>NW_028077910.1:1986914-2572748 GCF_014824575.4 Sturnira hondurensis
TTTGTATGCTGTAGCATTAGCCACTATCACATAAATTGCCGTTCAAAGGTAGTAGTCATATTGGCTTCAGCCAAAGTTTGACCCCTTATTTGTATAATTGCCTTTGGATCAAAGGAATGTGTTTTGTTCATATAAACATTTTGTTCTTTGTTTGGTGGTTGCATGTAAATGGACTAGAGATAAAATGAGTTTGTTTTTGTGGCTAGGATTTTTTCTTTAATCTTTTGATTTAAAGTTGGTCCATGAACCCAAGGAATGCTGGATAGGTGATGAAATCTGTAAACATTTTAAATAAAAACATGATACTGAGTTCTTTCAAACTGTTTTCTCATTTTAAAGTGGCTTTTTCTTTGGCACTAAAACACCAATATTTCTTAGTGGCTACTTTCTAGATAGCATTGTGGTAACAAAATAGACTTAATTTTATATGCTTTTACATGATTGTTTTATATTGAGATGGATTTATATTATTCTCACTTTTTAGTCTGGAATTTGGCTTCAAAGATCACAAGAAGATAGGGTAATACAGATACTATCATGTACATTCCATAGTCTCTAGACAGGCCATAATTAAGGAATTAGAGTGAGCTAATTATGCATCCTAATATTAAATATCTCCAGGAAAGCAGATTACAAATGTACTAGAAAATTGTAATGGCTTTTCCTGAAACATTCAAGCATTTTCTAATAAATATTGTAATTTCATTTTCAGCTGAACTGAGGTCACACTGAGCAGTCAAAAATAGCATCTTATTACCATTTGTATATTTTATATTTTTCCTAGCTCATATTTTAGTCTATGTGTCAAAATAGAGAAAATGAGTTATGTTGTTTCTCCCTTTCTCCTTTCTCTCTCTCATTGTTTTCCTTTGAAAATAAAACAGCCTGACAAGGAACTAAGCTTTTCAAGGTCAGCACCATAGATGCCTGTTTCTGAGCTAAGAGTTTCCCCTTCGCTATGTCATCTGGTTGTTAGGCTGTCTGATTGAATTCCTGGACACGTTAAGTAACTCTGTATCAGTTGTTTCCTTGACCTAGGAGAGAGATGGTTTTTCAATTTATTATTTGAAATCTATTAAAGACTATTTGCTGTATTTGTTATTTGAATTCTATGAGGAAGTTTACATAAATACATCTGGCTAACTTCAAGAGAATTTGGCATTAGGTGCAAAGCTTGCTCTATGATGTAACCAGCTAAAAACTTCATACTGATAGTTGCTTTTCCTATAGCTCCTTGACATTGATCACCATAGACCCTTTGAGGAAACCTCTGAAGCAGTACCAAAGGTAAAAAAGGCTGTGGCCAAGTCGACCTAATGCATTCTTTAAATTGATTGATTGGTTGATTGATTGATTGCAAGCTGTGAGATTATGCGATGATTTGCAAATAGTAGCACCTGGCTGGATAATCAAATAAACACTCATTTCAGACACATATATTTTCTACCTCAGTGATTTCTAGAGTAGGTTGCAGACGTGTTTTTAAAGGAGTGGTAGAATTCTGTCACTTCATATCCTGTAGATGGCAATGTTGCACTTGAAAAATAAACAGAGAACTTTCTAAAGAAGGTCTGTGCTTCCCAGATGCAGCAGCGTTGCTTAATAACCAGTGAACAGGAGCATTAAAGCCAGTTCAGGGTATCCTGTTTGGACTATCTATTTCATTTGTAGAGTATGTATGGAACAGGTAAATATCTGTAAGTGTCAGCATTTACATTCAAAATTGTGTTTTTAGTGAATGTCTGGTTTAACTGTTCTCTTTCCTCTAAGTGGTCTCATTTTCCTCTAAATAATGCTTTATTTTAGGTCACAAGCTTAGAGTTGAGTTCATGTTGCTTAAAGATAATGAAAACTTGGTCTTGCCAGAGCCTACAGATTGTTCCCGTTTATACCACTCAGTGATCTGCCATAGAAACAGGAGGACAAAGAACCCGGGATCAAGACATAGCAGTGTTCTTCCTGTTGCCCAAGGGCATTAGTGCTTTTTCAAGAGTCAGGGACTGAGGTGGGAGGGGAGTGCTTCCTCAAGCAGTCAACTTTGCTCTTCTTATTCCCTGGATTGGATTTCAAAAGCTGTCAGAAGAGAGCAGATGAGAAAGCTTTAATTAAAAGATAAACTCTCAATAAGGCAGATATGCTAAACCATTTGCTTTTAAATTGAGGTGAAAAATTCCAATGTATGGAAAGGTATACCACAGACTTTCCACAGAAATATGTAAACTGAGAATATCAACTTTAGAGACATCAAATCTTGCCATTTGGGCCTAAAGTCACCTTTTTCCATGAACTGAGACTGAAGGCAAATGAAGAAGGAGAGAATCATGGTCTTGTCCTGGACCATTTTCCTCCTTAACTGTGTTGTCCCTGATAATATCATTATTACTCTGAAAAAATTTCTTGGTAAATTTAGTCAGGACAAAAAAGCCATTATTTGCTCCTTGGTAAGAATGGAAGAACAAAAATGAACCCAGATTGTGTAAAAAATATTTTTCAGAGGTTCTTTTTTTAAAAAAGGTTTTATTATTTAATTTTTGAGAGAGGGGAAGGGAGAAAGAAAGAGAAGGAGAGAAACATCAGTGTGTGGTTGCCTCTAACGTACATCCTACTGGGGACCTGGCCTGCAACCCAGGCATGTGCCCAGACTGGGAAGCAAACCAGTGACCCTTTCGTTCCGAGGCCAGCACTCAGTCCACTGAGCCACTATCAGCCAGGACTGGGGAGATTAAAAAATGATGTAAAAATTTTGGTACTGTTTCAGATGAAATAATAATGATCCCACTTAGAAATAGAACATATGGTAGTCTTATTTTTCTACTAAAACATGCATTTGGTTACTGAATATTAATTTTAGCTGTTAGAAACTTCTGGTCATATTCTACTTTATTGTAATATGTGTGTACTGGCTTCCCACTCTGATAAATTCATTGGTATCACGAGAAGAGGAGTCTTGCTGATACCAATGAAAGTTACTGGATTGTGATGAACTCCAGTTTCACTTGCTAAAACAGTGAAGATATTTGTCCCCATCTTTTAGAGACTTTGGCTCCTTAAGTATTCAACAAGTAATGGCTTTTAGAGCTTTTTATTTTCCTCTGAGAAATTAGCTTTTTCTCATCATTTTTTCCTTTTGGCAAAAGAAAAATTACATAGTAACTATTCAATAAATATTTGTTAAACCAAATAGCTGAAAGTGAATGAATTAATTATGGAAGGAAGTTTGTTCAGCAACATTCATATCAGAATATTTTCTTCAACTTCTCACTCTAGATTCAAGCCTAAGACAGAGAGTAACCCCATGTCTCAAAGGTCAGTGATCAAATCATACAAAAGAGAGGAAGCAAAGCAAAAACCGATATATTAAAAAATGTATTTTCACATGTCAAGCAGAATCATAGAATTTTTCCTATTGAAGAGAATTTCTAGTGAAGTTCACCTTGGACTTTGACCTCTTTGTTTTATGAGTGGGAGTGCATACTAGCTTTTGCATTATGACCAGGAAAGTAAATGAGACCAAAAGAAAGCTTAATAATCTATTTGTTTGCTTATTGTATGCGTGTGTTGTATTTTATGTGTATGTATGTGTATGTGTGTAATGTTTTCACTTTAAAGCAAAGAGACTACCGGGGTTCTGTTTTATATAGTAAGTTTACTATATAAAGCTTTATAGAATACAGAGAAACCGCTGCTGAAGTATCCCAAAGCTGAATGTGTAATAAGATTTCACATGATGCAAATCTTTGTAAATTAGTTTTTTACTATGAAGTAAATGCTTCAGCTAATGATCACAAATAAACCTAATTCTATAAAACTTGTGGCCCAGCTGAGAAGCCTGTGATTAAAAATTGGATTCCAGATATAAACTCCTCTTCTTTTCCTTGGTTCAATGTGCTGTGTGAAACGGCCTGCCAATAAATGATGTATTTGGATGACTTGCTGTTAAGGCAAAAACAGAAGGCAGGCCTGTTAACTTTTAAAATAAAACGTTGTCTCATGTACATGCCTAATATTTAGAATACATTAATTTCTATGAATAAAGAACATCAATCGTTTCTAGCATTGGGAAAATGCTTACCAGATATCTGATATTATGTTAAATAACTTGTATGATCGATCTTCCCATGGCTATCTTGCTATTATCATTACTTACCTCATTGTAAAGAGGAATAGATGGAATTAAATAAAGGAATTAAACAGCCTACTCTTTCCAGCCAGGAAGTGATACGCTTGGGCTGTAAATCCAGGCAGACCATCGTCATAGTCTAGAGACTGGACTCTTCAACACTCGTCCTCTGTAGCTACCTACCAGTAAACCCCTACCCATGGAACACTTGTCGAAACTCTAGCTGAGAGAGACTCTTCACCAGAAGTATCATAAATCTATGTTTCTTAGGTTTCTGGGGTATGTTTGTTTCTCTGATTATATTTCTCATATCTCTCTGGTTGTATATTCCCTGGTCTGAGACATACTGTATATCTCCAGAGGCTATATTATGACAGAATATATATGACATGGGTCCAGAATGAATCATTTTAGTTTACTTTAATAATCACTTTACTTTTAATATAAAACATTATTACTATTGCATGTTTGTAATGTGAAATTATTTCCAATGCAAGTAGTTGAAAAACACTTGTAATTAGAAAGTTTCTCATTGGAGCTTCTATTTTAATATAGCGTGAAGACCAAAGAGTAACATAGCTTGATTATATTCCTCTGGTTCTCTTTTGAATTTTCATTATGGAACTCGATTTAAATGTTGTATCTTCACCTTTTCTAGATAGATGGTCTGATGTAATAGGAAACGTTTCTGTGCCATTAAAGGAAAAACAACTGCTCTTAAGGTCTTCATTCATTATCTAGAATAAATGAAGTTTAAAGCCACTTGTAAAAAAAAGTCGTTGTGACAGATTCCTCCAATTTTCCCACTGAGTTCATTTTCTGCGTGGCAATGAGGGATAGGCAATTCACTGTGCTGTCTTTTGACCTGGATTGCTAGGACCCTAGAGCTAAGATTTGAAATCACTTGCTAGGGTGTTTCTTAATCAAAACTTCATAAAAAACCCCTTTTTAGTTTTCCTCCTACCATTAAAAAATCTTTTATAATGAGTTAATAGTCTTGGGTTTATTTAAATGCTTTATTCCATGTTGCCCTAAGTTCTTTATGAAAATAAAAAGGATACAAAAGGGATTAGCAAGAACTACACATAGAAAGAAGCATTGTAAGGTATACATTTATTTTTCCATACACATAGGTAGAACTTTCTTCAATAGAGTATAGAATGTGCTAAAATTTCAATGTTTGCTCGATACCTTCTCTTTTGCTATGTTTCTTTTTTTCTGCATGGATATTATGGCTGTGAAATAAACTTCCAAAAACCAGACTTTACAATAAAACAAATATTTTTATAGTCTATTAAGATTTTGATAGATGTTTGTTAGTGATATTGAATAGTTGAACAGAATAAATATGAGCTAGACTTGTTAATCCTGAAAGTTTTCTAGAATTATGATAGAAGGAAGAGAGATTGAGTATTGTATTCTTTATTGATTGTGAAGACCATACCTCATTCTACTAAATATTTCCATTTTTAAGAAGGTATCCACAACTCAAGAGGGTAACCTAGTTTTCTACATCATTTTCTTAATGTTTGCATTTTTCACTCAAGTTATTGAAAACGTGATATTCCTACAATATTATGAAGATTCTTGTTTTCACAACTATTGGTGAATTAAAGGGCAAAATTTTTGCCTTTTCATAATGGAAAGGCAAAACTTACATTCTGAATTCCTCATGATTCAGTTATTATTTTCCAATTATTATTTACATGTATATTTATTTAATTTATAATTAAATCCTATTTTCCAAAGTCTTAAACATAGTGATTTTCTACTTGTTACTTAAATCATACAGGCGTACACTGTTTAGAAAAAAAGTTATAAATATTTAAAACAAGATAATTTCAAAATGTGCAATAGAAACCAGTTCTAAAAGTATCATGAGCCCAGGGATGTTTGAAATAAGTTAGAATTTATCTGTGTCATCAGTGCTTCATGAAACTGACTCATTGTATGAGTAGAAATATCTAATCCAGGAAGTCAATAAAGAGTGCTGAGAGCATTTGTGAAATGCCATTGACTTTTGCAATTTCAAGAAATCCATCTCTCTAAACATGAATTGTGCTATGTCTGTGTGTCTCCCAATAAATTTCTCCTCATCAAATAATTTCATTGTTAGTAAATAGAAGGGAACATGAAAATCCCTCTGTCTATTCTTCTTCCCAGAACAAAAACTCTGACCTTGCTACCACTATAGAAACTTAATATACATGGGGGAAAAAAAGCAATACAGCTTTTTTTTGGCAAGAGATGTATCTTTATTTTACATTTGGGAAGCTATTGCAAAGGTAATTTGACATCTTCACTCTTAAAAAAATCCCATTATATTAATCATTGCAGGGACACATGAATGAAGTAATCTTTTTCAATCAAATTGTTGTGCTTTTATGGAATGTCTATTTTGTCTTTAATGACTTGGAACCATTTTTCTCTTCCTGGAGAGGACATTATGCTTTTGTTAGGTTGTGATTTTTTTCTTCAGTTGTTTCCTCCTCCCCTAAGCGCCAGAAATGCCCTAAAAAGAGAAAACAGAGCACAGTGATTTCATTTTCTCAGAATATATTGTCTAGAGCATCTTTGTCATATGGTTTCAGTTGTTATCTTTACTTAGGACACTATTCTTTTATCTTTATTATGTGTTTATTTCTTTTAGCACATTTGAAAATTCGGAATATTATTTTCCTTATTATATGGGGAGAGAACATAAAGTTACAGAATAAAATATTTATAATCATCTCCTATTATCTTACAGCAGAACACATAGGTGAAACTTCATTATAAAGAGAGATTTTGGACTTGACTGTTTTGGCATTTTCTGCCCCTGGGAGAATGTAGTAAAGGGAATACAAGGATCAGATTGGTGGTATTGAATATTCTACTCCTGTGTCTAGAAAACCCAGTCACTAATTCATTTTAGAGGTAATTTCTACTTTTCCTTCAGAGATCAGCTTGAATTTTGCTCACACTAGGAAGTTTTCTTGGAATGAGTCCTCTCCCCATCTCCGTGCTTGCATTCTTCTCTGTCACAACACCTGTTCCTCTCTATAGCTATTGTTAAGTTATTTGCTCGTACTTGTGACTAATCTTCAGTGACTTGAGTGTAGGGATCATGACTTACTTGATTTTATATCTCTAATATCCAGCATAGATTCCAGAAATAGCAAAGGTAAATGGATGAATGAAAAATTTTGGTATCAAATATGTGATTTGAAGGGAATCCATTTATAGTGTTTTAGAATCTTTGATTCCATTTTTATACCCCTAGAAAGTCATATAAAACATCATGCTACACAGAGTATATATGTATAGAGTTAGTCTAAAAGTCAACTTTTTTGATAATCCCTTAATTGATTAAGAATGCATTTCTTGCCCTGGCTGGTGTTGCTCAGTGGATTGAGCCTGGGCCTGCGAACCACATGATCTCCGTTCGATTCCCAGTCAGGGCACATGCCTGGGTTGCAGGCCAGTTCCCAGCAGGGGACTCATGAGAGGCAACCATACACTGATATTTCTCTCCTTCTCTCCTTCCCTTCCCCTCCCCTCTAAAAATAAATAAATAAATAAATAATATTATTTAACAAAAGAATGCATCTCTTAGTCTATTTTATATATTGTAGTGCTAAATATTTGAATGGTAGCTTTATATAAATATATGTTTGTATATTTATATAAAGTGAAATATATATGTATATGTACATATACATATGTGTATAAATATACATATATATATTTCACTTTACTGTTTCCATTGAGGTTTTTAATGACAGCTTAACAGTTGATTGAGGTAAAATGAAAAAAGACAGAAAATGACAAATATTGTTGGGGATGTGGAATAAATGAAACACTCAGCCACTGTTGATAGAAGTGTACATTGCTATATTTTAGAAACCTGTTTACTAGTATCTCTAAAACTGAATATATGCATGGCCTATGACCCAGCAATGCCACTGTTAGGTGTATGACATATTGAAATTAATGCATGTATTCATCAAAATATATAGATAAGAATGTTTATAGCAGCCCTATTTGTAATAGCTCCAAATTGGAAATAAGCCAAACATCCTTAGTAGAAGAGATGATTGTTTACATAAATTAGTGCAATGCCTATACAGCAATTAAAATAAATGAAGTGTAACTACATGGAACAACATGAATAATTCCCACACACAACAATAATAATACTGAACGAAAGTATCTGGAATAGAAAGAGTACATATTGTATTATTACATGTATATAAATTCCAAACACTGAAAAAAAATCTATGTTGGTAGAAGCCAGGAGAACTAGGGGTTGGGGGAAGATAATAACAGGGGATATGAAAGGGACTTTTAGGGGGTTGTCATTGTTCTATTTCATAATCTGGGTGGTGGCTATCAAGGTGTGTTAAAAATATTTTGAATTATATAACTATAACATGCAATTTTCTGTATTTTATTATATCTCAGTAAAAGTTTAAAAATGAAATAAAGTCAGAATAAAAAGTCAAAATTATGATTTAGTAATTGGTAGATACTTCCCAATGGATACTTTCTGTTTTGAATACAAATTTCATGACTCCACCCTTCTTTTATTAAAAGTGTAAAATTTGGCTATGATAATATAGCTAAAATTTCTTGAACCTTTAGACTTTTGGTGTTGCCATTCTATTTACTAAAAAATATGAACATACAAACCCCTTGGATAGTAGTGCTAAATAGAAGGCACCAGGTTCAAATTGGAGTCATGTATGCTAAGCTTCATGTCACCAAATGAAGACTTTACCTAATTATAGTTTTGATTCTCCCAGAAATGGAATTTTAAGCCAGCTGATCAGGAATTGCTTAGTCAGCACTTGTGAGGTAATTTGCCTGTAGACCCTGCCATCCCCTAAAGGAAAGGGACCTGTCAATAATCACCTGTTTTTCTGTCTAGTAGAACTTTCTTGTTCTCACTCCCCTCTCCCTACAAAAGTCTTTCATTTCGTACAGGTCCTCAGAGCTCAACTGGATGCTGCTTGATTCTTGAGTCACTGAAGGAAGCCAATGAGATCTTTATAATTGACTCAGTTAAATTTAGTTTTTTAATAGTAATATTAAAGTTCTTCCTCCTTGCCACCAAAAATAATAAATTAAAAAGGGTAGACATAGTATCTTACTAGTATCAGTCTAGTATCTTACTAGACTCTCAAGTAATTTCAGGTCTTTTGGACTTACCATTTCTTCAAAAAGTCTTCAAGCTATTATACAAGTGACCTGCTGTTCAGGCCGCATTGTTAATATGGCTCCGTAAGGGATGACATTTTAACATGAACAACCACTGAACTTTATGTACATTGTAAGTTGATTTGCATTTTTTAAAAAAATATTCATATTACTTAGAGGGTTTCTTTTTTAAAAATAAGAACATATTCTGAGTTGAATGGAGCAAATACATGTTATTTTTCCTCAAAGTCAAATTTTCATGTTCATATTTTATGGAAAAGTAGCAACTAAAAAAACAAAAGACTGATTACCTGTGGAGAAAGTGATAACACTTGTACTTATAAGTACAAGAAGAGAAAAAGGTAATAAATCTGTTACTTCTTTGTTTTCCAGGGCCCAAAGGAAACAAGTGTTTTCACTAGCCTGTCAGGAAGGCATGAAATGAGGCACGCAATACTAACAATATAGAACAACTAAGGGCATTTGGGAATATGAAGTTTTGACAGGACTTAGTTGGCCTCAATGGAGGTTTGAACAGCAACTTCTGACACAACAACAACAAAAAGAAAGTTAGGGAAAATTATGAGTGTGGTAATGTGAAAAATGATGATACAATCTTTGTAATTTAGTTTGGTCTTTGAGATGTGCCATATTGTACAATTCAGTTTTGAAAGGTCATTTAAGCAGAGTTAATTGCCTCTGTTTAATTGGATAGTCAGCAAGGTTTGCTCAAATGCTTTTTGCACTTTGGACCTCAGACATAAAACAAAGAATTCAGTCCTTCTTTAGAACCGTCCTGATAAGCAAGAGTCATAAGTACCTCCAACTGTTACAGCACCAGGTTGTTAAGAATAAAATCTAACAACATGACCAGATAAAAATTGTCAAGGGAGATGAGTTAGAAATAACTCATCTGCTAGCATTAGAGCAGTTTGTAAAGACAGAAAGAGAAAAACATTACAATTATGGATTCAAACTTCTACACAAATATTATGTTAGATATAAAGGGTCTGGCAGAAGTAACACCTGCTTGAGTGTAGGGGTAATAGCATGGGTATAATAATTTATAGTTTTAATTTGAACATTTCACCTAGAATGTCATATGGTGTGCTTGAGTGTGATATTGTTATGTTTCACAATTACGTGCTTCTGGTTTTGTAATAAAAATGAGGCATTATTTGTTCTGGACCCTGTACATTACATTATGTTTGTATTTCCTAAATAAATTTTCTGTTCAACTGAAGTTAAAATGTTGGAACTGTTATGTTGGTAGCTACTGTTTCAACTATACAACCCTTGACTGGAAGGTCCATGCTCAGCTCTGACATTGTTAGAAACACAACGATAGATAGATTTGCCTATGTTAGGGACAATTGGGGTGCCTAAAATACAGGGTTGGGCACAAATAATGCCCCTGTTTATTACAAAAATTATCTATTCTGTATAACAATATCACACTCAAGCACACCATAGATTTGAGGTGAAATGTTCAAATTAAAACTATAAATTATTACACCCATATTATTACCCTACCAACCACACTGAAGCAGGTGTTACTTCTTTTGGATCCTGTACATGAAATACATTAAATATAGCCATAAAAATCCTGCGTGATGGCAACATAAAAATTTCTAAAATTAGTTTTAAGAAAATGTGTGCCAAATAGATACCACTTTCTATTATGTCTGATCATGAAGATTTGGTATAATGTAAAAGTAAAATTCATGTTCTGGCCTCTTTACTAACACATTTTGACTATAGGCACTAACAAGTGACAGATAGATTTAACTGATCTCCTTCTTCTTTTGACTCTCTAATGAGCAATTAACCTGGAGCAGAACAATCAAAAGCTCTACAAATTCCACACATCAGGTATCTGCTTTTGAATAATTGAGAGTTCGTGGTACTTGGCTCTGTTGTTAGTTAAGAATCCCCCAAGTATCTTTCTCAGAATGGCCCTAAAAAAGTGGGGCACCCAATAATAGCATCATTTTCAGCAGTGGCACCATAAGCCGGGTCTATAATTCACCAGCATCTTTTGAATACTGTTTCAAAGGAAAGTGGGTGGAAAGCATGCAGTCACATATGCTGTGATTTTGAGAAGACCTGGTGAAATTCTGTTGTTCTAAGCCAGCTTTCCTATTCAAGTGTTACAGTTCTAATGGTACCCCACTAACAGTGATGGACCATTAGAACTGTAACACCTGAATAATGGGTTCTTTCTTTGGGTGTGAATCCTCTTAGAATTTTCTTCCTTCCTCTCAGTCCTCCTTCTCTCCTTCCCTACTTTCCTCCTTCCTATTTTTCCTTTACTCCACCCTTTTCTCTTCACATATTCACTAAATGCCTGTTATACATACACTGTGTATTATACAGTGTATTATACATACACTGTTGTCTAAGGAGATATGATGGTAAACAAAGAAAAAAATTTGACATGATACTGAGTATTATCTTCAGAGACAGACATAGAATATGCATGGATAAACAGCTGTGGTACATGCACACAGTGAAACACTACAAAGGGTAAGAAAGAAATCTTACCCTTTGCCACAGCATAGATGGACCTGAAGAGCATTATGTGAAGTGAAATAAGCCAGTTAGAGACAGAGAAGTACCATATGATTTCACTTATATGTGGAATCCGATGAACAAAATAAATTAATAAAATTAAAACAATCTTATAGAGAACAGACTGACAGCTGTCAGAGGGGAGGAGGTTGTGGGGCTGGGTGAAAAAGGTAAAAGGATTAAGAAGAAAGAAAGAAAGGAAGGAAGGAAGGAGGGAAGGAAGACAAACCCAGATACAGACAACAGCCTGTGATTACCACAGGGAAAGGGGTGTGGGGAAGGTAGAGGAGGGTAGAGGGAGGAAAACGATGATGGAAAGAGACTTGACTTGTGGTGGTGAACACAGAATACCATATAGAAATGATACATTATAGAATTGTATATCTGAAACATATATAATTTTATTAACCAATATTACCCCAATAAATTCAATGAAACAATCAGAAAAAAATAAAAGTATTAAATATGACAAAAAATGTATAGTTACAAATAAGCATGTCTAGTTCAGAGACATAAGGGATATTTGAGGGAACAGACATGAAGGGCAGGTGAAGAGTGGAGCTGGAAATCCTCCCAGGCAAAGAAGATGGCGAGAGCAAGAGAAGATGCCTGAGAAAAGCAGAGTGTATGAGGGAAATAGCCAAAAGCCCAAGGTTGTGGAGCGTGAAGTTCAGATAAGGGGGTGGCAAGGAATAAGATGAGAAAGAGGTAAGGGGCTTATAGTTCATACTAGTAAAATTAGGGTTTTTCTTATAGATTTCAGGAACTCATGGAAGGATTTTAAGTGGGGCAGTAGGCAGGGGCATGGGAGTATAATCACCTTTGCATTTCAGAGTGGCACTCTGGCCATCTTGTGGAGAACACAGCCAAGATGATGGTGGCTAGATTATAGTTAAGAACCTGATACTGTAGTGAAGGTTCTGACACAGGGCCACAGAAGTAGGGTAGAGGATGAATGAAAACACAAGGATGAAAAAGAATCAAAAGATTATAATCACATTTCTGTGCAGACTCTGACATTACCGAGTTAAAATAAGAGGAGGGCAGCCAGAAGATAATATGAATTTAGGTGTGCTTTTGCTGATTTCAAGTTGCATTTAGTATAAAGTGATGGCATATTTTAGCAGAGAAGTAGTTTCATAAGACTGTACTTTTAGGGAGACATTTGTGTCCAAAATACATGTTTGAGAATATGGAGAATTTACATTTCAGTTGAAGCTATGCAAGTGGGTGAAATTTCCCAGGAATTGGATGATTGTGGTAACAAGAGACATGAGTCCAGGAATCTTCTAAACAATGTTTAAAGTGGAGGCAGAAGAAAAGTGTAGGTCAAAAGAGTCAGAAAAAGGGCCCTTAGTTACTTTTGAAAAGTCGCATGAATTGGACATCAAGGAGAATGGAGAGTTTCAAAGACAGTGCTCAGTGCAATCAAGTATTGCAGAAAGCCCTACTGCTTGTTTTACAAGGGGTGTTTGGTTGGGACCAAGGATCCTGGACAAGTTGGATTCTACTCTGTTACAACAATGTCCAGAAATTCTGGAAGAATAAATATGAAAGGCCAGGACAAGACATACCCCAACAGAAATATTATATTTCCAGATGGGCCATTAACGTCAAACTGAAAACGCACAACTCTAATTTAGGAGTTTGTCTACACCTAGAAGAATCTTAAAGATTCTTTCCCTTAGAATAAGTAGGCCAAAGGCAGGATTTTTAAAAAATTGGAGACTCATAAATGATCTCATTCTTCTGTGTTTCATCATTCAGATAACAAAGAAATGCTCATCCAAGGAAAATCAGGTCAAATAAATGAAGGAAAATTAGAGTTGTATCAAAGGCCTTAGAACTTCCTGCAGCTCAATTCAGATCTTTTGGATGAAGACTTTGTAAACTAGAGGAAAGTTCAGATAATCTTAATTTTTTTGTAACAGGAGAGAACTAAAATGAAATCGAATGTTGAGGAAAAAAGAGCAATGTTCACTATAGCTTATCATGACATAAGCCCTTCAGTCCAGATAAATGTCTAAAACTGAGATTCACTAGGCCACGAATAGAGATTAGTGTCTTCCCAGTAAGAAAATCTCTGAAATATAGTCATTGAAGTTTATAATTATTGGTATACTCTATGTTTTTTTTTAAATAAACTTTTTACTGTAAGGCCAATTTTAGAATTGCAGAATTATTGTGAAAACAGTACTGCAAATTTATCAACTAAAGTCTATACTTGAGTTTCTCAGTTTTTCCCAAGTTTCTTTATCTGTTCCTGGTTCCTACCCCAACCCCCTCAGGGTACCACATTACATTCAGTTGTCATGAATCCTTATTTCCTTTCATCTATGACAACTACTTAGAATTTCCTTTTGCTTTGTTGACCTTGGGTGTTTTGAGGAGTATTGGTAAGGTTTGTGTAGAATGTTTCACAATTGGGATTTGTCTGGAATTTATCTCATGGTTAGTTAGACTGGGGTGGTATGAGGAAACCACAGATGTAAAATGCCATTCCCCTCAGATCACATCAATGTAATTAATCGCTGTTGATGTTAACCTTGATTACCTGGCATTTTAAATGAAATGCCAGGTAATCAAGGTTTTTCAGGTTTCTCTATTGTAAAGTTACTCCTTTTTTTCTCCCTTTTTATACTGTATTCTTCAGAACAAAGTGCAGCCCACGCTTGAAGGGTAGGCAGTTGTGGTTGATTTTGTTAAGGGTAGTGTATTTACACAGTTAACCCCCTCTGTATCCAAGGGTCCCAAATACATGGAACTGATCCACAGTTGGTTGAATCTGTGCTTGTGGAACCTATGGATACGGGGGGCTAACTAAGCATCTGTAGATTTTGGTATCTGTAGGGATTCTTGGAACCAATCACTCTGGATACCAAGGGATGACTCTATACATTATTTGAAATTCTTCTGCACAGATATGTACTTAATTTAATATCATTGATTTGCATTAGTATGAATTCATGAATATGATTTTATATTTTGGGTTATAATTCAGTACCACTTTATTTATTTTATTGTAATTGTTCTAGGTTTGGTCGTTAAGAGCACCTTCCCGTATCACTTTGACATGCCCTATCATTGTGTTATTTTGTTTAGCGCTTTCTTTCTTTCTGATACTGCAAGATGCTTTAGGCTTACCTTGTATTCTTTTTGCCCTAATCGTCGAACCAGCCATTTCTCTAAGCAGCTCTGGTTCCTTTTATTGAAGAATTGTATTATAGTCAAGATTTAGGTGTTAGTTTTTGCTACTGGGTGTCATTGTTTCTCAGCCCTTTCAGCTAACATAACAAGGAGAACTATGCATGTATATTAATGCATTGTATATCTACAATTGTTCCTTTATGTAAGCTTCTTTATATTAAGCTGATCATTCGTTCACACTGATGTCTCTAATTCACTACCATATGGATCATCCCAGCTTTCTTTCCTTGCTTATCCCTAATCTCCCAGTCCTTCATCCATCTGGCTCCCATCATCCTCCAATCATTTACAGAATTGTTCAGTCCTAGTTTACTTGTACTTGAGAACAGGTCTAACCAGAGTTCCTTTTGCCTTTATTCTTTCTAAAGGTAGGTCAGCACTTATTTCTACACCCCTTTCAGGGAGGTCGATTTCATCTTGTGATCCTTGACCACCTAAATGACTTTCTAAGAATTTGCATGCATTGTGCTGTAAAGTCCTCTGTGTTTTGAAAAATGCTTAAGGTTTTGCATTAAACATTATAGTATCATGCAGAAAATTTCACAGCCCTAAAAGGATTCTGTGCATCACCTGTTCACTCTCCCCCAACCCCATGCAATAGACACGTGGCACATACTGATCTGTTTACTGTCTCCGTAGTTTTGCTTTTCCAGAATACACTAAAATTCAAATCATACAGTATATAGTATTTTGTACTAACTTCTTTCACTTAGTTATATGAGATGAACTAAAAATTTACCTATGCTTTTTTTATGAATTTACAGCTTATTTCTTTTTATTTTTATTACAGAATAGTAGTACAATTTATGGATGTGCTACAATTTATCAGTTTAGTTGTTAAAGAACATTGTGGTTGCCTCCAGTCTTTGGTGATTATGAATAAAGCTGCTATTATCATTCATATGCAGGTTTTTGTGTAGATATAAGATTTCAAATCAATCGGATACATGTTGAAGAATGCAATTGCTGGACCACATGGTAAGATTATATTTAGTTATTTAAAAAGACAGTTATTACAAAACTGTCTGCCAAAGCAGTTGCAAAATTTTACATTGCTACCAGCAATAAATGAGAGTTCCTATCACTCTACAACCTCATCAGCAAATGACATTATCAGTTGTTTAGATTTTGGTCATTGTAATACATATATAGTAATATCTCACTTTATGTTTTAGTTTACCACTCCTTAATAAAAATCATGTTTTCTTAAGCTTATTTGCTATCTGCATATCTTATTTGGTGAGGTTTTTGTTTGGATTTTATGCCCATTTTTAACTGGGTTGTTTGTTTACTTATTGTTAAGAGTTCTTTCTATGTTTTGAATACAAGTCATATCAGATGTGAGATTTGCAAATAATTTCTCCAAGTCAGTGGCTTCTATTTTCTTGACAGTGCCTTTCACAGACAAGTTTTTCATTTTAATAAACTCTAATTTATGATTTTTTCCTTTCATGGTGTTTTATTTAATATTCCACCACCAAAATTCAAGGTCATATAGAGTGTTTGCTATGTTTTCTTCAAGTAACTTTATAGATTTGAATTTTACATTTAGGTTGATGGTCCATTTTGAGTTAATTTTTGTGAGAGGTGTAAGGTCTGTGCCTGGATTAATTTTTTGGCATGTGAATATTCAGTTGTTCCAGCACCATATTTTAAAAGGGCTACCCTTTCTCTGTGAAATTGTCTTTGCTCCTTTGTAAAGAATCAGTTGACTATATTTGTGTGGGTCTATTTCTGTGGTCTCTGTTCTGCTCCATGAAGCTGTCTGCCTATTCCTCGGCCAATACCATACTGTCTTGATTATTGTAACCTTATGTAAGCCTTGAAACTTGATGATGTGAGTACCCTCAGTTTATTCTTTTTCGTCAGCAATGTTTTGGCTACTCTAGGTCTTTTGCTCTTTTCCATATGAGCTTTGGGATCACATTTATTGGTTCCCACAAAATAGCTTGCTGGAATTTTGATTGAGATTGCATTGAACATACAGATCCAGTTGAGACAAATTGATGTCTTTATAATATTGGATCTTCTAATCCCTAAACAGGGAATATTTTTTCAAAGGATAAAAGGGGATTAAATGTATGGTGAGAGAAGATTTGAGTTTGGCTGATGGGTTCGCAATGACATATAAAGATGACATATCATAGAATTTTACACCTGAAACCTATATAAATTTATTAACCAAAGTCACCCCAATAAATTTAATTAGAAACAAAAGGGAATCTGGATTGTCTGTGTGGATCCAGTGTAATCAGTAAGATCCTTTAGCTCATGTGTAATTTAAAAATATGCTGTTTAATTTCCATGTATTTTGGAATATCTAGCTATGTATTTGCTATTGATTTCCAGTTTAATTTCACTGTGTTCTGAGAGCAGACATTGTATGATTTATTTTCTTTTAAATTTGTTAAGGTGTGCTGTATGGCTCAGAATGTAGTTTATCTTGGTCAGTGTTTTATGTGAGCTTGAGAAAAATGTGCATTGTGCTGTTGGATAAGTAGTCTATAGATGTCCATTATATCCAATTGATTGATGGTGTTGTTGAGTTTAACTATGTCCTGCTGATTTACTGCAGGCTGGATCTACTTCTGATAGAGGGGTGTTGAACGCTCCGACTCTGATAGTGAGTTTGTTGTTTCTCCTTGCAGTTCTATCAGTTTTTGCCTTATGTAGTTTGAGTCTCTGCTGTTAGGTATATACCAGATAAGGGCTGTGATGTCTTCTTATAGAATTAACCACTCTACCATTGTGTAGTACCTTCTTTAGCCTCAGTAACGTCCCTTTCTTTGAAGTTTGCTCTGTCTGAAAGTAATACAGGTACTTTGGCTTTTCATTAATTAATGTCAGCATGGTATATTTTTGCCCACCCATTTATTTTTAATCTATATATGTCTTAATATTTAAGTGAGTTTCTTGTAGACTATATATAGTTGAGTAATTCTTTGATACACTCCAGCAATTTCTGTCTTTTAATTGGTACAACTAGAAACCTCTGCCCTGAAGTTTGAACTAAAGTATACTAGAGAGAACAAAAAGAATGGTCAAATCAAAATTTTAGTATACATACACCAGCAATTCAAGGGTTAAAACTCAGGGATTCTGTGAATTTGTGGGGAATATATATATATACAAGGTCTGTCAGGAAAAAGTCCAGTCATGGTTAATACAAGGAGAATGGTTTCTGTGACATTAATGTAACCTGACAACTAAAGACAATGGACTGGAATGCACATGTGTGAACAATGATGAGTTTGCTGTACTAGTCAGTGGGGGCAGTAGATGCTGTTGAGTGAGCATGTGTACTGTGTGGCCGTCACATTCAAAATGACTGAAGGAGTAGAGCAATGGATCTGCATCAAACTTTGTGTTAAGCTTGAACATTCCCCTGCAGAAACTATTTGGATGATTCAGAAGGCTATAGCTATGGGCATCTGGTGACTGGCAGCTTCATCACAACAATGTGCCAGCTCATGCATCATGTCTTATGCAAAGGTTTTAGGTGAAACATCAAATCACCCAGGTGACTCAGCCCCATTACGACCCAGATTTGGTGCCCTGTGACTTCTGGTTTTTCCCAAAATGAAAATCACCTTTGAAAGGAAAGAGATTTCAGGCTTTCAGAGAGATTCATTAAAATACAATGGGACATCTGATGGTGATTAGGAGAACTATGTGAGTTCCTAAGGAGCCACTTTGAAGGGGACTGAGGCATAATTGTCCTATGTACAGTGTTTCTTGTATCTTGTATCTTCTTCAATAAGTGTCTGTTTTTCATATTATATGGCTGGGTACCTTCTCTCTCTCTCTCTCTCTGTGTGTCTATCTATCTATCTATCTGTCTATCTATATATATACACACATATGTACACACACATATAAAATATATATACATAAAGAATATATATATATACATCTCAAACTGAAATTTATATTTCTTTCAATTATAAATGTGAGAAACAAACCACACTAAAACTGGCAGTACCTGTGGCATTACCAATAGAATTCACACATATTTTCATATCATATTTATAGTTTTTGGTAATAACCACATATTATTTATGCTTAACACTTCAAAAAATACACTAGTTAGTAGACTTACCATTTGATCTTATTCTTGTATCAATGAAGAAACATATGTAAACATGACAATTTTCTCTGGATTTTTTTTGCTAACTATATTTAGATAAAATTGGTTTCCTTTTAATTCTATTTTTAATTTGTAAAACAAAAATTAATCTGAGGAATTATGATAGGCAGAATAATGGAATTAAAAGGCCCTAATTCGTCATACTTGTGAATTTGCTATCTAAATGGCAAAGAGCCTTTGGAAACATGATTAAGGTTAAAGGCCTTGAGAAAGGGAAACTCTCCTGGGTTATCCAGATCAGCCCAATAAAATTATAAAGGTCCTTAGAAGTGGAAGGGAAAGGAAGATTATTGGGTCAGAGAGCTGTGACATGAGAAGTACTAGACCTACTGTTGCTGACCTTGAAAATGGAGGAAGGCAACCATGAATCAAGGAATGTAGCAGGGAAAGACCCACAGTTACAGACAGCAAGAAAATGGGGGTCTCAGTTTTACAACTGCAAGGAACTAAAGTTTGCCAACAATCCAAATGAGTAGAAAACAGATTACCTTGTAGCACCTCTAGAAACGAATGCAGCCTGATTACGTATTGACTTGTGCCTAGTAGGACTTATGACCTACAAAACTGTAATAAAATATGGTTTTTAAGAACCATGTAAGTGTGTGATAATTTGTTACAGGAGCACTAGGAAACCTGTACAGAAGAGATCCGCATGTTTCATCAAAATTCCAGTGGTGTCCACGACTCAAAAAAGGTTAAGAACTGTGCTATTGTTTTCTTTTTTTAAGGTAAAAAATTATTTATTTATGTTTAGAGAGGAGAAAGAAGTGAGAAAGAGAGGGAGAGAAACAATGTGTGGTTGCATCTTGAGTGCTCCCTATTTGGGACTTGGCCCAGGCATGTGCCTTGACTGGGAATCGAACTGGTGACCCCTCTGGTTTGCAGTCCAGTGCTCAATCTACTGACCCACAGCAGCCAGGGAAGAACTGTACTATTGTTTAACTTAATGTTACATTCCAAAGATCTTTTGCAGGTTAAAATAATGAAATAAAATAACCAATGGTCATTAAGACACACCAGTTTTTGGCATTGAAAATAACAATTCTATCTACATTAATAAAGGCAAAATAATTATACCAACCTTCTGTTATTCACTTCCAAGTTGGTTTCTTTGTTTTCTAACTCCAGATCCATGACTGATTATGACCATTCATTTTTTTCTCAGATATTATGCTGTATATGTAAATTTAGGTATCTAACCAAAAATAGCTTTTAAGAAATTGATTGCCACAAGCAATCAATTGAATGTAAACTTATATCATTGAAAAAATGCATATGGGTGGGAAGGTTGTGCCAGTAAAATCTAATGAGGAAATTGATGTATTAGAAATATAGAAAAGTAATGGCTTGCTCTGAGGATGCTTCTCAGGTTGGAATAAATTATGTTTTGCTATAATCTCAGTATCTCTTCAAAGAATAACTATGAAGATATATTTCAGAGATAAAGCATCATCACTGTGTACTCTTTATGAGAATACATTTTTTAAAAGCAATAATCAGAGGACCATGAAACTCTTTAAACACCCAATAGAATTAGAGCAGTAGAAACTTAATTTGTAAGGCTTCTGTAATATTGCAATATTTCTACCAGGTAATAGAAAGTCTATAGGCAGTTATGTGAGGAGACAATACTTGGAAAACAGACTTAGACTTTTTCTTGGAATATACTTTTTAATTAGATTTACTATATAGCACCTTTCTTTCTAGTAGTTTACTGAAATGCACGATATCTTTTATTCATAGCTTTTTGTCCCTAGGATTGTATAACTCAGCACCTAAAACAATATTGCCTTCCTAAGCATTTGCTTCTAGAAGTGGCAAGTTAAGGTGAGAAAAGATGCTATGCCATTAAAAGTGACATCTTGTCATCTTTCAATCAGTTTTCAAGGTAAAATTCCACTCACTTTATATTTTCCGGATAAAGACCTAGTTCTGTAAGATATTTTACTGCTTTATCTCTCTGTGGTTTACTTTTTTCTCAAATCTGAAAATCTCAAAAGTGTGTGGCATGTATAAATGTTAACTTGAGTTTCAAGCATTCATTCATTCATTTATTGTGCACTCCATTCATTCAACACTATTTGCATACCTGCCTCGTGCTAGACTCAGTGCTAAGTTCTGCACATACAATGATAAATAGGACTCTGTCCATGTCCTCAATCTAACAGGGAACCTTGTACAAATAGATAGTTAAAGTAATATGATAGTATTGTATCAGAACCTAGAAGATTCTCTTAAAGAGATACGTCCTCTCCAGCTAGTATTTAAGCCCCTGAAGTGCTTCATATTTTGTCACCCAGTATTTACTACACTGATCTGCATCCTGTTCTTAAGTCTTTTTAATAAAATGTATTTTTCTTGTTTTTAGGTTATTTTCCTTTATTTTATTTAGCTTTCTACTATGCACAGGGAAAGAGCATTTCCTCTTAGCCAGCCCAGTTCTATTAGTTTGATTTGGGAAAGGGTGGTGATAAAAAAAGTCAGGCTTGGGAGTCACATCTGCTTGTGAATCCTGAACTGGGCATTGCATAGCATTTTTATTTTATCTTATTATTTAAAAAAAAACAAAAATGTAATTTATTTGTCTTATTTACCACAAGGTTTGCTATACAGGTACAATTTTTGCCTTGGAGTTTAAGGTAGTTTCATTTTTTTCTCCAGTTATTTTTTCTGATCATATACTTAATTACCATCTTCTATTTTATCTGTATTTAATTGGTCATTTATGTTTTATGTGTTTGTGCACTTGAGAACTACATTTTGTCCATATTCACTGAAGCCCTATAATATAAAACATCGTTGGCTTTATATAGCTGTATAATACTGATCACAGTTTTGAAAGTCTCTATGAGCATAAATCTTGTTATGTGGGATCCTTCCAAAAGGTTCATAGTCATTGCAACAGGATTCAAACACTTCACCAACAGCCTTTTCAGCTACTTCTTTGCTTATATTTCTAACCAGGGCAGAAAGAATGGCTCTGTTTCTCACACAAGTTCTGCAACTCTCTTCCTATGCAGTTGGCCGACGCTAGGTAACTTTTCCTTGGAGAGAAGCACTGTCCCCTGATGGTGTTTTAACCCAACACGTAATCTGAATACTGAATAGTCTCCACTCAGGTGAGCAGCTCAAACCTCTGAGCAGGTCAAATGCTGACACCGCTGAACCAGTTGACACGAACACGTCAGTGATCAAATGCATGAATGAGCTTGTGGATCACCACTCAGTTCATATGGACCTGATTACAGATACTATTCTTGCATAGAACAGTCTGAGACATTGAAGCATCAAAACTTCCAGCTACATTTTTATTACATTTTTCACAAGAAAAGAACATCTTTTTCTGTTAACAGTATAACCTAAGTACATCAAGTAGAAGTTTGATGTGTGTGTTTTTTAAATTTTTTAAAATTTCATTTATTTATCTTTAGAGGGGAGGGGAAGGAGAGAGGGAGAGAAATATCAATGTATGGTTGCCTCTCGTGGGTCCCCTCCTGGGATCTGGCCTGCAACCCAGGCATGTGCCCTGACTGGGAATCGAACTGTGGTTGTTTGGTTCCCAGGCCCTTGCTCAATCCACTGAGCTACACCAGCCAGGGCTTTGATGTGTGGTTTTGTCTGCAGTCTTCAGCAGCATGAACTGGCATTTCAGGTTGTTGGTGAAGAAGCTGGAGAGGGGCCCTGGCTGGGGTTCCTGCTGAGCCAGCTGCCAGGAAGAGTTGGCTGTTGCAGCTGCTGTCTAGCTGTGGAGTTGCGTAGAGTGGGACCAGTAAAATGGCGCTGGTCCAGTCAAGACAGCATGAAGTATATAAAACAAAATACAGTCACCCATGTCAACCAAGATGACTGTCAGTCAGCTATGACACTTGGTTTCAAGAGGGAAACTACTTACGTCACACAAGATGCATCTGCCAAGGAGACCCACCTAAGATATCTGCACATGTGACCAGAACAGCCATGGCTGCAGAGCAGGACCACAGACAGGCTCCTGGGGAAATTCCCCCCTTGCCATCCAAAGTTCCAAGACACTGACGAAGAAACCCGGGAGGATGGAGTACACGGCTCCCAAGGGTATAACCGAGGCAGACTCCAGATCACCGCTGAGACTGCTTTTAGTTCTTAAGGCCAGGATCAGACATCCAAGCAGGCACTGAAGTCTGTCTTATAGGAAGGACTCTATTGCAACACGTACGTTCGTGACAGGGGCCAATGCCCACCCAGAGCTCTTGCCAAGCTATCTGCAGACCTCGCGGCTGCTTCCTTTCACCGGCTATGGCCAGGGGTGAGACCTGGGTAGCCTTTTAACATTAGCTAAGTTATGTAAACCCTCAGTGCCCACATTTTCTCATCCGCAGAATGGGATGAGAGTAGAACGCCCCATGTGGCAATATGTGTAAAGTGGCTGGTGCACAGGAAGTGCTGCATGAGTAGTACACCAGACAATAGAACAGAGGCCAGCCCTCCCTTCAGTTTATAATTTAATGCTGTTAGCAAAAGATTTATTGTTTTTATTTCTCATGCATATGTCTGCTAAGGGCCTCCGTAGCATGGAGAAAGGGGTCCCTTAGTAAGGGCCAAAGTGGAAGGGCCAGGAGAAATGTCTCAGATCATCAGTACTTGGGAAAGGAGAGATGGTGTTTGAGTTGCCAGGGAGTCTGGCTCTTGCTCATTCCAGAAGAATTCCTGGGCTTTGACTTTATAAGAGGATAGATCATGGGTGGCCATGTGGAAGGATCGGCAGCAGATGTTTTAAGTAGTAGAATTGAGATGATAACCTAAGGCTTTCTGACTTGAAGGCTTGTATTTCTTTCTCTGAAACAAGGATCAGGTAGGCACACAGGAGAATGAAGCACACAAGAAATGTGGTAGCCACGTGGTCTTCTTAAGGATTGGGAGGAAAAGAGATGCAGACATGGGGTGTGGAGTGTCATCTGCTGTCTAGGGCAGAAAGGGTGGAGAACAGGGACTGCGTTTCTTGGTGGTTCTTCCAGCTGCTTAGATCCTGAGCATTGTTGATGTGAAACAGTCTAAGGTACTTGACTGTCAGTGAAACCATGCTCAGCGTTGGACTTTAAACATGGGTGGATCTTAAGAGTAGCATGCTAAATGAAATAAGTCAGATGGAAAAGAACAAGAACCAGATGATTCACTCATATGTGGGATATAAAACAGAAAGCAACAAACAAATAAAACAAACAGACTCGTAAACCCAGGCAACAGGAAGGTGGGAAGTTGTCAAAGAGGGTAGAGGGGGTCAAACACGTGGTGAAGGAAAGAGACTAGACTTGGTGCGGTGAGCACACAGTGCAATATGCAGATGTATTATAACGTTGTACACCTGGAACTTACATAGTATTTTACCCCACGTTACCCCAGTGAAATTAATTAAAAGAGAAAAAAAAGACTAAAATATTTAAAAAATCATACCATGCTGATATTTCACATTTATCCTGAAAGAGTATCAAACAGGTTTGATTTTTTCTCTCAGCATTGTGGTACCACATTGTCTTAAATTCAGATATGATATTAGAGGTTTAAAAAAGCATGCCATTTAGTATTCCTGCTAATGGGCTCCTGTGAATGTTAGGGATCGTGTGAGGGATGTTGCGATAAGGCAGAGTTCTGCACAATGCCCTGCTTATGCTTATTTTTGCCAAAGGGCTTTTGTTGCTGTCAGGGACTGTTTCTAACTGGCTCACCTTTCTGCATTCCCACGGCCTTGACTCTGAAGGTGGTGGGAGAGCCAGGCTCCCGTGTAACCCAAATTATGGAGTGTTAGACAGCCGGAGATACGTGGAGGTAGTTCTGTGTGTAAAGATGTGATGGGACCTTTTTAAAAAACTATTTTAATCACTTGGAGGGATTTGAAAATGAATTGAATGCTGGTTTGTTTTTTTTCCCTTACGGTTCTTGGTATGTCTTTTTAATGAGCACAATGGCTTTAGAAATCCTTCCTTCAGTGCCATTTATTCATTTTATGTTTGGGAAGCATTCTAAGCTTAACAATGGCACTCGGGGCAGCGCATTGAAGCTCCCACCTCTTATCCTCCCCTCCACCCCGACGTAAACAGGAAGAAAAGAAAAAGCACCTGTGTGCCCTGCTGCTTTGTCAAGACACTTTGGCACAATTTAGTGTCTGTGAATGTTGCAGAATGCTGTACAGATGAACACAAAAGGGCATTTGTCAAATCTGGAGAGCACTGTTCAACCAAGCCTCTCTTTTCCAACTCTCCACTGTGGAATTTTCTAGAGAACAATTATATGTGAACAGTATTCAGATCACATGGGGGACTGGCGAGGGGAAGAAGATTCTGGGAATAAACAGCAGCTAAGTAGCTAGTGCAAGAGCCAGCTGTCTGTTTAAATAACGCTTTGTAAATGTCTACAGGTAGCCTGACCACACTCTGGGACTGTATTTTATTTGGAGCTGCTAAGTACCTCTCTGTGCCACTGAGTTGTGGAGGAAGGAAGCTTTGGGATTTTCTTTTTAAACTGCTTTTTTTCCCCTAGCAACAACTACAGCCATGGTTTTTAAAATTTTTATTTTCCCTGGTTCTTTTAACATGTGTTATGTGATTCGCTTTCTTTCATTATTTGCCAGCCACAAATGACCCAGGAGTGTGTACACACACACACACACACACACACACTATGTCCGTTTTAGAGATAAATCTCTTATTTTTAAATTCAAATGACTCTAGCTGCTTAGTTCTTGCAGTTCTCTAAATTCTAATCTTAATTACCTGTTTTCTAATTGCAATCTCTAAAAAAATTCTGAAACAAAGACAACAGAGAGATTAGAAACTTCTCCTTTTTTTGTTTTCAGGAGCCCCCAGGGTGTTGTGCAGTCGGAAAGTGCAGAGTGTTCACACATTTTGTCCAAATTAGAAAAATGTGTTACATCCTCTGGTTTTGTTTTTCAGGAAGTGCAGACTTACTATCTTTAACTTTCAGGAAGAGAGAACTGAAGTGACAAATTCTGTTCGGGAATAAAAGATCTCCATTATCACATGCTTTTGGAAACTTGTTCGCCAGGTTCCTATGGTGCATGGATGGAACTCTGCCTTCACTCTCTGTCGTCCTGGCCTAGCTACTTTCTCTTGGCTTCAGGGACTTGTGGAGTAGTTCTCCCTGCACTGACTTCTCAGTTCTTTTCTGTCTGCTTGGAAAGCATGTCCTCTCTGTTCACTGTTTTATTTTACGTTTTCTTCAGTGTTTACTCTCTTAGGCTCCCCTTTCCGTATGTCATCAAGTTTGAACATACCGTTTTTATGGCTTCAGAACTCATTTTTATGCCTCCTGTCCTGACATCTCTCTTGAGTTCTGGGTCTATATTTTCACATGGCTGATGAAATTTCCATCTCAAACTCAACCTGGGTAACACGGAGCTCACATCTTTCCAACTCCATTTTTTGGTATTTTCGTGTCAATGTTATCCCATGTATTCAAGTCCCAGTGAGCTTTGATAAGTTCTCTAAGATTTATCTTGACTTGTGCTTACTTTTAAAGACTAATTAAAATAAAAACAAAATCATATTTTACTTTTTTCTGGGTGGGTTTGACTTCAAGGGTTTCTTTTGTTTTGCTTTTTCAAAAATCTTCTGCCTGAAAATTTTTGTTTAATCACTTTCATGAAAATGCTAATTACTTCAAAGTATATACAGGGTTCCACACAAATAATGCCCCCTTTTATTACAAAATCTTTTATTACAAAAACCATAAGCATGTAATTTTGTAACACAACAATATCACACTCAAGCACACCATATGATGTTTTAGGTGAAATGTTCAAATTAAAGCTATAAATTATTACACCCATATTATTACCCTACCAACCACACTCAAGCAGGCCTTATTCTGCCAGACTGCTGTACTTTCTAAATGCCTAAAAAGGTCTTGCAGGTCATTTTTGAAGTTATGTATTACATAGATAAAGAATCTGATGCAGATGGCAGTATACTTAGTTCCAGGTCTTTAGTGAGGCTATGCTTCTATTACATATAATGAGAAAAGTATGCTTGGTAACTAATTATGTATTTTACAGCTCTCTAGGTTTGGTTACCTCCATTTCTTTATTGATAACATTTAAAACTTTCAGACCTAGAACAGTAACATTGGGAAATTGTATGTTCTGTACTTGTAACAGTGCATGTTTCAGAGTCTGATCTTAGGCTTATAGAACTCAAGTGTGTCGATTTCATCCAGGGGGTGAGAGTTAAGTGCCCACGGGTCTCTTCACACTTTGTTTTCTGTGGGCGAAGTCACTGTCTCAGGCCTATCATGTAGCCAGTCTCAAATAATTTGCCAAGTGCAACTTTTGCAATAGTCAACATAATAATGAAAATGAAACAGTGATATAAGTTATCCTATAGTTATCAAATAACGTGTTATAAGTATATTTAAGAAAGAATTATCCTATAGTTATCAAATAACATGATATAAACATTTAAGAAAGAAATTATAAAGTTATTTTAAAATGACTTTACTATGTGATAAAAAGTAACAAAAGAATGTAGGCACTATGACTTCTAGAAGTAGGAGAAGTACACTTGGTTAGGTGAAATTTGTGTCAGTAAGCTAACAAATTTGATTCATTTCTCTAGATGAACATCTGCAAGTAGATCTATGCAGGAGTAGAGACCTATTGGCTTATATGCAGGTGGTTCCTCACAATCCTCTGGAATGAGCCTGCAGTGATGATTTGTGGCTAATCTAATTGTTATTTTTCTACTACAGACAAGGCACAGTTCCTCTGAGACTTCTGAAGTGCCCTTTCAAATTTCCTTTATGGAAGTGAAATGATTGCTTTATTAAATCTATGTCCATAGGAAAGTATCCTTTTATTAGACCAGAGTACACTTTCTATGGATTAACTTGTTTCAGTCTTCCCTTCTCTTCAGGGGAAGGAGTTATAAAACCACAGCAGAGATGTCTCACTCAGCTTGCCTGCTATGAGTAAGGATGAAGTTTGAAAGAGGCTATCATCATGACTCTCATACAAATATAAAAATAAATCCATGTTAAACATTTTATTTAACTCAATTAATGAAGGAACTAGAAAAGATGTTAAAACTAAACAGTACAAAAGAGCATCTAAAGAGCACCTAATCTATAAGCTCATCAGAAAGGCTGATGTAAATTTGCTTAGTGGAAGCAAAACTGGCTTCTTCAATAGTGGGAGTGGAAAGTCAGTTGAAGCTCCACCGGACAGAACTTATTTACATGGGTCCACTGGACAGAACTCATTTACATGCCTTATGACCAAGAATTACTTGGACCATTACCAATTTTTGGCAAGTTAATATTTATTTGTACAAAATCATAAAATAGCTGAAGACAGTGAAAGGCAGAAACTCCCCAGAATTTAACCCTGTGTTTGTTCTAAACAACCGTCGTTTTTCATCGAAGACGCCCTTTAATCTTTTGGCCAGTTTAATTAGCTTTCACAATTTTCCCTATGGAGTGCCTTCTTTTCACTTTA
Organism: Sturnira hondurensis; assembly: GCF_014824575.4. Taxonomy (NCBI): domain Eukaryota; kingdom Metazoa; phylum Chordata; class Mammalia; order Chiroptera; family Phyllostomidae; genus Sturnira; species Sturnira hondurensis. The sequence continues at coordinate 2,015,619 of NW_028077910.1, forward strand.
AATCTTTTAATCATTTTGGGGAGGTAACCCCACTGTTTATGCTTCACTATGATTCTTATTATCTCTGCCTAATTGTACCATTTTCATTTCTCCAAGATCAGCTCAAGCAGCTCAGTAATAAACGTGTACTGGAGAAGATCATATCTTAAAATTGAAAAATGAGTCTGAAGGGCATCAGAAAATGATCCTATTTGGTTGATTTGGTTAGTTTTACTGATGAATTAAGACTGGGATGGGAGGAGGGAAGTGCGAGACGTTTAAAAATGCATTTCAAGGAAAATAAATTTGGGCTCTTTTTCCTTAGAGATTTGTTTGTTATATATTTTTTCCATAGTTATTACAGTTATTCTAAACTATAGCAGGAGGTTTATAAATGACATATTGTTAAGTACTAATTAAATTGAAGGTGCCATGATCCACACTTTTGAACAGTTGTATGATTTCACTAATGAATTCATTCTTTTAGTCACTGCATCATAAGCTTTGTAAGTCTATCTGTTTTGTTTATTGTTATCTACCTCACACAGTATCTGGGGTGTAGTATCTACATAACATAAATTTATCCAATGAAATTATAGTAACACTTTTAACCACCTAGTCTTTGTCTGACATTGTGCTAAATTCTGGGGATTGAAAAGAAATACTTAAGTTACACTATAATCCATATTTTAGAGAAGTTCATGATGTGTTTCTCAAAGGAATTTGTTTCTGATGAGAGAATTTCAGGCAAGATAATTAATTGAAAGGAGAATAGTTTATGTTAGTCCAAAATCATACCATGTAGGCAAATCTTTACTTCTTTCGAACATGTGGTTAATATTACCTTTATCAAGATCTCCCCACATATTAGGGATGTCACCCTGACAGGGACATTGGCAGTTTCTGAGATAGAAAATAATGGCTTTGTAGCTGCTCTTACTCAGAATTTCTCAGTGGCCCTTTACCATGTTTCTGAGTTTGATTTAAGGAGATTTCTGTGAAAGAACCACCAGCACCACAAATCACTGTGTGCCAGAATCTCCGCTAAGTACTTTGTAATCGTTATCTCATTTAATTCTTAAATTAGTTAATAAATTAAATAGATTGTTACCTCATTTAATCCTATGGAGTAGGTGAGAGGTCAAGTATTAGGGCTGTAATAATACAGCTGATGGTGGAAGAGTTAGAACAGGAATTGAGGGCTGCCTGAATTCAAAGGTTGTATTCTTTGCCACTAAACGGTGTAGCCTTCAAATCTAGAACCAACAGGAAGAGAATAAGGCTGAGTCAGTATTAAGTGTCTGTGGGTAAGTGGCTCTCTCTGTGTGTTTGTGGGTGCATGTTTGTGGGAGGAGCAAGGTGAGGTTCTTCCTGTATCATTGCACGATCAAGACAAAATGGGTATTAACCATTTTGCTGAGCTTTAGAATTCTCACCATCCAGGCTTGCGCTCAATGAAAAATTGCATAGTAACTCGAACAATTGAATCAATACTTCCATTAACTGCAACATGCACTTTGAAGGTTCAGATGGTGATTGTATTAGGTTTTGTAGATTTATTATCCTCCATTGGTAGATTCGTGCTGCGTTAGAGGGACCAATGAGTTTTTGAAATGGGTCTTGACTGCAGAGAGAGGTCATTAAGTCGTTCCCACAGTGCACTTCGGCCCTTTCACCCACCCCCAGCCCCCAGAGTTCAGAAACAGGTGCTGTCTGCCTATGATCAGGCCTTCAACACTTTTTATTTGTAGGACAGCTTGGCATTTTTCTTTTCAGCTTTCAAAATTTAAACAGCTTAACATTTGATGTGTTTCCCCCCAGAATTTCTCCTCCTAAAATATCTACATTTCTACTTTCTTTATTTTTGCTTTTAATTTTGAATTCAGTGTGCTCTTCTGAAGTCATTTCCCTCCTTCTAAGTAACCTGACTCTATTACCCACACAAGCCCTATTCTTAGCTTCATTTTATCATCTACACAGATTACTAAAGTTTTTTCAGCTCTATCTCAGACTTCCTCTAACACCTACTCCTCAGGGTTCTTAGTTTCTTGCCCTTGTCCCTGATCAGTCTCACGTTTCTTTTTTTCTAGTAATGACCAGGCAAGAAAATAATTTTTTAAATGCTTCATTTACTGAATTCTTTTTACTTAGGGGCCTTCATGCTAATATCAAAATTCATCAGTGCCACTGTGAATTCTTTTGATTGTTTCTTTCTAATATCCCACAAATTGTGAACTGAAAGTTAAAAAAGTTGAATGTATAGGAAACTAGAATAAATGCTATAAAATGTATATAATTATTTAATTTTTAGAAATATATTTCATCTAGTTTTGGCCTAAGTTCTAAAAGAAACCTTTTGGTCTAAGTTCTAAAGGAAATCTTTTGGGTAAGAAGTAATTACACAGATAACATATTACAGAAAAATAACTATTATCAAGAGTTTAACTTTTAATTTTTATTTATCTGTGATTACTCCGATATAATATTTTATAAATGTTCTTTTTGTTTTTAATTTTTCATTGTGTAAAATTTCAAATATTTACATAACTAATATAATATTATTAACTCTTATGTAGTCATTCAATTTCAACCACTTTGAATGTGTGACCAATCTTGTCTATCTATACTCTGAATCACTTCCTCCTCACCCCTTGGAGTGTTTTGAAGCAAATTTCAAACATCATATCATTTAATATAATTATTTCAGTATGCATATCTAAAGGATAAACTCTCTTTTGCAAACCAAAGGTATAATACCATGACCACCCACAACTAAAATCATGACGTGATAGTCACTGTTCCGATTTCTTTATCTTTTTTACAGTTTTGCTTCAATCAAATTGAAATAAGTTTTTTTTAAAAAATATTTTATTTATTTATTTTTAGAGAGAGGGGACGGGAAGGAGAAAGAGTGGGAGAGAAACATCAATGTGTGGTTGCCTCTCATGTGTCCCCTACTGGGGACCTGGCCTGCAACCCAGGCATGTGCCCTGACTGGGAATCGAACCATCAACCCTTTGCTTCACGGGCCTGTGCTCAATCCACTGAGCTACACCAGCCAGGGCAAAATTGAAATAAGTTTTATAAACTGAATTGGTTGCTATATTTTGTGCCTTTTTGATATGTAGTTTCTCTCTCATCCCCTTTTTCCCACCAGTTTATTTGTTGAAGAAACCAGCTCATTTGTCTGATGGAGTTTCCCACATCTGGATTTGTGGATTGCATTCCTGTGGTGTGTTTGAAGCATTTCTTTGCCATTTGTATTTTCTCTAAATTTGTCATTGGCACTACAGGCTTAGCCAAAATCAGGTTTGATGTTCTAGTAAGGCCGGTCATCTGTGGTGTTGTGTGCTTCTATCTGGATGTCACACGATGGCTGGTTGTCTCTCCTTGTGATGTTAATGGCTGTTGGTTGTCATGGCCTAGATTCATCAATTCATAGTGGTTGCAATAAAATGATATTTTACTGTTTCTTCATTTTTTAAGCTCAGATGGTTTTGTAAACAAAAAATTTCCTTCATCTACTGTTTTATTACCCAAAGAGGAAGATTCCCTATACGAATACTGGATTTTTTCCTTTTATTTGCCACTTTCTAAAATTATGAGGTGGTTTCCTAGTATTATCTGGAAAAAATGTGAGACTTTTTCTCTTAAAAAACATTATGAACTTATGGGTTTATGTATATTTGATGTATGTCAATTCATTGCAATTGATATCCTTACGGATGTACAAATTTTTGTATCTGCTACAAGTGGGACCCACCCCTGAGTCCTTTTAATTTGCCTTAATAGTGTTTTATGGTTTCCTTAATTTTTGGTATAACCATATGTTCTATGTTCATCTTATACATTTCCTTCCCCAGGTCTGGAATCAGACATATTTGTGAGAAGCATGTTTCCATAATTTTAGGAGAAAATGAAATTTCAACACTATATGTATTGAACCTTCATTTATAAAAGTACATTTGTCTGTGACATTTATTTTATATCTTTTTTATTTTGATCCTGGCTATTTTAGCTAAACCAACACTAGAAGATACACCTAGACATAAAAGAAAATTGTCATAATCATGGGTGTAGGAGATCAACTCAACATGCCTTTACAGATCCATCAGAGTTTCAATTTTTCTTTGATCTCTGGCTCTGGCAAGTCTTCCATACTCACCTTGGGACCTCCCTGGATTCTGGATTCATTTTAAATTCTATCCACAGTATTTTGGTTTTGTTTGCCTTGGGCCTTAGTAACCTTGTTGCCTTAACCTCAACCTCACAGAATCCCAACCTGGTAGCTGGGATAAGTCTGTGCAAATTTTATGAGGGGAAACTTTTAATCATATCAGAAGAACATACTTGAAAGGATAGTTTTTCTGTTTATTTATATCAAGCACAAGTTTTCCTTTTCTATTTTTCCACCATATGAAAAGTAGAGCCTTATTACATGTATTATTGAAATTTTAATATAGTTAATATAAGCTAACTAGGCATTTATTAACAAAAGAAATTGTAGACTGGCTAGTGAAATAACTTTAAATTATAGACAGCAGATTCAACTATATCCATCTGTGTTCTCATATCTATTGTCTTACCCCAGTTCAAAGCAAATACTTCTAATTTTCTATTGAATGTCCAAGATCATAACTACTCCTGAGGGTATGAGGAAGCAAAAAATTATATATACATACACATACATACATATACATGCTATATATTATATATTAAAATTTTAAGTAACCTGTAAGGTAGATATTATTATTATTGACACTTTTTATAAATAAGAAAGTGAGATCAGTAGCGTTGAGACGCATTCGATGTCGCCCACCGACTAAGTGGCAGAGTAGGAAAACAAACCCAGTTCCGCCTTTCACTATGCTATGCTCCTGCAAAAGATTAGGAATTGGCTTCTAACTCAAAGCTTTGTCATAATATTAGTTTTGGTTATGATTATTCAACAATTGCTTACATTTTTCCTGGGTACATTTTCTAGCTCTAGTTCTCCTCTCTCTTTCTGGTTACCCGATTGCACTGCCTGGGCTTCTTTTCTCCCTGCCAGCTGGTCTCGGTCCTGACCTGAGCCCCTCCGACACCTTCATGGCCCCTGTGCCCTGGCAGCAGCTGGGCCAGGGCTTCCTCAGCTGCCTGGCTCTGCTCTAGCACGTCACCCTTAAACTTCATTTGTCAACTTGTTTGGCTGATCTAATTACCTTTGGTAAACTTGGCAAAAGTTTCTCCTTGACTTTATTGAGAACTATGTTCTCTTGGGGTGGATATTTATTTTTAAAGGTAGAATGGATACAGTCCGAGCAGGGCTACTTGTTGTGAGGGAAAGCCTATTTTCTGTCTGGAGATTTTTAGTTGGTTTCCATTTCAGTGAGAAGGTAGGGAATTGGCAGATGGAAGGAAGAAAATAGAAAACTCAGAATAGACATCATTGGGGAAACAATGTTGTCATCATTTATCTGTGTCTCCTAATCTCTGTAATTTTATAGCTTATTAATTTGGTTGCTTACATATTTTACAGTGGCATTGGTCATTAAGTTTAAAAACACAGGAAGAAAAACCTTTGAGCATGTTAAAGTGGAAATGCCTGTGGAACCACTGATGTAGCAGGGGAACAAGTTTGATAGATGGATGTGGAGTAGATCACAGAGGTCGGTTTGGATTGTGCTAGTAAGAAGAGAAAGTTTTGTTTTTTTTTAAATGAACATGAGTTTGGACTTTCAAACACTAGACAGATAAAGACCCCATCAAATTTGCCAACCTGGGTGTCAATTATAAGACTAGAAAGCATGCGGAAGTGGGAGCTGAACAGTAGAAATACGAGAACCTGGAAATAATTGAGTGTAGATTACCCTGTAGAGGAATCTTCCTTGAAAACCCACTTATTTCTAGAAATATCAGGTACAGCAAAATCATATTTAAACAACAGCGGTTTAGACAGCTCTTTGGAGAGTCATTAACTAGAGTTCATGACACATTCAAAGGAAGGGACTGAACTACGTTATGGACACCGTTCTCTACTATGTAGAATGTTATTTTGTGTGTCCTTCACAAGCCACTTCACCATTTTGATAGTTAGTCTCCCAATCTGTAATATTAAATAATTATATTTGGCGTACAAAAATAATGTGATGATTAAATTATATTTATGTATGTAGAAGCAACAGTAAGTTGAAAACAGAGATTTAATTTTTAGTAGTTACTATAAGTTGTTACTCCTAGTAAGACTGTACCTCAAAATAAAAGGATGTTAATGTCTAAAAATAAATTAATTAAAATAAAATATATATTAAATTATGAAGATACTGTGGACACTTATCTGGATGGAGACTCTTCTCATTCTCAATAGTAGATGTGCTATCTAGGTACCTACCTTGTGGGAAAAACAAAACTAGGACATAGCATTTATGAAACTATTTCAACCTGAAAGAGGTGGTATAAATGTACAGTATAAATAATTACACTTTAAAGGCATTGTAGGAACGCTCATTTGAGTCCACTAGAGTGATTGTGTGCTTACTGGGCACTGGGGACACAATGGAAAAGATCATATTCTGTTTTTAAGATTTTCCACAGGGCTTTCTCAATCTTATAGAGTAGGAGAAGGGCCTCCTTTCATGACCCAGAGCGCATTACCTGCAGGATCTCAATATCCTGAGACCTCAAATGGCTTCCTGGAACTTGTTAACCAGCTGCCTTGCATCCTAACCTAAGCTGAATACATCCTGCTCCATGATGCTCTCTCCTACTACAATGTTCCCTGTACTGGTCCTTCCTCTCTGCACTGTATACATGATCTGGAACCTCTGAACATTGCTTTTCACCTTGGCCTTAATGGAGCCAGTTCCCCCAATGATAATCTCCCAATTGGTCCCACTGAGGGAGAGACTAATCTCGCTTCTTTGATCAAAGTTGCCTTCAGGGGCCTGAGATTCCTTCTAACTGAATTTATAGGTAATGAGTTTTATTCTCTCTTGGAAAAAATATAAATTTATAATGTTTCTGTTAATAATTGTTTTTATTAAGTTACAGCAATATCTGTCTGTAGCTTTCACTGACAGATACATTTTACATTATTGCAAATGGAATGTTTTCAGTTGAATATAATGTTTATTTCAATTTGAATCGAATGTAATGTTTATTGAATAGAATATGTTTTCTTTCTTTTTCCCTCTTTTATTGACTATATTGGGGTGATACTGGTTAGTAAAATTATATAGGTTTCAGGTGCACAGTTCCACAACATAGCATCGGTACAGTGCACTGCACATCCACCACCCCAAGTTAAGTCTCCTTCCATCACCATTGATCCCTTCTAGAGCCACCTCCTCCTTCCCTCACCTCCTGCCAGCATCACCACCATTGTTTTCTGAGTCCATGAATTTCTCTCTCTCTGTTTTTCCCTCCACCCCACGTATCCAGTGCTAACCCCCCTGCATCCAACAGCTGTCATCCTGCTCTCTACGAGTCTGTCTCTATTTTGCTTTGTTTTCATTTTGTTTATTAGATTCTACATACAAGTGAAATCACATGGCACTAGTCTTTCTCTGACTGGCTTATTTCACTTAGCATAATGCTCTCTAGGTCTATGCTGTTGCAAAAGGGAAGATTTCCTTCTTTTGCATGCCTGAGTACTATTCCATTGTAAATGTGCCATATCCTTTTTATCCACTCATCTACTGATAGACATGTGGGCTTCTCCAAATATTGGCTATTGTAAATAATGCTACAGTTAACATAGTTGTACTCATATGCTGTCAAATTTGTGTTTTGGGTTTCTTCGGATATATTTCCAGAAGGTAAATCACTGTGTATTAAGGTAGTTCCATTTTTAACTTTTTGAGGTAACTCCATACTGCTTTTCATAGTGGCTGCACCAATCTGCATTCTCACCAACAGTGCACAAGGGTTCCCTTTCCACCACATTCTTGTCAACATTGTTGTTTATTGTTCATTGTTGTTTATTGATGATGACCATTCTGACAGTGGGAGGTGATATCTTATTGTGGTTTTAATTTGCGTTTCTCTGATGATTAGTGATATTGAGCATCTTTTCATATGACTATTGGCCATCTGTATGTTCTTTTTGAAAGAAGTGTCTATTCAGGTCCTTTGCCCATTATCTAATTGGATTGTTTGTTTTTTGTGTGTGTTTGTGTGTATGTGTGTGCTAAATTTTATAAGTTCTTTATACATTCTGGACATTAACTCTTATCAGATATATCATTGGCAAATATATTCTCTTATTCAATGGGTTGTCTTTTCATTTTATTGATGTTTTATTTCACTGTGCAAGAACATTTTAGTTTGGTATAGTTCCATTTGTTTATTATTTTTTCTTCTTTCCCTTGCATGATGAGATATATTAGAAAAATATTGCTATAAGCAGTATCTGATATTTTACTGCTTATGTTTTCTTCTGTGATTTTTATGGTTTTGAGTAACATTTAAGTCTTTAATCCATGTTGAGTTTATTCCTGTATATGGTGTAAAAAATGCTCTAATTTCACTTTTTGCACATATATGTTCAACTTTCCAAACATTTATTAAATAGACTTTGTTTAGCCCATTGTATATTTTTGCATCCTTTGTTAAATATTAATTGACTATAAAGGTGTGGGTTTATTTCTGGGCTCTCTATTCTCCTCCATTGATTAAAGTGGCCATTTTTATGCAAGTACCAGAAATATATTAAAAAGATCATGCACTATGATCAAGTAGGATTTACTCCAGGGATGCAAGGTTGGTATATCTGCATATCAATAAACATGATACATCTCATAAATAAAATGAAGGATAAAAAGCACACAATCATATCAATAGATGCAGAAAAAGCATTTGATAAAATCCAGCACCCCTTTTATGATAAAAACTTTCAGCAAAATGGGAACACCGGGAATATACCACAACTTAATAAAGGCCTTATATGACAAACCCACAGGCAATATCATACTCAATGGGCAAAAACTATGAGTATTTCTGTTAAGTTCAGGAACCAGATAGGATTTCTGCTTTCACCTCTCTTTTTTTAATCCTCACCTGATAATCTGTATATTGATTTTAAAGAGAGAAGAAAGGAGAGCGAGAGAAACATCGATGTGAAAGAAATGTTGATATAAGAGAAACATGCATCGATTTGTTGCTTCCGATGTGTGCCCAACTGGGGATTAAGTTTATGACTGAGGTATGTGCCTTGACTGGGGATGGAACCCACAACATTTTGGTTTATGGGTTCTGACCAACTTTGTCACCCTACCAGGGCTGTTTCACCACTCTTATTTAACATAGTATTGTAAGTCCTAGCCATCCAAATTGAAAATGAAGAAGTAAAACTGTCATTGTTTACAGATGATGTGATACTGTGTATTGATAACCTAAATATTCTGCCAAAAAATTAGAAATGATAGATGAATTTAGTAAAGTTGCAGAATACAAAATAAATATCCAGAAATCAGTTGCATTTTTATACACCAATAATGAGTTGTCAGAAAGGGGAACTAAGAAAGTAATCCCGTTCACAACTGCTTCAAAAAATAAAATAAAATGCCTAGGAATGAATTTAACCAAGGATGTAAAGGACCTGTATTTAGATAATTATAAGACACTGAAGAAAGAAATTGAAGAAGATACAGATAAGTAGAAGCACATACCGTGTTCATGGATAAGAAGAATCAACATCAGTAAAATGTCAATACGACACAAGCAATCTGGGTAATATATTTTCAAAGTTCCTGCAAGAACTTTCTATCCCCAGATTGTTCTAGCTGACGGTTCAGTGTGGGACCTGACCAGTGGACCCTGATCAAATGAAGTAGGGAATTGTGACTCTACTCACCACCCTCAACAACTTAGGCCCTAGAAGAGGAAAGGGCTAGAACAGCCCTTAAAGCTGGAGGAACCTGTCCTCTGTGCTTCTGCAAAGGGTATTGCATGGAAAAGGTCTGGATCTCCTTAGATAGCTGACAAGAAAACATAGAAAAAATCTAATAAGTAGCATATTAAAATCAAGGTGATCAACTTGAGAAAATAATAAATAAAGGGTACATAATTTATGAAAGCATTTAGCATTTTCAAATAATGGAAAATCTACCTAAAAGACCTACATCCGTAGGCATTTATTCTCATAAAACAAAATTTCCAAAGTTGGCAGGTTTTTCTGATATTGGTTCAGTTGCTCTAGTTGTAATCAGAGACCAGGATGCTTTCTCTTCTTCTGCTCTGCCATCTGACCATGTTGATTTTTCATTCTCTATTTGCTATCTCTTGATGAGAAGATGGCTGCTCTGTGTCAGTTGTGTGTTCACCTTGGCAGAAACAGAAGGGAGAGCAGCCAATCACAACTATCTTCTCTCAGCCGGCAATTAGAAAAGTCACCAAATTTCTTGAGGAAACTTTTATGTGTGAGTCACTGGTTTGAGCTGCATCCTGTGGGCACCTCTAACTGTAAGAGAAGCTTGGAGATCAGGGAGCAGTCATTGTCTCCTGTGGGACTGGACACGTGGCCATATTAAACAGGGATCGAGTAGCAAGGGCCAAGCAAGGGTGGGAAGGTAAGCAGAATCAGAGGCAGGAAATCAAGAAAGATGGCAGAATAGCTGTCTGGCTGGTCTCTAGAGCTTTTGGAATCCTAGAATGCCACTACTTGTTTTTAAAAAACCCTAAATTAGGCTCACACTGTAATGTGGAGTTACCACTTGCGGAAGACTTTTTGACAATGATGTATAGAACGCAAATTGTTTACGCAAACTCTTCTGTTATGCTGTAGGGCTCCTTTCCCTAAGAACTGTGGAGAAAGTTGGTGTGAGGTGCTAGAGTTTATTTCTTTCTGTTTTTGGCACTTCTCACTCCAAAATATGTCTCCTATAGCCATGGGAGTATGGCGAACAAATAACTCACTCATATGTTATTAAATGTAACTGTGAACTCTGTTTTAATACATGTGAACTAAAGCTTCTGTTTTTACATGAATTCTGAAGAAAAATCTATGACCTTGAAATTCTTTACCTTATGCAAACACAAAAGAAGTTAATTTAGTTAAAAATTGTATTTATAGAGATCAAGCTTAAAAAGAATTATGTGAAAAAGACCACTCCTAAACAGATTATTTAAAACACTTAATTATATACTTCATCTAAGGTTTAAACATAAAGTTCTTTTTTAAAGATGTTGATTGAAAGATGAATGGGTGGTAGCCCTGGAAAAGATGAATAAGGCTTCATGAAAGGTTAAAAGACTGAGATCTTTATCATTTTCAAGATGCATCCCCGCTCCGTAGATTAAAAGGCTAATATGAATCCCATCCTCAGTATTGGAATATGTTTAACGAAACCTGCCAAGACCAGAGGAACTATCCCTTTATCTGCCACGATGCAATTAATTGCTTGGGTATTTTGGAAAGCAGTAAGCAGTATTTTGGAAAGACATACAATCAGAACTCTAAGAGACAGAAATCAGTTAAAAATGACTTTTTATTACTTCTATAAATTGGAACTATTAAAATCTATATAATTGACAATGAGTGCATCCATTTGTAACTGTTCTTATTTGGAGCAATAAAATGTGTGAGAGCTTTATGTGAAATATTTTAAGCAATAATCACATATATATTTTCCTGATATAAAAAATACATACAAATTTTTCAGAACATTACACAACTTCTGAAGTTGAATAAATTATGTTTTGTGATGAAACAGGACCTTGTGTAGTTCCCTGTGTCAGAAACACTATTTCAAGGCCAACTGAGTGTTTTCGGGAGGGAGGCCAATTTGCTAACCATTATTGCACATTGCCGTGCACACCATTACTCCTCCACCCAAGTGAAAAACTCCCGCGTGCGAGGCTCATGCCTCTGGTCAGACTCTCTAGTTTCTACATTATCATCATCCATGAATGCCCACACGCTATTCAGTAAAATCTTTAAGCACTAGAATCACTGTTAGCATCTCCCTTATGTGACCTACCATCATCTTGGTTTTAACTCACTGGCTATTCAGTCTTGGATGGTCAATGACTTTTTGCTTCTTCCTTATTTCTATCAGAGTTGGGTCCACAGTCAGTGCACATACACTTCACAACTCATTCAGGCTTGTTAGACGCTCTTTATTCTAGAATCTTCACTCTGTCTCTCCATCTCTCTCTCTCTCTTTGGCATCTGTGTTGCTTCCTGGTTTTCTCCCATCCTCTGGATAGTTCTTCTTAGTCTCTTTTTAAAGCTGCTAATTGTCCTTGGAGAAGTGTCCATTCAGATCTTTTGCACATTTTTTAAAAAATTGGATTGTTTTTCTTCCTGGTGTTGAATTGTATGAGTTCTTTATATATTTTGGAGATCAAATGCTTGTCTGATGTATCATTGGCAAATATGTTCTCCCATACAATTGGTTACCTTTTCATTTTGATGATGGTTTCATTAGCTATGCAGAAGCTTTGCAGTTTGATGTAGTCCCATTTGTTTATTTTTTCCTTTAGTTCCATTGCCCTGGGCAGAGGAAGGAAAATTTAGACAACTGTAATAAAATAACAATAAAAGTGATTTAAAAAAAAACTAAAGCTGCTAATTCTCCACCTTTGCTTTGAATATGTTCTTTAGGCTATCTCATTCTATTGCCTTCCTTATACCATCACATCCCTTGCATGTCTTCAATAGCACTTAGATTCTGATGAAAACAAAATTGACATCTTCAGTTCAGAACTCTATACAACTTCATACTGTATCTCTCAGTTTGGAAGTCTAAGGCAGGTCTCAAATTTAACCTGTTCCTCATTCCCTCATTGCCTCCCACAATACCAGTTCCAGATTGCTCTTCTGTGGCTCTGGGGGAACTTAGTGTTCTTTCTGTTATTCCTATCTCAGTATTGACATCTAGTTGCTCAAACCATAAAGCTCTAAGTTATCTTTACTCCTTTCCTTCTCATTCCTTCTTTGTAAAAATAAATCAAGTCCTGTTGATTCTCTTCCCTAAATATCCCTATCACCTTTCTTCATTGTGCTTATCTTTTTCTGTTCCTTCTGCTCTTACCCATTTATAGCTGACTACTATTTCTAAACAACACTACTGTAATAGGTCTCTTTGCCTCCAGCCTCCGTGTCATATAAGCTACTCTATTCCTCAAAGTGATTATAATATAATTATGTTGCTCTCTTTCAGTAGAGTCCCCTTTTTCTTAGCTCAAATTCCTAATTACTTAATTTATTTACAACACCCTTTGTGACCTGGCCCTTGCTTACTGGCCTCATTTTTTGCTGTTCCTTTCCTTGGCGATGTTAAGACTCAGCCCGGGTTATTTCTGCTTAGGAAATTCTTCTATTTTCTCCTCCATGCTGCTATTAGCCGTGACTTCAAATAGTTGACTTCTACTTACTTTTCAATTACTTTTTTAGACATTATTTTTTCTAGGAAACATCTCCTGACTACTTCTTGTCCTCGTACTTGGTCATCTGCCTCTCACGTGTTCCCTTGATTATAGCACATACTACTACAGTAAGCAGCTGTTTGTTTTTGTTGTTTTATACCTGTTACACTGTAGGTGAAGGTTCCTTTTCCACTTTGCTCACCATTCCTTTCTCACTGCTTAGAAAAGTAATTGGAATGTGGTAGGAACTCAATAAAAAAGGAAAGAGTGAACAAATTAATAGGCAACATCGATGGGAATCCAACAGCTCAGGGCTGGAGTCTAGTATGTGTTGGAATTCCTTCTCCACTCTAATTAGTTCTGTGACTTTTAAGAAATTTATTAATTCATTTTATATATATACATATATATATATATATATATACACACATATAATGGTCTGTGTGTGTATATATATATAATGAATTAACATAATGGTATATGTCTGTGAATGTATGTATATGTATATATATAATGGTATCCACATACACACACACATATACCATTTCATCTTGTCATCAACCACCCTCATGGAATGGCCATGTTAATGGGAAAATAAATATAAAGCTTGGATGAATAAATATACCCAATGGTAACATGTTAGAAAAAGGGCTATGAGGAAAATGAGCTGGAGTGTAACTATGTGGGGCAAGGGTGACCAGTGAAACCCTTTGTGAGGAGGTGACACTGAAACTGATGTTAGACCGAGAAGAAGGAGATGGCCCTGTACCTAGGGGAAGCAGGCATAGGAGGAAGGCATAGCAAGTGAGAGTGGTGGAGAACTTTGTGATTGCCTTCCCTTACCTGTGAATTAGGATAGAAATAGTGATTATCATAAAGGATGGCTTTGAAGTTAGAATCAGATTAATCATGAATCTATCATGCATCTGTTTGGTTGATAGTAAGTAGTAAGCACTAAAGAAATGTTTATTTGCAGTATTATTGAGTATAAAGTAGATAAGTTGTCCTTTTCTGAAGGGAGACATAAGTTATGGGTATTTTACTCTATACACTGACCCAAATTTACTTACACTGTCAAATCAATTCAAATAAATTATCATTGAGTGCCTACTATGTGGAAGGCAGTTGCTGTATGCTATGGAAAGCTAAAGGAATGTTAAGAAGCTGAAATTCCATTTTTATTTTCTATATTTTTCTTGTTAATTATTATTACTTTGTCTCACTATCTATTCTAGAAGCTACTTTCCCAAGTGTGTGTGTGAATGTGCACACATGTGTGGGTGCGTGCATACGCACACACACACCTCTTCTTACATTTTTATTCTGTTTGGCTACTTGGAAAGTCAGCATGCATAGCTTTTCTTGGGTGATGACCTTATAAATCATTTGAATCACAGTTGGTATTTTGAACATTTGAAATGCTCACGGCAAGAAAGCCTTCACATTTCTGAAAGAAAGTCTGCCACAAAAACTGAACTTTATTGAAAAAGGAGCCAGATGCTAATGGAAAATATAAATGTTATCCAAAAACGTTTTACATTTATATATTAAGAATATTTTTGTACCTAATAGCTGCATGTGGCTACATTTCTTTTTCTCATGTAGGTGTCCACTTTCAAGAAAATGATGACTGGACTGTTAGAAATGCAAAATTAATTAACACCTGTATAGTTCATTTGGCTCCTGCAGATTCAGTAATGGCTTTATTTGTATATAACTGTGTCTGTTGCTTATTTTTGACAAGTTTGGACAAAATATCTGCTCTACACAATTTCTGTGTTTCTGATGTTGCTGAGAATAAGAGCAGGAATAAGAGGTAATGCAAGGAGAATGAAAGACTGCCAAATGCTGCTATGAGAGATCATGCTTTTATTTGTACTTATTATGTGTCAATCTGGGCTTTTATTAAAAGCAAGAGGATATTCTAAGGCTAATGCTTCTTTTACAGCAACAAAGTTAGAGATAATGACTTACTTTAATTATAGTTTTTAAAAACATAAAAATTGCACATGAAAAATTTTTTTCAACTTGATTGCTAAAAACAATGTCCTCCCCTAAGGAAAAACTGATCTAAATATGACATCTGAACAAAGAGCTGTGAAAGCTTCTAGTTACTTTGTTATCTATTATCAGATTGCCCCTTTGTTTTCACCTCACTTATTTTCTTTTCTTTAGACAAAACAGTGTCTAAAATATCTCAAACAGAAGGAACCTGTTCTTTAAACTGAAATTTTGCCTGATAAAACACCTATTTGTTATGTGCATGAAATAAAATACAAGAACATTTTTAGTAAGGCAGATGCAAGACACATTTCATCAAGTATTACTTGGTGACTGCATTAAGGCCTACTTCTCTGATGAGAAAATGATTTTTATGTGTGTATATACATGTGTGCATAAGTATATGTATATATATGTGCATGAATATAAGTGTATGTGTAAATATGTATGCTAATGTGGTATATTTATGTGCATTCCAAACTTCTGAAGGCCTATTGCTCATTTGTAGGATTTCTAAATTATTTTTAAATGGCATTACTATTAGATTTCCAAAGTTGTAAGTTAGAAATATGAGGAACATATGAATTAGTAAAGTATTAGAATTTAATATGAAATTTGAGTGAATTACTGTAATACTGTCTTTAGAAATACAATGTGTTGATAAATCTATTGATAGATCCTGAGAACATTATGAGAACTTGGGGGAACAACTAGTGTTTGTTAACTCAATATTTATTTAGCACCTATCAAGTGCCAAATTCTGTGCTAAGTTGGAGTAGCAAGCTGTAGTTCCTCTGGTTTTAGGCTGCCTGTCACATTGCTGTATTCTTTTTCTTAGTATCAGCATACTCTCTTTTTGCACAGCTTCCCTCTCTCATCTTCTGTTCCTGGTGGGCCAATGGTCATAAAGCCAATATTCTCTGAGCCCCTAGTGATATATATTTGACTTAGGCTGAGCTAATTTTAGTCCTTGGCAAAGTGGTACATTCATAGATAAATCTATGACTCATAGGGGGATTAATCTGTGGCTGTTTGGGACAACGGCTTTCCTTTGCTTTGAAATTCCTAATCTGAGATCACATAATCTAGGATCTATCAGTTAGTGAAACCCTCCTAGTGGTTACTCTATTAGAACTGAATCTCTATCTCTGGTAGTCAATGTCTGTGGATTCATAAAATTGTGAATGCAGATTTTATATATATATATTTTTATATATTTCAACTTTTGAGTAATTCCATATATAATATGAAAAACGTTGTTTGTGATATGTACACAGTGTAGGGAAAACAGTGTAGTGAATCCAGAGAAGAGACAGAAACTTGCCTTAAGGGGACTGGTGAACGTTTCAGTTTGGGCCAGTGTTAAATTATGCCTGGGTAGTCACCAAGGCAAATGAGAGAGAAGGGCTTACTAAAACCAGAGGACTAGCATCTAAAAGCACAGAAATAGGAAAATACGTATGTAAGGTATCCAGGGATTATAAGAGATTCAATATTTCTTCTGTTCATAGTGACAGACAAAGTTAAGGTCTAGTTGTGGGTTGGGTGGGTTTTAGCAGAATTTAAAAGGTATGTATCTGTGGAAAAATCAGCCCACTGTGAGACATAACGACGATAATGCTGGGAATTTAAAAATATTGATATAATAAAGATTTTAGAACTAGTTAATATTTGAATGTTAAAAATTTCCCACCACTTCCTCACCTTCTGTCTATGTCAGCCAGGCTCTCAGACCTTGAATATTCTGACCAGAGTATCGGGTGAAGCAGAAAAGAAGTGAGGCAAAAAAGGCCGAATTATAAATGATACAGAGATAACTGAGGGAGCAAAGACTATGTCTTAGTCCATTCAAGGTGCTATAACAAAAATACCATAGATGATGTCGCTTACAAATGATAGAATCTATTTCTCACAGTCCGAGAGGCTGGCAAGTCCAAGATCAAAGTACCCAACAATTCGGTGTCTGGTGAGAGTCTGCTTTTTGGATCACGGAAAGCTGTCTGCTGGTTGTGCCCTCACGTGGCGGAAGAGGAGAACTCTGGTCTCTTCAGCCCTTTATAATGGTAGCCCTATTCATAACTCTCATGGCCCATTCATCTCCCAAAGGTCCCACCTCTTACTACCATCACATTAAAGGTGAGGATTTTAACACCTCGGAGTTTAATGGTGGGTTCAGGAGAGTGGGAGAAGGAAGTTTTGCATCCCTTCTAGAACTGAAAGTAAATATCAGGCACTTGGAAAACTCAATATGTGTCATCTGCTTTTCTAAAAAGTCCATGATTCTGTAATAGTCTTAACATTTCTTTTGATCCATGACAAATTCTTCTCTATTGCCTATTACTATAATTCTCCTTAACAACTTGGCAAATAGCATGGTTCAGAAAGAACAGAATTTTGGCACAGGGAGAAGTATTGAGCACACTTCCTGAATTTACAGAAGAGCTGAAAAGTGTTTTTTTTTTTAAGATTATGTTTTAGGTCTTCTAAGAAACTTAAATCAATAAGCTAACATTAGCAAGTGTCTTTGAGATAGTTGCAGAGGCATACCTAAGGCTTTTTACAAACGTTGAAAACACAAATATCAAACAAAATGTAAATTCTGTGTAATTGGTGGCAATCCAGCTGGATCCAGTGTGAAGCAAGGAGTAGAAACAGACAGGAAAAGAGAGGTAGCCTTCCAGAAGTTTACATTATTCATCCTTACGTCTATCTGCACTGAATACAATCTTGTACCCCCAGTAGGCACTCATATATTTTTGGAATGAAATTTTGAAATAAAATGGCCCATAATTTCAAAATGACACTGAAATTTTTGATACTGATAAGAAGAATTATCTTCTGAATAATACTGTGTACACACTCAGAATTTTACAGAATTCTTTTAAATGAAGTAAAAGACCATTTTTTGCTGCTCTTTAATGATATCAGCAATTGGTGCATAGAGCATCCAGTCTATGCCCAGCTGGGAATGAGAGGCTTTATTTAGGAAACTTCCTGAATCGATGCTGACCCTTTCTGACTTTTTTGAAAGAGAGGAATAGCAAATCCCTCTAGTATTATTATTAGCAAAGAATACTGGTGAAACAATGCAAAAGACTTTCTTTTCCATGAAAAAATAGACTTATAATTAGAAAAATGTTTTGGGTGTTGCTGACCCTACAAAGGATTAAAATTATATTTTGAGACAAAAATGACTCAAATCAGACAACACTTACATTTTATTTTTCAGGTTTGTAATCAATGTTCTCATAGACATGCTATAAATGCCTCAGTATAATTTATGGTAAGTGACAATAATATCACTTAAATATATAACAGTCAAGGTAGATACAAATCTCTCATTTATGAGTGTAGACAGTGTACAGGAAAATGTGTTATGTCCTTTGTATATGTCATCTTATTTATTGTCTGAGGAATTTCACAAAGTAAATTTTATTATCCACACTAAAAAAAATAGAAAGCTAAGGCAGAGTAAGTTTAAGTTACTTACACAGAGCTGTATAGCTGGTGCGTTTATAGGACTGGGAATTTGAGTCATGTCTGTGATTCTAAAAGCTGTACTATTTGGTCAGTAACCACTTACCATGCCCACCATCTTTGATGACATGCAAAACACACATACCAAATAAAATATGTAAAGTGAAATAAAAACCTGTATGTAACACAATATCTGTTCTGGTTGATCTATCAAAGAAAAAGAAGACAATTTTTCTGAAAATAAGTTTATTGGATGTGCCAATATATAAAAAACAAAGCTACATAAACCTAAATTTTTGATTTTGGATACACTGGTGGGGATATTTGTTCTGTGGGCTGGCACAAAACAAAGATCCACAAGCCTTACTTTTTGAAATCTGAAAACAGTGGATACTAGTAAGATGTTATTTCGTGACTGTTTCCCATTTTTTAGTGTATTCTATTTTCTTTTGAAACAAAAAATGAGTGTCTATATGGGAGTCTACTTTTATTAATTGATGCTTGTGTTCTAAGTGGGATCAGATTTTCTATGCTGTTACTGTATTTAAAATTTATGCTAAAATGCACTTCAGGTTAAGCAATTGGAACTGTATATAGCCTGCAAGCTATATGACAGCACTATAAATGGGCATATAGACTTCTGCCCATTGGAATATAGTTTAAATTCCACAGCAAATAGAAGCCATGCCATGGCAAGAAGGGTACTGATGAATAAATATCTCAGGCTTGAAGAGATTACAGTTCATTCATTCATTCAGTCATTCTCATGCACTCATTTGTTTAATAGATATTCAGTATCTACTAGGTACTAGGCACTGTCACTGGCACTTAGGATACACTAATGAACAACAGAGACTAAAATATCTGCTTTGTGAAGTGTACTCTCTGCTAATAAAATGTCTTAAACACGCCAAACTCCTGTTAAACATATGCCTAGACCAGGGTTCAGCAAACTTTTTCTGTAAAAAGAAAACAGTAATAAATATTTTAAGCTTTGTGGAACATACAGTTTTTTGTAACCACTCAGCTGTCTTTGCAATGTGAAAGCAGCAACAGGCAATATGTGAACAAATGTGGCTATGTTCCGATAAAACCGTATTTACAAAGACGGTGGACCTAGACAATATATGATGTCATCTAGTCCTGTGACTCTGATAACTTGGAAAGAGCAGATGCACAAATCTATATAATGTGAGAAGTTACTTTAAGAGTTAATCCAGTAAACTTCTTTATCTGGTAGATGCATTTAAATGAAGTCCTGAGACATACATAGAGTGATTAGCTTAAGGTAACGAAGTGAACTAGTAGCAAAACCAACACTCGAACCTATATTCCTAATTTCTAATGTATTTTCTTTCTACTCTACTATAGTGCTTTTACTGGAAGTGATAGGACTTATTATAATATTTTTGTTTTTTTAACAAAATATTATACTATTTTATTTTTCCCCTCTCTTTGGTTTCCTGGAGTCCAGACACTATGGGAGGTAAAAACTCAGCCATACACTCCTACTTCTATCACCGCCACATCTACCACTACTCCCATCACCTTCCCCACCATCTCCACATCCACCAAGACCACCACCACCACCAATACCTCCAACACTTTCACCTCTACCTCCACCTCTTAGACCACCTCCACCTCTTATGCCACCTCCACTATTTCCATCTGTACCTGTACCTGTACCATCTGTACCATTACCGCCACCACCACCACCTCCACCAACATAACCACTGCAACCACTCCCACCACCACCTCTCCTCCACCTGCACCAATACCACCTTTACCACCATCACCAACATCAACATAACAACCACTGCCACCACCACCTGTACTTCTCACCTCCATCACTACCTCCACCTCCATCACAATCACCACGACCATAACCACTACCACTTGTACTACCATCATCTCTGCCTCCATCTCCACCACCACCACCACCACCATCACCGCCTCCATCACTACCACCACTACCATCTCCACTACCACCTCCACCACCTCCATGTCTGCCTCCATCACCATCACCATCATTACAACAACAGAAACAACCAAAGACCACCAGAAACACACCCACAGGCACAAAGCTGTGTTTTTAGCTTGGCACAGCAGGGTCTGAGAACGCCTTCAAGTGTGGTCATGAAACACCTCGGTAAGAGAGTGTTGGTAGAAGCTTCGTATAGGGCTTGTGTGTGTGCCGATGACTTTAAGAATGGATTTTATAAAGCAAGAACACATTCTAAATTACGTGCTATCAAAAAACAGACGGCTGGATGACTGAATTTCTTTCTTTTTTTAATTGTATTTTTTCTGTTACCATTTAGTCCCCTTCTACCCTTCTCCTGCCGTGCAATCACTGCACCATTTGTTAAAGAAGTTGCAATCACTCAGGTCAGAAGATGAACAACCAGTCATTTTGGTCATTGTGAGTGGCCTTGTCACTGTTTTATTCTAAGCATCTGTTTTTCACTTTTTTACTTGCATTTTCATATTTCAATAACAATACAGGTTTATTGTGGAGAAATTATAACATTCAGATAGGAAAAAGAAGAAAATTAAATCTGACATCCAGAGATATCCGTGAAGAAGAATAACAGAGTGTAACACTTTTCTTCATAGAAATGCATATGCATACATTTGCACAGAAAATGGGACTACACTGTACATTCCAGTTTAAACAAAATTTAAATTTAATATGTAATGAGCAAGTTTTCCTAAAAATATTGTAATTTTTATGGTCTGAAAGATATTTCAATGTGTGATTATGTCATAATTTACTTAACCACTTACTTTTTATTATATATTTAAAAGGTGATTTCCAGTTTTTTGCTCCTTAAAAACATGCAAATCTTTGTGTACATTCTAAATATTTTTCTTAGAATTAATTCATAGAAATAAGAATGTTAGATCAAAATGTATACATATTTTTAAGGCTTAAAAGATCTTATTAAATTGCCACTAGGAAATTCACATATATTTTTAGTCATACATGTCATATATAAAAATATATTCCTACCTCCACCCCATGTCATTTTATTTAAAACCGACTCCAGCATAATGTGCTGATGTAGGAGACCATTCTACGGGGTGTGGGCTCTGCTCCCAGTGGAAAGCAAGGTCTGATGCACAGAACCCACACTCATGGATAGGTTCTCCCATAGGGAATCAGGCCTGCAATGTACCTAGGCTGCTTTGAGACTTACTTTTGCTAAAACTCCCTCATCCTAATTTCAGGCAGAAAACATTTACTGCAGAGTAACTTCCTAAAATCCAGGCTAAGCCTTCCAAGGATGAGTGTAACCGGTTCAACCACTTTTCCCTTTTCATTTGCAAATATCCTTCTTCTGTGATGTGATTAGCCGCATGGGTTCCTTGTTTTTCTATAAAAAGTAACCACCTAAAGCGAACCTGTGGATAGTAAATGAGGACCATCATGTAATGAGCCAGAGAAAAGAAATAAAGGTCTGTCATGCTGGAGGCCATGGCTTTTTGCTCCCCTTGAGAGAAAAACCCATGCTCGCCCTTTTCCGCCATAGGATTTGGTAGTCCATGTGAATGTCTTGTATCTCATCCACAATGTGGAGGACCCCATGAACCAGGGTCAGCATCATGCCAATAGCAAAATTTTGCTTAGTTCTTGCTATATACAATTCATTTATATTTCCAGCCAGTTTAACAAGCTTTTACAGAGTATATATGTGGGTCAGTCACTGTGCTAGGAACTGTATATACAATGGTAATTAATCCATGATTTTCCATGAAGTCAGCATCTTGTTACGTGCCACCAATTGCTTTTATGGAAAAAAAGTGAGAAGATGGGTTCGATCTGCTTTTCTTGGAGGACAATTGTATTTATTTTGCAGCACCTACTGCAATCAACCTTTTTCTCCAAATATTTAAAGGCTCTATTTGAGATAAGTTAATATAACTTTTGTCTGATGCATATACCACAGATATATTTGGATTCCTTGGAGAGTATTAGTAATCACTGCAAAATGCTTTACTGGCCCAGGGGCAAACACTAAACTAATTATTCTGGACAAAATATGTTCGATTTAAGTACTGTATCTCTTTTGCTGTACTGTTCAAGTAGGCCCATATGTCAATTTGCTACCAAAAGAAATCAGCACAAGTATTAATATGTGTTGGAGCCTCAATAGGATATCTTAAAAAGTGAACTTCATTTTTAAGTATTAAGGCAAAATTAAAATCAGGTAGGTAATTGCAAAGTAAAGACAAACTTTTTCTTAAATTTTATTTTCTGTAATTGGAAAGTGGTTTCATTATTAATCTGATCCTTACTTGCTACTAAATAAGAGTGAGCTTGGACAATATGAAACTGTCTTCAAATTGAACCAAATGTATATGCTTTTAATTTCACTGTATCTTATTTTTTCAACTTAGTGCATGTTGATAAACACTAATAGATTTTTGTACTAAAAGCTGTAGCTATTTTTGCTATAGCTACTTTTAATTGAAATAATCTCATAAAGGCTTATACTTTACTTTAAAAATAAATTATATTTACTTTTTAAAATAAATTATATTTGACACTTTTCTATATTCAGAAGTGAAATATGTTCATTAATTCACACTTAGATTTTTTTCTCAAAAGTTTGTTGTTTTTTGAATATAGTTAATTTCTTTCACATTAAATTTACTTAAGCTATAGTAACCTGTTTTCAAAACAAATCATGACAATGACTATAATTTGTATTTTTGCAGGTAGCTTATTTTTCAAAGAAGTATTGATTCATTCTATAAATATTTGTGTTAAAAATAAAACATAAAATGCACTCAGCATATGAAATATTATTCATTTGACATACTTACATTGTGCCCACATTGTTCTAAAGTAATGCTCTAGATGGTATATTATTAATGTATTGTGTATGAATCAATTTTAATAAAAATAAATGTTAATATGCATAAAATTATAATCATACATAACATATATAATTTGTTCTTTTTTGTTTTTATTATTTTTAAATTGCTACTTTATAACTTTAAGTAACGATAGAAATTATTATTGCCCATCCTAAATTTTGTTATTGTATTTTTTTTGCATTTTTGTTTTTATTTTTTAAGTATGTATTATTGACTATGCTATTACATTTTTCCCATTTCTTTTCTCCCTTCATATTGTATCCCCCTCCCACCAACATCCCCCCCTTAGTTCACATCCATGGGTTGTACATACAAGTTCTCTGACTTCTCCATTTCCTATATTATTCTTAACCTTACCAAGTTTATTTCATATGTACCATTTATGCTTCTTATTCTCTGTACCTTTTCTCCCATTCTCTACCCTCCCCACTGATAACCCTCTATGTGACCTACAGATTTGTGATTCTGTTCTGTTCTAGTTGTTTGCTTAGTTTGCTTTTGTTTTTTAGGTTCAGTTGTTGATTGTTGTGAGTTTGTTGTCATTTTACTGTTCATAGTTTTTTATCTTCTTTTTCTCAGAAAAGTCCCTTTAACATTTCATATAATAAAGGCTTGGTGATGATGAACTCCTTTAACTTGACCTTATCTGGGAAGCACTTTATCTGCCCTTCCATTCTAAATGATAGTTTAGCTGGATAGAGTAATCTTGGAATATAGGTCCTTGCCTTTCATGACTTTGAATACTTCTTTTCAGGCCCTTCTTGCCTACAAGATTTCTTTTGAGAAATCAGCTGATAGTCTTATGGGAACTCTTTGCAGATTACTCTCTCCTTTTCTCTTGCTGCTTTAGGATTCTCTCTTTATCTTTCATCTTGGGTAACGTAATTATGATGTGCCTTGGTGTGTGCTTTCTTGGGTCCAATTTCTTTGGGACTCTCTGAGCTTCCTGGACTTCCTGGAAGTGTATTTCCTTTGCCAGACTGGGGAAGTTTTGCTTCATTATTTTTTCAACTAAGTTTTCAATTTCTTGCTCTTCCTCTTCTCCTTTTAACACCCCTATGATTCAGATGTTGGAATATTTAAAGTTATCCCATAGGTTCCCAAGCCTCTCCTCATTTTTTTGAATTCTTGTTCCTTCATTCTGTTCCAGTTGAATGTTTATTTCTTCCCTCTGCCGCAAATCATTAATCTGAGTCACAGGTTCCTTCTTGGTCCCCTGTATATTTTAATTTCACTTTGCATAGCCTTAATTTTTTCCTTTGTTTTGCATCCATACTCATTCATTTCTGTGAACTTCCTGATTACCAGTGTTTTGAACTCTGCATCTGATAGATTGTCTATCTCCTCATTACTTAGTTGCTTTTATGGAGTTTTGATCTGTTCTTTAATTTGGGCCATATTTCATTGTCTTGGTGCACCTGTTACATTGTAAGGAGTGGAACCTTAAGTATTTTCCAGGGTGGGGCAACCTAAAATATTGCCTGGCAGCACTGTATATTGGGGAGGGGTCTGAAAGGGAGCAATGCTGCTTGCTGGGTTCTCATCGTGCTTTCAGTCGCTTACTCTGCTGCCCACAAGCAAATTGGACCCTTTTGGTGCTGATTCCTGGGTGGGTAGGCTTATGTATTTTCTCGGATCTTGTGGGTATCTCCAACAAACTCTCCTGTGAGAATGAGAGTTTCTCCTGCAGCTGAACCCGCCACAGGATTTTACAGTCAGAGGTTTTGAGGCTTTCTTTTCACTGCACTGGAACCCTGGGTTGGGTGGTCTGTCTTCTTCCCTAGTTTTTCCTCCTGGTTTAACTGCACGCAAATGTGGGACTGCCCAGTCTCCCTGCTGCTGTGTGGCTTTGCTGTGCATCCTCTGTGTTCTGGCTTCCCATCTCTACCCCTCTTATCGGAGGAATGTTTCCTTGTTAATTCCTTGGTTATTGGACTTCTATATAGTTTGATTTTCTGGCATTTCTGGTTGTTTTTGTTTTTGAATTTGTTGTTGTCTTTCTTTTGTTTTTTTTTTGTGGAAGTAAAACATATCTACTTCCACCTCCATCTTGGCCTGAAGTCTCTCATCCTGACTTTTAAATATACTAATTGAAGTGATTTTGTTACTTTTGTGTAACATTCCAAGTTTGCTGTGTTTAGAGTGGTAAAAGTTCAAAGATCTTGATCTAAATTATTACTGAGACAATTATGAATAGGGTTAATAATTTAATTTTGGTATTTTTATTTTGCAAATGAAGTTAGTTTGAGGTAACTTTTACATTCTGTTATCCTTTTAGTTGCTCATTTCAACTTAAGAAATGCTTATCTAAAGACTGCTCTGTATGAGGTGTTCTATGGGAAAAAGACCCATGCTTTTAATATTTTTTAAAAATTAATTTATTTTTTGAAGTTATTTTATTGTTGTTCAAGTACAATTTGTCTGCATTTACCTCCTGCCATTCCATACTTTTATATAAGATCCATCTCTTGGCAAAATAAATCTTCCTATCTCTCCCTCTCACTATTATTTAATCATTTTTATTGTTATTTTATTATAGTTGTCCCAATTTTTCCCCTTTATCCTCCTCCACCCATTCCACACCATTGCCCATGTCTGTGGGTCATTCATCCATGTTCGTTGTCTAGTCCCTTCCCCTTCTTTCCACCATGATCCCCCTCCTCCTCCCCTCTGGTCACTTTCAGTCTGTTCCATGTTTCCATGTCTTTATCCACTCATAGGTATACACACAGGTTATTGTGCAAAGTAAATACATATGATCACTTAATTTTTTCTTTTTTAAAAAGTTTAATTCATAATAAACTTTATTTTTTTTTGTTTGGTGTATACTACTGTAAGTCTTACTTAATAGATAAATTAAGTAATACATAAATCTTGTTTTTACCACAACATCAAGATACAAAATTTCATCACCAAAGCCTAAGCAAAAAAAAAAAAAAAAAAAAAAAAATCCTTGCATTGCCTTCCTCTAATCCCTGGAAATTTCTATCTGTTTTCTGACTGATGGTTGTTGTCTTTTCCAGAGTGTCACATAAATTAAATCATCCAATGTGTTGTCTCTGGGTTTGTCTTCTTTTACTTAGCATAACGCATTTGGAATTTATGTTGTTGCACACATTGGTAGTTCATTCCTTTTTGTTGCTGGGCAGCGTTGCATTTAATGTACATATAATAGTTTTTACAAATTGAGGAACATTTTGATTGTTTCCAATTTTTAAGTAATTATGAATAAAATGCTTTCAAATATTAACTTCTAGCTTCTTTACATGAATTTAAGTTTTTGTATCTTTCTTGTGTAAATAGCTATGCGTAGAATTGCTGGGTCATGTGGCAAATGTATGTCTGACTGTAAGACACACACTGTCTTCCAAAGTGGCCATACCATTTCGCTTTCCTACCCACAATGTGTGGGTGCTCCACATCCTTGCCAGACTTGATACTCTTAGTTCTTTTGCTTTTAGTTATTCAGACAGGTGTGCCATAGTATCAATGTGATTTTAGTTAATCCTCACCCAAGGACATGCTTATTGATTTTAGAGAGAGGGGCTGAGAGGGAGAAAGAGAGGAAGAGAAAGATCGATGAGAGAGAGAAACATTATTTGCCTCTTGTAGGTGCTCAGACTGGGAACCAAATCCCCAATGTAGGCATGCATTGACCAAGTATTGAACCCATGACATTTCAGTTCATGGGACGATGCCCTGACCAACTGAGCCACACCCACCAGGGCTCTCAGTGTGACTTTAAGTCTCATTTTCTAAAGACCAATGATATTGAGCTTATTTTTCATTTGTATATATTCTTTGAAGTGTCTATTCAAATGCTTTGCCCATTTTTAAGTTGAGTATTTTTTTAATGTTGAATTTTGAGAATACTTTACATATTCTGGATATAAGTTTTTTTTTTTTACAAATCAGATATGTGATTTGTAAACAATTCTTTTAACTACAGCTTGCCTTTTTATTCTCTTAAATGGTCTTTCACAGCTTAAAAGTTTATTGGCAAAACTCAATTTAGCTATTTTTATTTTATTGTTCATACTTTTGATGTTGTCTAATAACTCTGTCTAATCCAAGGTCTCTAAAATATTCACCTATCTATTCTTATAGATGATTTTTAGGGTAAGTTAACATTCAAGCAAATATTCCTGATCTGTTAGATCCTTGAACACTGAATCTAATGTCTAGGTTTCCTTCCCAATTCTGAGACTGTACCTCCAAGTGATTGTGCTTTGTAAATTCCAGCACGCTAAAACTTGTTAGCCGTGCCATCTTCTACAGGTCAATTTACATCTACGGGCACATTTCTTTTTGTAAAAATTGTGTAAGCACAACATACTATGCAAAAATATTATGACTGCAACCTTGTTTTTCACCTCCCAAATTCCTTGGACTTATGTTCTTGTAGCACAGTTAAATAAAACATAGAACTTAAGAGTTCTGGACCCAAATAAGTCTGCTTTCAGATAAATCTGGCTCTGGCATTTACTACCCAAGAGAATTTGGGAAGAGAGTGTAATTCAAATACCAAATTTTCTTACCTTAAATTGAAGCTAGTACTTTATGAATGAGATGATTATCATAATGTATTAAGTGCAAGGTCTGACTCCCTGTAGTCTTTTAGCAAATCCTTGTTGGTGGTGGTAGTTGGTAGTGTTCACTGTTCTTATTGAAACTATGACTTGCTTCTTCCACTCCTTCAGTCACTAAAATTAGATCACTACATGACAGTTTAAGAGCTGATACCCTCTCCAGTCTTGTCTGCTGTCGACCACTGTCCCAGACTCCACATCACAGTGCACTCTCTGTGCAGAGGCTTTGCCCTACCAATTACCTCTCTGGTGACCATCATCACCAGTCCTGCCACCAGACTCCTTATGCTCTGGACACTAAATTCTACCTGCCCAATCTCCCCTCCCCACCACCCACTTTGCCTCAATGTTCCCTTCAGGTTAGTGCTCGTTCATACCTAGTACCGAGATCCTCACTTAACTCCACACTCCTGTTCTGAAACTGTCTCCACACCTCTGTTTTGCTTCTTTCAAAGATTTTATTTAAGTTGTCAATTCTTTTTAAATAAATGTCTTCATGAAAACACAAATGAACTAAATGTCATAAATTCATCATCAGTTTCTACTTGTCCAGATTATCAAATGTCCCCTCAGTTTAGGAAGTTCTTAACATGTCATATAGGTAACTTTTAGCCCCTCTTGATTTGAAGAAAAGTTTGCTTAAAATAGGGTACCTTCACCTTCCATTTTCAGTTGAATGGGATCAAGGAAATTATAAGTTGGCACTAATTAGATCACAACATGTACTGAAAAGTTTCAAATATCAGAAATGTTGGTATCTGAAGGCAAATCAACTATATTAGCTATAAAACCAATGTTGGTCTGTGTAGGGTTTATTGTCTCAAGTCACCTTTATGATAGATCTTTTATTTGTCTGGGATTTGGAGATATTGCTCTATAGTGTTTTGAATGGCACTGTTTTCTTTCTTTGTGAAAACAGGAGTCCTCTGAAAGTTCTGAAGTCTGTTTTCATCTTCTTTCATCTCTTCTCACCTTCAAAACTAAACTAGGGATGTGAGAGATGTACCATCTCCTTTTGCCTCCCCACTTGAGAGCTACAGCCCTTCAAGAGGGAGAGATAGAAGTGTCCTTTGATTACTGTGAAGGGTCAATTGTGACATTTTCCTGGAAAGTTAATAACAGAGGTCAAATACTCTGGTTTGAAGCCCATTGTGTGTGTTCACAGCACATATAAGAAAAATGTAAAACCAAAGAAAACCACATATATAGAAATTCACTAAAACCCAAATGAGAGTAAATCTAGAGCAAATACAATAGAAATTTAATAAAGAAATTACATGCCCTCAACCTTCGGAACATGGATACCAATCATTTATCACCAAGTTTGTTGATATATTTAAAACAAACCAGCTAGAATCTGCTTCTTAAGCTCTTGAACTACTGTGCAGTAGCTCCTGCGTCCGGTTTCCTGAAAATCCTCTTTTGGGACCATCTGCTGAACTGGTGGGTCAAGGTGGAGTCAAAGTGGATGCCAGCTGCCTTATGGAGTCTGTGCTAAAGGAGTGGCAAGAAATCATATTATTATTCCCACTGCTAAATCCATCCCTTTACTTCCCTATGCTGGGGAGGGTTAGTGAGTTTCTAAACAAAATTTTGCCCAGTTCTAGTCTTCAGTTAGCCCAGCATGGCTTGTATTGCCTTCCCAATTGTCCTCCTGGGCACGGCTCTGTTCACTTTTCAACATCCTGTGATCTCTTTCACTTTGGGCTGTTCCTGTGAGTATGAGACCACTTGAGCTGATTTTTATGATTCACGTTACTTTGGTTTTTATCAAGGCTGCATGTTAGGGAAATAATATCCTGGTGTCTGGATGAGCAGAGCACCTAGCTCTATCTTGGGGATTTTCCCATTGCTAAGACCCAGGACTCTAGGATGCAAGATACCAAGTGCCCTGAAGGGAGTAAGAAATGAAGTGTGACCGACCACTTCATTGGGTGAACACTTAAAATTGAGATAAAGTCACAGATGCTAGTTTCTGACTCTTGTGATGATTCCTCTACTCCTTAGGGTGGGTTGTCAGTTGTGAATGACTTAGGGATATTTAACTTCTCCTGAGTGCAGTGTCCCAAGTGCTGTCTAAATGCTTAATATGCATGAACTCATATAATCTTCCTAAGAGCTCTGTGAGGTCAATGCCCATTTTACAGATAAATTATTTGAAATTTTGCATTCTGTAGTTCAAAAGACAACAAGCAACAAAAAAAAGACCATTGTAATCTCCTAAGATTACACAAGTAACACTGGCTCTGCTCTCCCCATTTTTTAGTTTAGTGCTACAGGGGGATCATGTCTAATGAGATGGGTCCCAGTACTAATTTCACTCTACCCTTGATCAGTCCTTTCCTGAATCTGTCAACATGGTAGAGCTTTCAACTATGCTGTTTTGTAAATTTGTGCTCATAACAGCATGAGGCAGATGGCATCAAAGGCAGGAAGTATCAAGGCAAACTAGCTATATCTCTGGAGAAAGCCATCTCATTTTTCTGTCACAATGAGTCAAGAAGGAACTATGTGCTGAAATGCGTGAGAATGGTCTGTGGCTTATCCCCCTGTTTCCTGCACCCACTACCCACACATTCCACTCTCAAGCACAACATTTTGTTTTACCTTCTGACTTCCAGACTTTCTTGGGTTCTGTGCCTGTCTCTGATCTAAGAGTGATTACTATTCGGATTCTTTGCCCACTTTTTAAATTGGATCGTTTGGGGTTTTTTGGTGTTGAGTTTTAAAATTCTTTATAAATTTTGGATATTAACCCTTTATTAGATGTATTGGCAAATATGTCCTCCCTTTTAGTGAATTATCTTTTCATTTTGTTGATGGTTTCTTTTGCTGTACAAAAACTTTTTAGTTTCATGTAGTCCCATTTGTTTGTTTTTCCTTTTGTTTCCCTTGCCTGAAGACATATATCAGGAAAAATATTGCTAAGGGAAGTGTCTGAGATTTTACTGCCTCCGTTTTCTGCTAAGACTTTTATGATTTTGAGTCCAACATTTAAGTTTTTAATCCATTTTGAGTTTATTTTTGTGTGTGGTGTAAGAAGGTGATCTCGTTTGTTTTCTGGCATGAATGTATCTGTCCAATTTTCCAAACACCATTTAGTGAATAGACTATCTCTAACCCATTGTATGTTTTTGCCTCCTTTGTCAAATACAATTTTACTTATGTGGAATCTAATGAACAAATGGAACTAACTAGCAGAATAGTGCAGACTTATGGATAGAGAGCAGGCTGACAGCTCCAGGACAGGTTGGGCGTGTTGGGGGGATTCAGCAAGAAGGAAAGAAAAAGAAAGAGCTCATTTTTTCTTTTACAAAACAGTGTGGTGATTGATGTGGGGAGGAGGTTGGTGGAGGTGGAAGAGGGTATAGTGGGGTAAGTGATAATGCAAAAATACAATCAAAATAAAAGATGATCATCAAATTTAAAAAAGAGTGATTTCTGACTCCTTTGACCTTTAACTTGGCTTTGACATATGACTGTAGATTTCTGCCTTAACTAGTAATGGCTGTAGCCCCTTTTCATCTGATTGCTCTTAGCTGATCTTGCTGCCCTCCCACGTAGCTTCTCTTGGAATTTATGTGAAGCCTCGTACTCAGACCTGTGCTTCTAACACTAGTCGGTCATAGATATTATGTTTTGTGTTTTTGCCAAAGACCAATCAATTTTTCACCAAAGTTTACCCATTACCGTTAAACTGGCTTTAATGTTGTGAGTCCTAGAGGTGACTGGTATACCTTCCTATAGAAAGGAAAATGGGGCCATGAAGATAAGAATGGTGGTTGGTAGATGAGATTATAGTCACCACTATTATTGGCTTTAGTCATATGCGTAATCTACTCTTTGAAGTTTTAAGCATGGTTTCCATGGGGAGTTCAGAAAATCATCCAGAAAGTGCAGAAAATCATGCCCCATAGAAATTGATATTCAATAAAGGAAGGAGGGCAGTACTTCTATCATGCAGACTAAAACCAGATTAGTATATTAATTGACTTATTTTAGAATTCTGTCACTTAATAAGTATGTGACCTTGGACAAATTGATTTACCTTTCTTTGTTTCAATTTGGGGAAGTATATAATGTAGTTTGGAAAAAATGCACATACCAAGTACTTTTTAGAGATCAGCTTTTATTGAGCCAGGCAGAGAAATAGCAAATCTTAACAATGACTGTAAATATGGTAGACTGGGAAAATTTCAGGCAGGAAAATAAATGCATTTGGATTTGAATACTGACTCAACTTCTCAACAGTGGTAAAGCCTTGTTAAGTTTTAAGTTCATTATTTGTAAAATGGACGTAATGCTACCAATGTTGAAAAGAACAGAAACCTCTCCCATTGGAGAGTGAGGAGCTACTAACCTCAGTTATTTCCCACTCAAGACAGAGGGACCCTCCAACATGATTCAGCAGAAACTCCTGTTTATCTCTCCAGAATGATACATGGAAGTTAGGGGCATACATTAACTTCTCTCCTTCCCACCCTTGTACATCTGCCTGTCCTAGATTGGAAGGTGAAGGACCTAGCAAGGTGATGGCAATATGAAGACAGAGAGTCTTGCTCTAATTCATTAAAGTCGTTTAATTAGTGTAACTAACTAAATGAACTTTGTATTTTTCTTTGGAGTTGCAGGCAACAGAAACTCACAAGCCCCTTAAAATCAGAATTACTTTTAAGGGTAATTTTAAGAAAGAGTTTGGGCCCTGACCAGTGCGGCTCAGTTGGTTGGGTGTTGTCCTGCAAAGGAAAGGTCACCAGTTTGATTCCCAGTCAGGGCACATACCTGGGTTGTGGGGTGCAGGTCCTGGTCAGGGCAAGTAGGAGAGGCAACTGATTGATGTTTCCCTCTCACATAGATGTTTCTCTCTCTTTCTCCCTCCTTTCTCCTCTCTCTAAAGATAAATATATAAATTCTTAAAAAAGAGTTTGTTATCGTCTATAGAAAATCTTAAATTTCAAGATAAGGAATTTAGATTGCATTCTAAGGTTCTAGAATAAGGTCCTTTTTCTTAGAAACAAAAAGGGAGCATGTTGGAAGTAGCTCTTTTAGACGATTTATCTGGTGCTGCTGGGTAGATCGGTTGTGTATTTATATCATCTTACATCAGTGGGGAAATTGTTCTTTGGTCTTCATAGCTTCACTGTCAACAGATCTCGTAGCTTCTTTTAAAGGGCCTTAAATGTACTTCCACTTTCTGGTGTTCTTGCAATTTCATATTCCACCACTGCCATTTTATGTATTTGCTTTCAGAATCCCAACCTCCCTTCTATTATTTCTAAAATGCCAGACTTATTTTTTCTTCTCAGTGACTTTGTTGATAAAGGTCACCCATTGAGCTGCTCAAAAGCCTCTTTTGGTATTCTCATTTTAATTACATCAAAATCTCTAAATATGAGTTGAAGGTTCTCTTGTCCCTGCCTTGTCTAATTTAATTTCTTTAATTTTGTAGGAATGGCCTGTTCTACAGTGTATTTCCCAGTTAGAATAAGTTTTTGGTCATTTCCCTTGTTCACGTTTCTGCTTTCCAAATTCCCCAAATAAAGGAAATGTATGCAGTGACTCTCCCACTGTGAAGTCTCAGCTGTTGCCTAGCGGGCCATCATAAAACAACCAGCCAAAGGCATGCACATACCCTGGTCTATGCTAGCAGAATAAGAACTGTCACTACCTGTGACCAGAAAACGACCTTGTTTTGTCGTGCATTATTAAAAGTCTACTTCCACAGCTATGCTCGGATAAATTGGGCTGAAGGAGGGATCCTACTTGTATTCTTCAACTTTCACACTTTGCTGAGGTAAGGTTTGAATATACATGTCTATATCTAAATCTTAAGTGCTTGACTATTGGAAGCCAACCTAGATAGAAGGCTATGAACAGAAGTGGGTAGGTCTGTGACCTCCTAAAAACTGAATATAAAGTTTTTGTTAATGGGTTCTTATCCTGTTACTTTTTCACAAAGTAATACTCTATACTTTTTTTTAAAAGGTGTTTTTCTTTATTGTTATGAAGTGACATACGCTAATTTGACTGTATACATTGCTTAGGTTTTTTTGGTTGGGAATAGTAATAGGTAATGAAATCTGATGTGGCAAGTATTATCCGTGGCCTTCAATCTAACTACTAGGTTATAATGAAAAGAAGTTCAGGCCAAATTCTTCCACATATAAAGAAATTTGTTAAACAATCATAAATAAGCAGGCAGCAAACAGCTTATATAATTCTTCCATCAGCTGAAAATAGCCCCAGTTTTCTGTTCTTTTACGTGCTTTGACCCCCACGTTAGATGAACGATAGGCTGGAGGGTGACGGGATGGCTTTGTGGAGGCAGCGTTCTGTTACTCACAATCACAGTGAGTTACAAGGGCTAGACATAGCGTTGCTTGCTGACCAAGCTTTCATAATGTCTCTGAGAATTCAGGCTCGGCACCGCTGTATTCCTGTGTGTGGTTCTGGCAAAAGACTGGAGCGAGGAGTGTTCCCAAAGTGTTTTAGCCAGTGCATATTTCTTGAATACCTTTAATTTTACCAAGGAGAACCTGATTCTAACAGGGGCATGCTAATTAACAGGTCAATAATTTCACCAATAAAAATTCTTTTTTTGGCATTTTCTATGTTCAGGTAATGACCATGCTAATGTAACAGAAGTACCTATAACAGCCATATTTGGTTTACGAATTTCTATGAAAAGTCTATATAACCTTCACTGGAGTATTGATGTATAGCAAGGGAAACTGACTATCTCTAGACTGAAATCATAAACTAATTTGTACATATGTAATGATATACTGTCTATACCAAATTATTTTAAAATTAATTACAGGGATTATAATACACATATACCACACACATGTTATGTTGTATTAATTCAGAGATGTCATCATAAATATTCTATTTTTAGTGTAATTACTTATTTCTCTTTTATTTCAGTTCTTGGTCATTCTCTTTCACTGTTTTTAAAATTATTTATTTATTTATTATTCAAGTACAGTTTTCTGTTTTTTACTCCCATCCCAGCCCACCCCCCCAGTGCTCCCCACCTTTAATTATTTGTTTTGTAAAAAAAGTAAAATTGGTATTATGTTTGCCTACTTTTCTGCGTCTTCCATTTCCTTTATTTTAAATATCTTATTTATTTATTTTTAGAGAGAGGGAAAGAGAAGGAGAGAGAAAGAGAAACATCAATGTATGGTTGCCTCTTGAACATCTCCTACTGGAGAACTGGCCTGCAACCCAGGCTTGTGCCCTGACTGGGAATCCAACTGGCAACTCAGTCCACTGAGCCACACCAGCCAGGGCCATGTTACATTTCTTTCGAATATCATAACACACATTTTCTGTTTTATAATTTTTTAGATAAAGTTCAATGAATAAATGCATTCATTACACATAGTAGCATATTTCGTATCATTGTTTTCCCATTCATCTCTTTTCTATACTATTTATTGTTACATTGGATTGTTTTTACTGTTCTTTCTCCTCCCCAATTGTTCATATTTTTACAAGACAATATAGAAACAATACTATTAATAACTAACATTTATTGATCTTTTTTTGATTTTGAAATTTTCTCCAATGCGCTTTTTCAGATGAAGTACATAGGTAATATATTCTGTGAAGTCTTTTATATCCTAGAATATTTTCCTTTAACCTCAACCAGTAAATGATACACTGAATGTAGAATTCTTGAATTATTGTCCTTTCCTTTCAGTGATCTGTGGATGTTACTGTTATGCTGCTCATTAACACAGATCAAGGATGAGATGTTTGGTACCAGTCTGACTTTAATTTATATCTTAGCTAATTTTTCTTTCTGCTGGAAAGTCCGTATTTTTTTAAAATTGCCTTAAGGGTTTAGAAAGTTTGCCAGGATGAGCTTAGTTGTGGATCTTTTCTCATGAACCCAGCCCTTGGTGAGCCCCTTAAATCTGCAGACTCAGGGCTCTCCCCATCTTGGGGACATTTTCCTTTTAATATTATTTGCTTTTCCTCCATCTGTTCCTATTTCTCCTGTGGAACCAATATTATTTTTATGTATGTTTTTTAATCTATCCTTTAATTCTCTTACTTTAGTTTCCCCTTGTGATTTTAATCTTTGTAGTTTGCTTTATACTTTAGGATAATTTGAGTTTTCTTACAAGAATTTAGGTCTCAATAGTGCCTTATCCTTCCCCTCATCTGCTGAAATTTTAAACTGGGGAATTGTATCTTTTGACTCCCAAAAATCTTTCAGCTTTACCTGAAAAGTTCTTGAATACATGTATTTTTATTTGTATCTTAATTTGTCTCCTCTAGGAGTTCTGTGTCTCAGGATATCTTTTCTGGTTGTTTTGACTGATCATCAACTCTAGCTTTTCAGCTCGTTTAGCTGAATTGACAGTTTGCTTGGATTTTCTGGGCTCAGGTCTATCAATTACAGTACAGAAATAGCAAAAATCTTACTACTCTACTGGCATTATTGGGGCATAATTGTGTAGGTTGTCAGGCCCTGTTTGATTGCTAGTAGGAATTCTCCTGATCTCTGGCCTCACTGCTTTCTTCTCATTTCAGAGGCTACCCTTTATCTCCTGGCCTTCTGAAGTAAATAGCCCAGCACACTTGGGTGAACATATATAGATCCTTCTTGTTTAGAGGCATCTGATTTCTAATAACCAGTCTCTTCCCAGGACTCCACTTTTTTTGTCCTTGATCCGATCTCTGAAGCCATTTTTCAGATGCTTGCTCAGGCATAGGGAATAAAGTTCCTCATCAATTCTTTCTACTTGTAACATGATACGGTTCAAATATTATTTAAGCAAAACTATCTCTATGACCCAATAAGTCAGATCAACTTAGAAACGATTTGGAATTTCTGAAAAAAATAAGTATAATATCATCATCAGTGGAGCATAAGTGAATTTCTCCACATACAGTTAAGACTTAAAAGATACATCCACTCTAAATGATGTAGCAGAAAAGGATGAGAAAGGAGCCACAGCCACATGACCTCTCTTTGAAATCCCATGTCCTTTGCTTTTTTTGGATTTTCAAAGGTGTTTGTAATCTATATAGGTGTTTGTAATCTATATAGTAATTGCTTCTTCAGATAATTAAAAGTTAAACTGCTAAAGCTATAGTTCTTGATGCATTTAATGCATTTTTCTAGGGATGACTTTGTAAATGGATGACAATGACAATTTAATCTAACAACATAGTAGGCCGTAGTTTCTACCCATTGTAACTGACTTATTTTCCTATAGTGCAAAATATCATAAATACAAGTTACTACATGGACTCTGTCGTGTACTTACCCCTTTTGTGGAAAAAGAAGTACTTCTGAAGCAATCTGTAAATCCTGATCTTTAAAATTGCCTGTACCCTAATGGTTTAGCACTACAAAATTTGACAAAACAATGAATGAAAAGGCTTTCTATTTGTTAATACATCTGATTGTTGAAAAGACACTGTTGTTTTAAAAATAAATTCAGAAATATTTCCTGTGTCTTCACAGCCCCAGTCTCAGGATTTGAAGGAACTTTAAAAATCCTTTAGTCGAATTTCTCATTAATGCCAAGTGGTTCGTTGGATTTTGTCTTAATTCCCTGGAGGAGGTAACCCAACATCCTGTGGGCAGCCAGTACACTTATTGAAAAACTCTGCTTGTTTCAAAGATCTTGACACATTGAGCTTGGATCTATCTCTGCAAAATATTACCATTGATCTAAGTTCTATCTCTGTTTTGCAGAATAATGCTACCCTTATAAAAACCGTTTCATATTCTAAAGAAAAGCATATGTGCTTACACAGTTTTTTGGAGGTATCTATACTTAAATGCTATATTAAGTAGAAGCTTAAATGCTATGTTGACCTTTCATGTGATTTTAACTTTAAATATCCTAAGCCAGTTGGCCTAGATAAGCACATCCTGAATCTAATCTTAGAAAATCTCATTATAAAAGTTAGGGTTTTAGTGTTGGAAGGACCTTTGTACATACACCACCTAACCCATTACCCATTATCTTTATTTTTACAGAGGATGAAATTAAAGTCTAGACAAGTAGAATTTCTTTATTTTTTGTCTGGGTGAACCTTTTATTTTGCAAATAAGACAGTTTTTCCCCAATAATTTTTTGGAAATTCAGAGTTTATACACTATTTGATTGCATCACTGATAACATTTTCAGGTCACATTATATTGCACATGTGGTTTTTTTTTTGATTATTTTTTTAAATTTAATTCTTGTTCAAGTACAGTTTTCGGTCCCCCACTCCCATCCCAGCCCACCCCATCCCCTGTGCTCCCCACCTCCCTCCCATTTCCACCCCCCTTAGTTGTTCTCCATGTGTCCTTTATACTAGTTTCTGTGAATCCTTCCCCTTTTCCCCTGAAATTTTCTCCCCTCTCCCCTCTGGTCCCTGTCAGCCTGTTCTGAATTTCAGTGTCTTTGGTCATATTTCGCTTGCTTGTTTGTTTTGTTGTTTAAATTCCTGTTAAAGGTGAGATCATATGGTATTTGTCTTCCACCACCTGGCTTATCTCACTCAGCATAATGCTTTCCACTTCCATCCATGCTGTCTCAAAGGATAGGAGCTCCTTCTTTCTTTCTGCTGCATAGAATTCCATTGTGTAAATGTACCATAGTTTTTTCATCCATTCATTTACTGATGGGCATCTAGGTTGCTTCCAACTCTTGGCTATTGTAAATTGTGCTGCTATAACATTGGGGTGCATAGGTTCTTTTGGACTGGACTGGTTTTAGGGTTCTTAGGATATAATCCCATCAGTGGAATTGCTGGGTCAAAAGGCAGGTCCATTTTTAGTTTTCTTAGAAAATTCCATACTATTTCCATAGTGGTTGTACCAGTCTGCAATCTCACCAACAGTGATCTAGGGTCCCCTTTTCCCCACACCCTCTCACATTTGTTGTTTGTTGCTTTATTTATGATGGACATTCTGACCGGTGTAAGGTGGTATCTCATTGTGGTTTTAATTTGCATCTCTCTGATAGCTAGTGATATTGAGCATCTTTTCATGTGTCTCTGGATCCTCTGTATGTCCTCCTTGAAGTGTCTGTTTAAGTCCTTTGCCCACTTTTTAATTGGGTTGCTTAGACAAGTGAAATTTGTTTGAAAAGTTAAAGCCACTGAAATTTGCATCTCTTCTCTCATGCAACAAAGGAAGAGAACACTAAAGAATAACTAGAGTTTTAAAAAGGACTCAGTAGGTGTTAAAAGTTAGATATCAAATGTTTAAAAAACAATAAATATAACAATCTTATTTATGGAAAACAAAGTAGTTACTGCCAAATACTATAGTACTTTAAAGATAGGTGTATTCTGAACAAATCCTATCCATAAGAAACTTGTAAACTTCTTACAGAGATAAAACCTAAGTAATTATTACCTCCTTTTTGGTGCTATGTGGACCTTGCCCAAGATAAAAATTGATAGAAAAATAAACTTTTAAAATTCACTATGGCTTGAAAATCAGTAATAGTGCTAAATGACTGAGATGCTCAGTTATTAATTTTTTGACAAGAAAGAAAATCAAATGCTAGAAGATAAAAATAACTAATAAAACGTTTAAGAAAAAATAGGTAAGATACCTTTTAAATGTAAATCAATCTTAATTAATGGTTCCAGATGATATGTGCTCATGTCATCTTGTTGTATTTTTTATGGGTGAAAAACAAAGAAGTATCAGAAAAAACTGCAGAAGTGACCAGAGAGTACAAGATAAAAGAAAACTCTTCTATTGCTTCTGGAAATGCTAAGGGAAGACAATTCAAAATCTGTTGTCCTTGATAAAGATGTTACTCCTTTTAATATGCTTACAAAATATTTTTCTTGCTGGTGGTTGGATAAACATCCAGTGGAAAACTTGGCCCCTCAACAAAACTGTCCTTTTTGATGGATTGTGGAGTGTGTCTACTGTATCAGCCTACACATGATGGTGTGTAATAACACAAAGTCAAAACTATTAAAGTGGAAACACACAGTACACTTTTACCAAGGCAATTCTTTATTTTGGTTGTTTATATCACTGTCGTAGTATACAACAGTGTTTGGATTATAATTCCTTGGGGTCTGGATTCACATTTTATTTATTTTTGTGATACAGCTAAAGCAGCAGACTGAGGCCATACTTTATTTCCAGTGTTCTTGTTTCTTAAGAATACTTGAAGAAGCACTGGCCAAGCAGTTCAATATTTATTGAACAAAACTAAAAGAAATCAAAATGAACAAAATACTTGTATAAGGTATCACCCCACATTGCACATAAACAACCTTTTTCCCTTAGTGAATGTGATATTTTTACCATGAAGAGGTAACCAATTGCAAAACTATTTCTCAGTTATACTAGTGGATATAAAAATACCATGTGATCTTATTTCATCAATGTAGTGGACAAAGAAGAATTATTATTTTTTTTACTTTGTAGCTCTGGTGACTCCTCAGGAAGTGCAGTTGAAAAATCAATTTTCCAAGCTGCAGTCTTTGCTGGTCACAGTTCAGGGATTAGAGAAATGCAATTTGAAGAGAAGATTGGTCGTCTTCTTCTTTTTTTTTTTAAGATTGGTCTTGTTGGAGGCATCCTGTGGCCTCTCTTTTTGGTGTGCTAAAATGGCTTCCCATTTGGGTGAATATGCAAACTGGGATTTTCATCTGTCAATACAGAACTTCTTCTATATTTTAGGTGATTAAGTCTATGGATTTTCCCCCTTCATTTCGAAACAAAGGGCATCAGTGTGTTATTAGAGGTTAAAATGTTCCCTAATTACTGTCAAGGACCTGCTAAGACCTGCTGATTTAGGTTCTATTTGAAAAACCTTTGTCTAATAAACCTGTGCTCCTTGCACTTGTTCCGGAAGACTAGTTCCCACCTTTGTAGGGTGATTCAAAATGAAGCCTGCTGGATCACGAGTAAGCCATGCTGTAAGGGGGTTACAGGTAAGATTGAATTATTAGTTTTGGTTATTCTGAGATAAAGAGTAGTATCGAATCAAATGGTTAGGCAAGGTCTATTTCATAGAGAATTCTCTAACTGTGCCTGGAGGGAACTGGTTGAGCTCAGTGGAACACACATTCTAAATGCAAATGGGAGAGAGAAGATGGTGGCTAGGTAAGAGGGAGCAGATTCCACTTCTCCCTACACACGGAGAGAAACCTGGCCAGTCTGTGTAGGAATAGAGCAGACAGTCAGTAGTACCACAACATATATGAAAATAGGGGATCAAAAATTGTAGTGGACATTGAAAAACCAGACAGTAAGGAGAATGCTTCAGGACAATAAGGGCCCAGAGACCAGCGCGGGGACCAGGGAGGCTGCAGCTCCAGGCCCGGCCGCTGGGCTGGCCACAGGGCTCTTGGGAGAGAGCTGGGTTGGGGCTCCCTCCCTGGCAAAGCAGGGTTTGAGCAGCACCAGGAGAGACACCTGGTTGCTTGAAGTTGAAGAGAGGGGAGTAAAGACTGAGTGGCAAACACATGGGGGCTGTGAGCACATAGCCTTGGAAAGAGTGTGTGCCCGAGCCTGTGCAACTGGAGGCGGCCTGGCCTAGTGTGCGCACCCACAACTATAGGAGAAAGAGCTTTAGGGAACACCCGGGACAGTACCCGTGGACCCAGAGAGAGCACATGCACCACAGGTGACCTGGAACCTGCACCGGAGCCTGCACCTGTCGACCCAGGCTGAGTGCTTGTGCCTCCAGAGACCTGGAGACCACATCTGTAAACCACCCCTCAGCCTGCTGCAGCCAGTAAGAACAGAAAAACCGGTTTGGCAAGTTTGAAACCAGCAAGAGGTTTTTGTTTTTGTTTTTTTTTTCGCTTTTTTTGGTGTTTTTGTTTGTTTGTTTTTGAAGATTTTATTTATTTACCTTTAGAGGGGAAAGGAAGGAGAGAGGGAGAGAAATATCAATGTATGGTTGCCTCTCATGTGTTCCCTGCTGGGAGCTGGCTTGCAACCCAGGTGGAATTGAACTGTTATCCTTTGGTTCGAAGGCCCGAGCTCAATCCATTGAGCTATGCCAGCCAGGGCATTTTGTTTGATTTTTTTTAAAGTAATTTTTAATTTTTATTATTTTTTATCTCTCAATTTATTTTGCTTCTATTTCCTTATTTCTTGTTTTATTCCTTCATCCTTTCTTTCCAATTTTATCTCTTCTACCTTCCTTAGTCTGCTTTTTAAAAAAAATACTCACAAATGAGACAGAAAAACCTGGGACTATGAAAAGACCAGAGGTGGACCCAAAGAGGGGGCATCCCAACAGCTAAGACAGAGAGACAAATTTCACTATGTTATTACAGAGAACCTGCAAGATATTGCATATTTGTATTATTATTTTTACATTATTCTTACATCTTCTATTTGAATAATATTTTTGTATTCCTCTTCTTTCTGTTTAGCCTTCTTTGCTTGGCTGGTTATATTTTATCATTTGACAGGTTTCCCCTGTCCTCTCATTCATAGTGTATGGCTAATTTACTGTCCTTCACTTCACCTGTGTTACATTAGCACACTACTCAAGGTTAAATACACCTTATTCTTGGTATCTAGATCTCATAGACTCTGTCATATGGTTGTTGCTCTAATATTATTGTAAATAATAGCTGTTCCATACTATTGTAAATACGACATATCACCCCTCCCAGATCTTAGCCCATTTCACAGTTTCCTGAACTCTATTACTATAGTGGTTAACTCTATTCTCTCACACACTACATCTATTTACTATCATTTATTCTCACCTTACCTCAGAATCTGACCCTCACAACCTCACTGTTTTCTAGATTCAACTCACAAGCCTTCTCTCCCTAACAAGAGTCTTATCTCCTTCCATCCTTTCTAAAAAGTGGCTAGTTGGGTGGTATATCACGGTTAACACTATACATAGCCAAAGGATCTCCTATCTCTTTTTTACTGGCTGCTACTATGAATAGCATAGAATACTCTCGTGCTGTTTTAAACCATTTTGCCTTACCCCTCCAATTGATTACAAAAAAAGAGTAGGTGGAAGTGGTGAACATTAGGATACCTGAAGGAGACTGCACCACTGAATCTCACAGGTATTCTACCACAGAAGTTTACACCATAAACCTAGGGAGTCAGAAGAGATCAATTTAAGAAGCTGAGTCTAACAAGAAGAGTTTTACAAACAGTGGAAAGACAAAGAAACAATTCCCAAATGAAAGGAAAGGAGGAAACCTCAGAAAGAATGCTAAATAAAACAGAGGCAACTCAACTATCAGATATTGAGTTCAAAGCAGTGGTTATCAGGAAGCTCCATGAGCTCACAGCAAATTACCAGAAACTACAGGGAAACTACAATGAACTCACTGAAAACTATATCAAGATGAACAAGGAAATAGAAGCTCTCAACAAGGGCCAAGAGGCAATGAAGAACACAATATCTTAGTTGAAGAACACGGT
Source organism: Sturnira hondurensis (assembly GCF_014824575.4). NCBI lineage: Eukaryota > Metazoa > Chordata > Mammalia > Chiroptera > Phyllostomidae > Sturnira > Sturnira hondurensis. The sequence continues at coordinate 2,059,302 of NW_028077910.1, forward strand.
AGAAGGAATCAAAAACAGGATAGATGAAGCAAAAGAATGGATCAGGGAGCTAGAGGGCAAAATAGAAAAAAAAACACCCAGAAAGGACAAGAAAAGGAAAAGAGGCTCAGAAAAAATGAAGAGGGATTAAGAGAAATACAAGACAATATGAAACATAATAATATCTGAATAATAGGGATACCAGAAGGAGAAGAAGAAGAGAAAGGGATAGAAAACCTATTTGGAAAAGTAATGGTGAAAAACTTCCCCAATTTGATGAGAGAAAGAGTCACACAAATCCAGGAAACACAGTCCCAATCAAGAGGAACCCAAAGAGGCCCACTTCAAGACACATCATAATAAAAAATGGCAAAATTCCAAGACAAAGAGAGAATCTTAAAGTCAGTAAGGGAGAAAAAGGAAATAATGTACAAGGAGCCCTGATAAGGTTAGCAACTGACTTCTCAATGGAAATGCTCCAAGCCAGAAGAGAATGGCAAGAAATATTCCGAGTAATGAGAACCAGAGGCCTACAACCAAGACTACTTTACCCAGCAAGGCTCTCGATAAAGATAGAAGGCCAAATAAAGAGCTTCCAAGACAAAAGAAGTCTAAAAGAAAACACCTCCACCAAATCAGCTCTGCAAGACATGCTGAAGGGACTGCTTTAAGGAAAGGAAGGAAAAGAGAAAGAGAGATAGAGGAACATAGGTATGAAAATGACAATAAGAACCTATCAATAATAACCTTAAACATAAATGGATTAAATGCTCCAATTAAAAGACATAGAATAGCTGAATGGATAAGAAAGCATGACCCACACATATGCTACCTACAAGAGACCCACCTAAGGACAAAAGACCTACACAGATTGAAAGTAAAGGGCTGGAAACAAATTTTCCAAGCAAACGGATGGGGAAAAAAAGCCAGGATAGCAATACTCATATCAGACAAAATAGACTTCCAAAAAAGGGCCATAAAGAGAGACCCAGAAGGTCACTTTATAATACTCAGGGGAGGAATCCAGCAAGAAGACATAAACATTGTAAATATATATGCACCCAATGTAGGAGCACCCAAATACATAAAGAAAATCTTAGAGGACTTTAAGAAAGATATTGACAGCAACACAATTACAGTAGGGGATTTTAATACCCCACTGTCAGAAATGGACAGATTTTCTAAACAAAATATCAACGAGGAAATTGTGGCATTAAACAAAGCCCTAGATTAAATGAACTTAACTGATACATATATATATAGAGAGAGAGCCCTTCATCCCAAAGAAGCTAAATACACATTCTTTTCAAATGCACATGGGATATTTTCTAAGATAGACCACATGAGAGGACACAAAACAAGCCTTGACAAATTCAAGAAAATTGAAATCATCCCAAGCATTTTCTCCAACCACAAGGGATTGAAACTAGAAACCAACCCTAAGGAAAAAAACCCAAACAAACAAAATGATGGAGACTGAATAGCATGCTGTTAAACAATGAGTGGGTCAAGAATGAAATTAGAGAAGAAATCAAAAAGTTTCTGGAAACAAATGAAAATGAACTGACAACAATTCAAAATTTTTGGGAAACAGCAAAGGCAGTCCTGAGAGGGAAGTTCATAGCAATACAGGCTTACCTAAAGAAGATAGAAACATTTCAAACAACCTAACCCGACGCCTCCAAGAACTTGAGGAACAACAACAAAGACAGCCCAGAGCAAGTAGAAGGAAGGAAATAACCAATATCAGAGTAGAATTAAATGCCATACAGACTAAAAGCACAATTCTAAGGATCAATGAATGCAGGAGCTAGTTCTTTGAAGAGATAAACAAAATCAACAAACCTTTAAGCAGGCTCATCAATAAAAAAAAAGAGAGGACCCAAATAAATACAATCAGAAATGAAAGAGAAGAGATTACAACTGACACCTCAGAAATACAAAGGATTGTAAGAAATTACTATGAAGAACTGTATGCCAAGACATTTGAAAACCTAGGTGAAATGGACAAATTTCTAGAAAAATATAATCTTCCGTCATACAAAAGCCCTGTACCAGATGGTTTCACAGGAGAATTCTACAAAGCATTTAAGGAAGAGCTAACCCCTACCCTTCAGATTATTTGAAAAAATTCAAAATTATGTAAGACTCCCAAACTCTTTTTATAAAGCCAGCATCATCCTAATTCCAAAACCAGATAGAGACACAACAAAGAAAGAAAACCTCAGGCCAATATCACTGGTGAACATATACGCTAAAGTCCTCAACAAAATATTGGCAAACCTCATCACAAAACATTAAAAAGATCATACACCATAACCAAGTGGGATTCATCCCAGGGATGCAAGGATGGTTCAATATGTGCAAATCAGTAAAGGTAATACACCACATAAACAAAAGCAAAGATAAAAATCACATGATAATATCAATAGATGTAGAAAAAGCATTTGATGTGGTACAACACCCATTTATGATAAAAACACTCAGCAAAGTGGGAATAGAGGGAGCATTTCTCAATATAATAAAGGCCATATATGAGAGACCTACAGCCAACATCATACTCAGTGGACAAAAACTAAAATCTTTTCCACTAAGATCAGGAACAAGACAAGGTTGTCCACTTTCACCACTTCAATATAGTATTGGAAGTCCTAGCCATAGCAATCAGGAAAAGGAAATAAAAGGCTTCTAAATAGGAAAGGAGGAAATAAAACTGTCACTGTTTGCAGATGACATGATAGTGTACATGGAAAATCCTATAGATTCCACCCACAAAGTGCTCCACATAATAAATGAATTTGGCAAATCAGCGAGCTACAAAGTCAATATGCAGAAATCAAAGGCATTTTTGTATATCAGCAATGAAACAGCAAGTGCAGAAATCAAGAAAAAAATCCCATTTTATATAGCAAAAAGAAAAATAAAATACCTAGGAATAAACCTAACCAAAGAGGTAAAAGACCTATATGCAGAAAACTACACAAGACTGAAGAGAAAAATCAAGGAAGACACAAACAAATGGAAACATATACTGTGTTCATGGATTGGAAGAATTAACATCATCAAAATGTCCATACTACTCAAAGCAATTTACAGATTCAATGTGATACCTATTGAAGTACCAATGGCATATTTCACAGACATAGAAAAAACACTTCAAAAATTTACATAGAATTATAAATGACCCCGAATAGCAGCTGCAGTTTTGAGAAAGAAGAACAAAGTAGGAGGGATCAGAATACCTGATACCAAACTGTATTGCAAGGCCACTGTAATCAAAACAGTGTGGCACTTGGCATAAAAACAGACACATGGACCAATGGAATAGAACAGAGACCCCAGAAATAAACCCAAGTCTCTATGGTCAATTAATATTTGACAAAGGGGGCAGTAACATAAAATGGGGTAAAGATAGCCTCTTCAACAAATGGTGTTGGGAGAACTGGACAGCTACATGCAAAGAAATGAAACTCGAGCACCAACTTACACCATACACCAAAATTAATTCAATGTGGATAAAAGACTTAAATATAAGCCAAAACACCATTAAAGTCCTAGAGGAGAACATAGGCAGAAAAGTCTCAGATATTTCACATAGGAACATTTTTACTGATATGTCCCCTAGAGCAAGGGACATAAAGGAAAGAATAAACAAATGGGATCTCATCAAAATAAAAAGCTTTTGCATGGCTAAAGAAAATAGTATTAAGATAAAAAGACAACCAACTGTATGGGAAAACATAGTTGCCAGTGATACCTCAGACAAGGGTTTAATCTCCAAAATATATAAAGAACTTGCACAACTCCACTCTTAAGAAGACAAGCAACCCAATTGAAAAATAGACAAAGGACTTAAACAGACACTTCTCCAAGGAGGACATACAGAGGATCCAGAGACACATGAAAAGATGCTTAATATCGCTAGCTATCAGAGAGATGCAAGTTAAAACCACAACAAGATACCACTTCACATCAGTCAGAATGTCCATCATAAACAAAGCAACAAACAACAAGTGTTGGAGAGGTTGTGGAGAAAAGGGAACCCTAATGCACTCTTGGTGGGATTGCAGACTGGTGCAACCACTATGGAAAACACTATGGAATTTTCTCAGAAAACAAAAAATAAATTTGCCCTTTGACCTGGCAATTTCACTGCTAGGATTATACTCTAAGAACCCTTTAACACCAGTTCAAAAGAATTTGTGTACCCCAATGTTCATAGCAGCACAATTTACAATAGCCAAGTGCTGCAAGCAACCTAGGTGCCCGTCAGTAAATGAATGGATCAAAAACCTATGGTACATTTACACAATGGAATTCTATGCAGCAGAAAGAAAGAAGGAGCCCCTATCCTTTGAGACAGCATGGATGGAAGTGGAAAGCATTATGCTAAGCAAAATAAGCCAGGTGATGGAAGACAAATACCAGATGATCTCACCTTTAACAGGAACCTAAAGAACAAAACAATCAAACAAGCGAATTATAACCTAATGACACTGAAATAGAGAACTGGTTGACAGTGACCAGAGGAGAGAAGGGAGGGAATTTCAGTGGAAAAGGGGAAGAGTTTGCAGAAACAAGTATAAAGGACACATGGACAAAAAGCAGGGGGGGTGGAGTTGGGAGGAAGATGGGGAGGGCTGGGTGGGTGGGCTGGGATGGGAGTAAAAGACAGAAATTGTACTTGAACAACAATTAAAATAAAAAAGTTTAAAAAATGATGTGTCGGTCACTGTTCATATAAGCTGTGTTGTCTGAGCCAGGTAACTGACAATCGTCCAGTTTCCGTCCTTAGATAGACAGAGCTTCTAGTGGTAGTACACCTAGGCCTGTATAAAGCCAGCACTTAGCACAGTGTCTAGCCAAAGATGTTGTTCAATAATTACTTGTTGAATAAAGAAATGCATCTTAGCATGAGTTGTATAAACACTACATAATTGAGCCAAGAGTTTTTTTTATTTTTCTTATGGATACCCTGAAGTATCCACAGTTTCACAGTCCTATCATGGGATACTTGAACTCAGTGTAAGAATATTAGGAACCAGTGTGTAGTAAATAAAATAGCATTTTTAGCATAGGTTTCCTCCATAACTATAGGTTTGTTGAACTTATCTGGGGGTACAATATAGCATTTTGAAAAACAATATAGCATTGTTCTCTAGTTCAAAACCCCTACTGCCTCAGGTGAAGTGTAAAGTTAGCAACAAATAATCAGGGCAGTATTGCAGACTTTCTTTTTCTGTGCATTGTGAATTCTGTGTCATCCTGTCTTGCCTGGCCTGCATTGTAACTGTTTTGAGGTCTGGAATAGACTGATCATTTCCTGGTTTTACTCACCCTACTGCCATTTCTTTTCTTCTTAGTCTGCAAAGGCTTGGCTCAGTCCTTAAAGAATTTGATGTTCCCGTTACAACATTAGACTTTTGAAGTCTTTTTCCTTCTGACCTAGAAGGGGTTTGGGTGAGATAGGAGTTCCAGTGTTGTGCAGTGACACCAAGCTGGAGCCCCTGGGCACTGTCCACATGTCTGTATGCACAAACATTTTATAGTCGGCTATGATTTTAGGAGGAAACGTAAATATCATCTGGGCTAAGTAACCCTTAGGAGTCTTCTCCCATTGCTCCAGGGCTAACTAACTTTTCCTCCCAATATTCTTTCCTCTCACCACTGCATCTCCAGAGCAGAAAGGGAAGATTGTTCTTGAGATTATGGCCTAACCAGAAATGCGTTTTGATACTGTTTCAACTCTTGAAACAATAGAGATTGTTTAACTCTTTTGTACCCACATATCCATTGTGCACATATGCATTCTTGTGTGTGTCTGAGAAATAAGCACCCTGCTCATCATCTAGAGAACAAAGGGGACGATGCCCTGTTGATTACAATGATCCCCACTGTAATCTGCTTTCAGGCCGGATGTCACACTGTAGTCCTCTGTGTCCCATAAGGCAGAGCACTCCAGAGCTGTGGCGATCTCTCTCAGAGTTTTCCAGGTGGGAACTATCTGAAGTCGCGCGTTCTGCAGAGTGTGTCTGCTTACGGTCCTCGTTTCCTTTGGCTTCTCAGTTGTGGATTTGCCTTCTCTGCCCCTGCCTCTGCTGCCCTCTGCTTGAAAAGCCTTAAAGCTCAGTTCTGATCTCTGTAAGAGTTACTTCTTCTTCTTCTTTCTTTTTCTTTTCTTTTCTTTTTTTTTTTTTTTCAGTATTGCCCACAGAAACTAAGTTACGCTCCAGGGCTAGGAAGTTCTGGAAGCTCTGTTGCTTGGATTACACATAAGGCACCTGGAAGCTTTGTAGCCCTTCACATAGTGAGATGCCTACTCTCATTGGCTTTAGAGAGTTCTCCTGACCATCTCCTGGCCATCTTGTTTCTCAGAAGTACATTGTGGCATTTTGTCTCCAAGGAGGCATCTATTTTTTCACCACCAACTCATTCTCATGGCTTGCTATCCACTCATTTTGAAGTACTGATATTTCTCAGCTTTCAAATAAAGCTGTGCCCATAGGATCCCATAGGTTTATATGTCTTCACCCTGCCTCTAATTCTTTGCCATAATGTTTGCTCCACATGAAACTACCCAAGGACACATGAGTGGTTATCAGTGGGATAAGGACTAGAACCCAGCTCTACATTAGTTCATAGCTCTTTTTCACAGCAATTAAGGCCTTGGCTACTGGCAACAGCATTTGTTTAATATACGGACATAAATTACACTTTCAGGATACATGAGTCACGAAACAGGAAAATGACAGAAAGCATCTGGTTTATTATGTTTCCTTATTGTTCAGTTTCACTGACGATTTTCAGTTTTTGAAAGAGAGGTGTTGTGGAGAATCTACAATAAAGAGATAATTTTGTTTTGGGCTTTGATTGAGCGGCAACATTCATCTACCTTGATTTTAAGCTCAAAAACTCCTCAAGTGATCAGCAGCTGTTTATTCAAGAGGGTACTACCTCTCTGAATACAGAATAAAATATAGTTCTTTTGAAAATTTCACTATGTTAGCAGGGGAAACAATGGTTCTTTATGGTGAAATAGCACATCCTGACGTGAAGAATCTGATTAGTACAGCTTTGAGGAGTTGTCTTAATAATCAATATGCCTTATTTCATAAATGATAGGGCCTCTGATGTCCATTTTGTGAATTGTTCTCAATTTACTTTCTGATCAATTTTATTATAATGCTCTTTGTAGATACTGATATTGACCATAAATTTGTCTTTAAAAATAGAGAAAAATCTAGTATGAAATTTGTAATGTAAGAAATAACAAATGTAACTGGCTTCTTTTCTTCCCATGTCAAGGATTCTAGCAAGAATATGTATTAAAAGGACAAATTAATTTAGCTTAAATATTTGATGAATAGTATAGACAGAACTTTCCAAGCTGCAGCCACTAGCCCAAGTCTGGCCCAATGCTTATTTTTGTAAATAAAGCTTTATTGGAACACAGCCATATTCATTTGCTTATCATCCATGGCTGTCACACTAGGATGACAGAGTTGAGCAGCTGTAAACAGCTGAATGGTGCACAAAGTGAAACTTTTATTATTTGACCCTTTACAGGAAAAGTTTGCTGATCTCTGGTGCAGAACAGTGATGTTTATAAAGTACTGTGATTTCATTGACATTCGTATCAGTTTACTAGTCATTCACTTAACCATCACTGTTTTTAAACTGTTAAATTCCTCTGTAAATAGAAATGACTTCATTAACCATTTCCAATGGCAAATACACCTACTAACTGCTTTTTGTATTTTTTGACCAAAAATAGAGGTGTACATGATCATAAATAAGGCACAGTCTGTGGTTTTTGCTACTAACTAGGTTAAAAAATACATATTTAAAGGACTGATTTTCCTAGATTGTATAAAAATATTATAGCTGGTTAAAACATACCTTGTGATATACTTTGTGTTCACTGAGGCCCAGTGAGGTTAGTGGTTGGCCTGAAGTCACACAGATGAAAAGGCCAATCTACGGATGCTGTCTTTCTAGTTCATGTATGGACTGAGTCACCAGGCATCTGTGATTTCCTTCAGTCTGTGCTCTGCAGAGGCAGACATAGCATCTTATTTATGGCTGTGGGGGTGCAGTAGGAAACGCATCTCAGAAATCGGGGCATGTGTATTCAGAACGTTCCTACAGGGTTTGGGAACAGGCCTGGCGTTCATTCTGCAGCACCCTCCTGCTCTGCCAGCAGGACCCAGTGGGCACTGTTGGAACGATTGTGTGCCAAGGATGTTTGCCTTAGTGACTGAATAGTTATGGTACATACCGAATACTTACTTGCTTTCTCTTTGCCAATGAACTCAGAGTGTAACCAATGAATTGGGTCTGCACGTATTATATTTCTCAGAAGGCATTTAGCTATGTGTGAAAATAACAGATAGCAATGTTGTCTTAGCTTGAATATGACTTCCTGGGACTAATATTTATTACTTAGTGGATACTAACTTGTATTAAAATGTAAGAGTCTAAGTATTTGTGCAATTGTCTATAAATAGGAAATACAGTTTAAAGTTTGGAAGCATGTGTGAAGTTTACAATACCTAAATGCTGTATTTCAGATATTCAGTGTTGCATTTTGAGATTAAAATAAAATGTTTTGATTCCCTAAAATGATTCTATACATTTAATATATACTAAAAGCAGAAGTGCCTTTTTTAAAGCCTATATATAAGAAATAAGAAAAAATATATCAACTTAGGTTCTTAAACTCCCAAAACAAAACAAAACAAAACAAAACAAAACAAAATAGCTCTACAGAATTAAATGTTTGCTGATGGTTGTCTTCATTTATGGTTATCAGCTCTTGAACAGTGCTTGCCTATTAGACATACAAGACAAAAGTAGACTAATACATAGAAATAAGCTTATATATATGTGTGGTTATACACATATTTTAAGGACAGAGTTAGATACACTTAGGTCCATGTTTATTTTTCCTCCACAGGGTAATCTTATATTCGAATTTTATATTGACCTACTTTAAAGAAAGTGAGGTGGGGCAAATAGCGATTAATTCTATTTTGTGAAAGAAATGTTAAAAATAGAGGTGATGAAACAATGCCAAGAAACACATTCTAATTAGAACGGAGGCAGAAGATAGCAAAATATGGGACAAAAGATTTATGACACAATTATTTTAGGCTTGGACTTTAATACCTAATATATTTTAATAAATACAATAAAACAGGTGGTATGTTAGAAGTTATTAACCAAGCTTATGAAATTCTAATTTCTTCAAGGTTACTGTGAAATTATTGTTGCTCTAGGTCCAAGATGAGGGTTTTTCTGTTATCGATGTACTAAATCTAACTCTTGGCATTGACTTTTTATTCAGGTCATAATCTTCTCATTAGGTGATAAGAATATCCATTTCTGTAAGAAATGTGGCCTACAGAAATTTGGTCTTGGTGTACTTTCATGGTATAACATTTCTTTAAGTCAACAAACATAACTAGCTCGTCTAGTGCCAAAACTTCAAAACTTGATTACTATATTTAGATAGTAATTTTGCATGGGGGCAGGCAGGCAGGAAGAATATATTTAGTGAGAGTATTGTCTTAAATGTTTTATTCAATGATATATCTCATTTACTCAAGATAGTGCCCAGTGCATTATCAAGAAATTTATTTTATTTTTTAAATTTTTATTTATTTTTAGACAGAGGGGGTGGGAGAGAGGAAGAGAGGGAGAGAAACATCAAGGTGTGGTTGTCTCTTGCATGCATCCTACTGGGGAACTGGCCCAAAATCCAGGCATATGCCCTGACCAGGAGTCGAACCGGCAACCTTTTGGTTAGCAGGCTGGCCCTCAATCCACTGAGCCACACCAGCCAGGGCAACCCTAACCCTATTTTATTTTATTTAACATATTTTTATGTTATTTTTTGCCGGAAACAAAGAAAACACTTTTTATTTTGGGTTCACACGTAAGGATTCTAATCATGATAGTAATGATTGAACATGTAGAGTCAGAATTTCAAGACTACAAAGAACTTATGGAGAAGCTGAAGAACTTATATGTGCCCATGAACATGAACTAAGGGAGGGGATGTGTGTGGTAGAGAGTGTGCAGAACAGAGTGGCATAAAGCGGGGGAAAATAGGACATTTGTAATAGAATAATCAATAAATTATACTTAAAAAGACTATGTAGAACTTGACAGAAATTGATTCTACAGCTAAATATCTTTATTTTGTTTTTAGAAAAAGAAGTGGTTATAGCTTGGTACAGGCAACTTAAAAAGTGAGTGATGGAATAAGTACTGGGACTCAATTCCACTCACTCCCCATCCAGTATTTGTTCCTACGTGTTGTGTTGTTATTTTTCCTTGTTTCTTCAGACAATAACATTTAATCAAGACTCTAATTTATTTATTTGTTTATATGGTTGTTTTTTTTGAGATACAATTTATATACCATAAAATCTATCCTCTTATAGTGTAAAATTCATTGGTTTTTACTATATTCAAAATGCTGTGCAACCATCTTTACTATTTAATTCCAGAACATTTTTATCACCCCAAAATAGATTCCCATATCCATTAGCAATCACTTTCAGTTCCCCACAACTGCCAGTCTCTGACCACCATTAATCTGTCTCTAAGTCTTTGCCTATTCTGGATATTTCATATGAAATCATACGATATGTGGTATTTTGGGTCTGGCTTGAATCACTTTAGCATTATGTTTTCAATGCTCATTCATATTGTAGCATATATAAGTACTTCATTCCTTTTCAGGGCTGGGTAATATTCTAATGTATATATACACCACAATTGATTTATCTGTTCATTAGCTTATGGGGATTTGGGTTGCTTTCACTTTCTGACTATTAAGATAATATTGCTACACTGTGGAAAACAGTATGGAGTTTCCTCAAAAAAATAAAAAATACTACTGCTTAATGACTCAGTGATTCTACTTCTGAGTATATATCTGAAGAAATGCAAAACACTAATTTGGAAGAACACACACATGCCTAAGTTCATTGCAGCATTATTTGCAAGAACCAAGATATGGAAGCAACCTAAGTGCCTATCGGTAGCTGAGTGGATAAACAGTGGTGGTATATGTATACAGTGGAAAACTGCTTGGCCATGAAAAGGAATGAAATATCACTATTTGTGACAACATGGGTGGATGTAGGGGAGTGAAATAAATCAGACAAAGACAAATACTGTATGATATCACGCATGTGGAATCTAAAAAACCAAAGTAAACAGAATTAAAACAGACTTATAGATACAGAAAACAAATTAACAGAGGTAAGACAAGAGTGGTGTTAGGGAGGGTGAGTAAAAAGGTGAAGAGATTAAAAAGTACTGATCGATAGTTACAAAGTAAGCACGGTGTGTAAGGTAAAACACAGGGACTACAGTTAACAATATTGTAACAGCTATCTATGTGGTCAGGGGGCGCTTGAGTTATTGCGGGGAACACTTTGTAACCTGTATGACTGTCTATCCATGGTGCTGTATAAGCCTGCAACCAGTACAAAAGTGTTGAATGTAAACTGTAATAAAAAAATAATGTTGCTATGAACATTCATGTACAGGTTCTTTGATGGACATATGTTATCAGTTCTTTTTGGTATGTTCCTGGGACCGGAATTTCAGGTCACAAGGTAATTTTATATTTAACCATTTGAGGAACTGCCAAACTGTTTTCCAAAGTGGCTGTACCATTTCATATTTTTACTAACAACTATGGCTTTAATTTCTTCACGTTCTTGCTACACTTGTCCCAGTTTTTTCTTTTGAGTTTTTCCCTTTCATGAAACTGATGTTTGCCTCAACAGTTACCATCACCTCAGCAGTTGTGATATTAAACAATGCTGCTGATTTTGACAAACGTGCCCAGGAAGGAGGCTGTTTTCACTGGGTGAGCTCTAAGTCAGGTCAAATGAAGACACGCTTTGTGCGTAGGGTTTCCTAAGTAATTGCCAGACATGTCAAACAGCAGCAGTTTTCTGAGAGTAGGCTTTCAAAGCCCTCTAGCCCCTTTCTGACCCTTCTAGTGCCTGCTAGGCTGTGGGTGTGCACCGTAGTTGTGGGCAATTGATTTTTCAGGCCTCTACAGAGCTAGGGAGAAGGTAACGGGAATAGGACAAGATAAGATGTTACAAAGCACACTGCCCTCGCCAACATTCAGCAGTTTTTCTTGAATAAAAGATCCCTAGATTGCTGCAAGGCTTTGGCTAATTTCCAGAGTTCTGAGAGGTTAAGATTTTGACACCTTTTTTTTTTCGCTAGTGTTTTAGTTGCTTTTACAAGAGACAGAAACTTTAGGGGTTCTTCCTCCAACATTCTCACTGACATGATCCCCTAATTTGTTTTCTGATTACCAATAAGTTAAGTCCTGCACACAGGAACATAGGGGAAGGGAAACATTCAAGGAGATTAAAGGAGAACAGGGAGAAGAAAAGGGGTTTATTGAAGAAATCTGGAAGAAGCAAAACTGTGTGCATATTTTGTTTACAGAAGAGACCCAGTACACTCTCTTTAATGGATCTCTGTCTGAAGGAATACTAAAAAACCAAATGGCATATTTTATGAACTTTTTTCAGATTCATACTCCTGGGTACTTCTTTCTGTAACAGCATGTGCTGAATGTGTGAGAAGTAAGTGCAGCCAATACTTTTCTTTCTCTTTTTTCCCCACAGTCTTCTTTTTAAGGCAGATTAAAGAATCCGAATAAAATTACTGACCAAGTTAACCTGTACTTTATATACTAAAATAGAAGCAAATGAAACAAATTGAATTTAAGGCTATGATTTAAGGATGATTATTTCAGGAGAAGAGAACACTTTTAAAAGCTTGCACTTTACCAGAATTCACAATTTTCACCTTCTTTCTATCCTTGGACTCTGAAGGTCTAGGCTTCCCTAATTTACAACTTAAATTTCATCTTGGAGCTCGGCTTACTGCCACCTTAGAAAGTAATCAACTAAACTAATTCCTACTGGGTTTTTAATTACCAATAATTGTCTGATGAAAAACCATTAAAGGCATAACCCTTATGTCAGTATATCCTTCTGTGAATCATACAGGAAATTAATTTCAAGGAATATTGCTTTTGATGACATACTTGCCCTCTTCCCACCCTATCCTCCTGGGAGTGCTTGAAATATGGGACAAGCACTGCTGATACTTGTTAGCATTTTCATCACAAGGTTAGCAGAGGAAAACAATTAACAGGACATGGAACAGCAAAAGTAGCATAGCTAATTGAAAAAGATGGCTTTGAATTCACGTTATTCAGATCTAGCACTCACCAGGTGTGTGCTTTTAGGAAATTTCCTAACTTCTCTGAACCTGTTTCCCTGCCTTTGAATTGAAATGACATTTGCTGCGTATGGTTCTGGGAGGAGACCCAATGACATCTCTTGTATGAGGTTACAAGAAACTAAAGGAAAGCATTTGTTATTAGAGCTGTTAGTGAGTGTGGTCAAAGCCATGGTCATGGCCACCATTCAGTGGCACACAGAGGCTGAAATTACACTGGCTCAGACGGCAGGCATTAGAATGTCTTTTATTTCACTTGCATGGTTGAGAAGGCCACCTTCGGGATTCCTTTGTTGTGTGGATGTGTGCTTACCCACGCGCGGTGCTCCCTAGCACTCACCTGAAGTGCAATTGAGGAAAACCCCCATGCTTCCAGGAGACTTTGCTTAATCCAGTTGAGGCATCTTCAGTTGAGGTCTTAGAAGCCTGAATCACATTAGAATCCACCATCGTGATGCATTTCAGTCTTAATTAAGAACAGATGGAAGAGACCATTATTGTTTATGTGTGTATATATGTTTATTTATATGTAGGCATAATTGTTTATAAATGTTTATATACACACACATGTGCATATATAATTGGTTATATATGTATAACTTTTATGTATGTGCACATGTGTGTGTATGTATGCATGCACATTTCTTTTCTCTCTCTCTGCAAATCAGTGTTTAGATACATTGGGGCAGGGGAAGGAGCCGGCCTGAGTCAGTTCCAGTGGCCCTCAGTGTCTCCCTTCTACACCCGCACGTGGTGTTGATGAGAACACGTCATGTCCTGATAATGACAAGGTGAGGACACTCTGCCGGTGCTCTAGTTATGGCATGGTGCAATTTGAATGCCGGAATAAGAAGGAATTTACATTCTGGCAAATAAATTATATAGATGAAAAACCTTAAATGAAAAGTTTCCTTTTTTTAATAGGGACATTTCACACTCAATTATTTTTGGTTTGGGAATTTCTTTCATGTGTCCCAGTCATGTGTGTGATATTTGGTTTGGGGAAGAGATAGGGATTATCTCAAGATTTGGAGTCTGAATCAAAGGTATAAGAATGGAGACACAGAGGATGGGAGAGACTGAAGGACCAAAAGCAAAGTGTGGGGAGAGGGAGGCAGGGAAACTTGGGAGTGAGACACTCAGGTGTCTGGCTTGGGGTGCAAGGTGGGTTTCTCTGTTCCTCCACATGTGAAATAGGACCTAAGGACAGAAAAGTAGGTGTAAAGACAGGAAAGAGTATGAATTTGGACACAACCACAAAAGGTTAGGTAGATCATCTCATTAGGTCATTGAAAACAGAGGTTTCCTGTTCTGAGATGGACATTTATGGGGCATCAGTGTACAGATGGTATTTTAAGCTAAGGGAGCGGATGAGATATTAAGGAGACTATATGAGAAGTAGATGGCAGACAGAATCTGAAGAAACATGAACAATGAAACAGGTGCCAGAAAAACAGGATGAGCGTGGAGTGTGAATATTCAGAAGGGCACACGCAGATGTAACAGGCGAATCAACAGTCATTCCATGAAGCCAGGAAGGAGGGAGATTTCAGAAGACAGCAGCTGAGAGTGATGTCTGCAGCAACTTCCCAAAGGTCTCTCTGTCTCTAGTCTCTTCCCCGTGCTCTCTAGCCTCACTCTGCTGTCCAGACGATTCCTTCTATACATAGGCTGGCCGTTATTAGATACTTAAAGCATGCAAAATTTCATATAGAAAAGAATCGCCAAGCCTAACTCACCGCCTAAGCCTAAGCTGAATTGGTTATTGAAAGACCAGCTTTGGGTCTCATACTCAGAGGTGCTAATTTAGGGTGTCTTGCCCTAAGACTATGCCTTTTACAAAAGGCCCCCAGAGGGTTCATGTGCGGATTGGTCTATTGATACTTTATGAAACAGTGGCCTAGGGGATTAGTTTAAGTTCCCTTGGGTAAGATTCATGGTTTTTTGCCTTCTGGATCCAATCTCCATGTACCTTCCTCCCTTCTCTGCTTCAACTCAGATCCATGATGAACTCTATATTCTAGCCCTGCCTAGAATTGCAGAGATGGCTTGGGGTGGGGAGAAAAATCCTTCCTGGAAAAGAGAATGGCCTGTACAAAGGGACTAAGGTGAGGCAACGTAGGAAGTGAGAAGATAGGAGGACAATCCCGATGGCTTACTGTGAGAAAATAGGGAATAGTCCAGTTTGAATGATCATAGTGTACATACAGAAATAGCTCTGGAAAGACAAGTTGGGGCTAGACTGTGGAAAGCCTTGAACTTCAGACTGGAGAATTTATTATTGTTCTACAGTAAACTCGGGTGCTTAGCTCTTTCATACTTTGTCTTATTCATCTTTTTCCTTTTCCATCTTGTACATAGGTGTCAGCCCCCTCTTCTTATTATGGAAACTGTGTCTTTACTGCTAATTTTTTTGAGTCTGCATTTTATTTTATTTTTATTTTTTTAATATATTTTATTGATTATACCACTACAGTTGTTCTATTCCCCCCTTCATTCCCCTCCACCCTGCACACCCCTCCCCTACCATTCCCCCTTTTAGTTTATGACCACGTGTCTCAAGTTCTTTAGATTCTATATTTCCCATACTATTCTTGCCCTCCCCCCTATCTATTTTCTACCTACTGTCTGTGCTATTGAGTCTGCATTTTAGAGTGAATTAAAAAAATAAAGACCTGAGTTTTAGATAAAGAAATAAAAAAACTGGAATGATAAGAAGATCTTGGATAATCTAGACAAATTTAGTCATAGTCACAAGGCAATTAATCAACTTTCAATTTTCTTAAGCATGCTTAAAAGGCAGGTAAGCCATTGTAATTGTTCTCTTAATCTTTGCCAAAGAAAAAAAGCAAGACATAGCTCAAGTAGCTGGAGTTCAGGTTCATCATCATAAATCTGAACACCACGTATTTTTCTCTAACCGAAGATTTCAGCCAAGTCGGGTCCAAGAGAACATATGACCACCTTATGCTGAATGCACATTTTGAGACCTGGATAAGTTTTGCCATCTGCTGAGCCTCACATAGCCTCTGTTTTGAAGTTGAGGAGATGTCAGAAGCTGATTTAAGCAGCTTGCATATGTTGCACTGCAGGAAAAACATTGAACATTGGGGACTTGGAAAAAAAATGCTAGGTATTTGGGGTCTGTAAATGCTTCGTGTTTGTGACAAATATGCCCAGTAGCCATAGGGTAAATGCATAGTCCTCCTTATATTTAAGTGTAGGTTTTTCTCCTTTGCTTAGGAAAAGAATTCCCCACATTATTTTGTGTATTTGCTGGAACCACAATCATCATTCATTATAGCAGGTAAGGCTATTTTAGTTAATCACAGCCTTCTTTTGTTGCTTAAAATTTGACAAAAAATGCAAAGTACTGTGGCATACTTTGGAGAATTAGTCTATGGATTTGCCATTATTGATAGTATCTTTGAAAAATCTAGATGCATGAAAAATAGATAAATTTGTAGTAACTGACCTTTACAATCCTTAAGGGTTGGACATGCACACTGACCATTTTGCAAATCACTCAGCTTGTCCTCCAAGTTGGTGTGACTGTACCAACGTTTTCAGCCTTGTTTGCCCCTCTTTTTCTATGATTACAATTACAATTCTTCAAAAACATTGGATTTTAAAAAATCTCTGACTATATCTACTAATACATTTTTCTTTATCTAGAGTCTCCTTTCTGCTCATCACCATCATCTCTCCCTGTTGATAACTTATCTGTCACTGAGGACCAGCTCCAGTCTCTCTCTGCCATGGAATCCTTTGTGATCGCTTACAATTTCTCATAGTGCTTAGCATGATCTGCCTCGTTTCATAGTTATAATGTGAGCGTATTCCAGATCTGCTTTTAATGGGTCACCATTTCCTTTATTACACAAGTTGCAACTCATGTCCTCATCATGTGAATTTAAGATCCCCTTCCTGTGTGTCTTAGCAAATTGTGAAAAATTTCAAGGCATGAGTATCAGCAGTTAAACTCAAATTTTGGAATCCCTTAGAAAATTTATAGATATAGACAAATTTTTACAAAGAAAGCCACTGGCTAGTGATGAATATTGGTCAAATTTTGAAAAGAAATGAACATTCCAAGTTCAACTTAATCACTTATTCTTTATCTTTTGTGCCACCGTCCCTATAGTCATATAGCTACAGAGTGGGATTCCCAGGCTTATTATGTTCCATATCCATCCCTCTTGTTCCTGGACACTTTTCATTCCAAATTTTGCTGCCAGTGACCTTTTTCTACCCGATAATTGCTGCTCCATGTTTCTGAAGGAATTCATTCTACTCTCGCATCCTCTGTGTGGACATGGACCCCTCTGTACTTGCTCAAGGTGCTGCTGACATCAGGTTCCAGTGCTCTGAAAAAGTTTCCCCCAAGTAGGGAGTAGGCAACTTTAAAACCAGATAGCTGATATTACAGTTCTTGGAGTCTATTATCTATGCCTTTCCCCAGCAATCTACCTAAGCCTACCCACAGTGTATCTTTCCTCCACTGGAAAAACTTTTTATCTATTTTCACTTAATCTCACCTCAATGCGAGGTAACAAAAAAAAGTTGACAGAATATCTCTGTAGAACTGTACACTTCCCTCCAATGAAGTTAGCTTTTACAGTGTGCAATGGAATGCACCAACATTTCTTCCTCATGTGAGGGATTGCACAGGAACAATGAGTGAATACTTGCACTCCTAACAATTTGGCTATTCATCAAAGTGGCAAACAAGGACACAAAACAGAGCTCTCCAAAGTCAAATTTTAATTTCTATCTTTGAAATATAGCAATATCTTAGGTTCACTCATGTGAGTGAGGTTGAATACTTTATTACTGACAATTTTTTAGAATTGCCAGTGCATGATGATAATAAAAAGAAAACTGACTTTTCTTAAAATTGATTTTATTGCTGCCGGCACAGGGGGAAGGGAGGGGTTGGCGAGGGAGACTGCTCCCATTACTTCCTTTCCCTCCTTCGTCCCTGCTTAAAATCTCCCCAAATGGCAATTCTCCTTGATTTAGTCATGTCAAGAACTAGATTCCATCTGCAGAAACAGCAGAGAAGGTGCTGGAAGAACTTTTGAATCATTTATCTGTCTTTTTGGCTAAGATCAAGGGGAGAAGAACTTGTGGAGTAAAAGAGAATGATTAAATATTGGTTTAAACACTTTCCTAATTTCTAGGAATATACGTTTTGTTTCTTTGAGACAAAAATTGTTATTCAACTAAATTTCTGCCCAGAACTGCATCTAGAAATTGCTTGCCCAAACATGTGCTCACATGATGTGTTCTTGAGTTGGTTAAATGCTTATCCTCTGTTTAAATTTTTTTGCCTTGCAAAAAATCATGAAGTATTTTTCTCAAAATCTCTTCAGCAAACATCCCATGCGGGTCTAGAGCACCAGTTTCTGTCAGAGAAGTGTGGACTTAGGAAAGAGCTTGTGGGTCAGATGCTGTGGGTCAGGCCACCGTTCCTGTCCAGGGCCAAGCTGTGGGAAGTTCTTACACCGGGGGTAATAATGAAAAGAAAGCTTTGGAAACAGATGACCTAGGTTTGACCCTGTTTCTACAACTACCAGCTCTAAAACTGGGAAGGTTATTTAGTTCTTTGTGCCCCACTTTTCTAATTTGCATGTTGGAGAGAGGAATTCCTGTTTTTTATTAAAGTTGTGGCACAGATAAATAAGATAGGTCAAGTACAGCACTCAGCAGGATGTGGGGACCGGGAACACTTGCTTGCTGTTTGTGGGTGCAGAGTGTGGTGCAAAACAGCAGGTAAACTGGCAGGACTCCCCTTAACTAAGTATTTTTAAAAAACACACATTAACCTAATGATTTCACTTCTAGAAATATTTCCCAGAGAAATTTTCACACAATACCATAAGAGGGTAAGTCATGTTTCTCCAGTTGTTAAATTGGCCTGGGAACTGACATCTGTAGAATTTCTGCCATGAGCCAGGGCTCTACATAGGCTCCCTGACTGAATGCTTGAAAACATACAACTTAATTTTATCTCTTTAACATTTGTGGGAAATTATTCTCAGTCAGGTTCCATAACTGAACAAGGGTACAACTAATAATAAGGGAATTTGGGTTTCAAACTCAGGTGCACTTTTTACTCCATTCCAGGATCTCATACAGCGTAAGAAAAGAGTAACTGTCTCTCTTCTGTTCCCCTCAAGGACTGTTGTGTGGATGACTTCATAGAGCACATGATTTTCCTACTTTATCTCTCTGCCATCTTCTCTTTTTCTAATGTTGCATATTATCTCTTCTTCATTCCATCCTTTTTTTGTCCCTCTATTCTTTATCACCTATGATTTTCCCCATTTCATTGGAGATATTTAAAATTACTTTGGAGATATATATATGTATATGTATATATACATATAAAGATATATATATGATATACGATATTGAAAGATAAGAAAAAATTTTGGGCTAATAGTTACAAATAAAGACATTATAATATTACCTATTTTATCATTTTTCTATTGTTGTTCCAATACAGTTGTTTCCATTTTCCCACTACCACTCCCTCCTGCCCCCCTCCACCTCCCATCCTCAATCATACCCTCCTTAGGCTTTGTCCATGGGTCCTTTATACGTGTTCTTTGATGACCCTTTCCAACAAAACAAATCAACTGCCTGTTTCAGAAATCAGCCAAATCAAACTATTCATTTCTTTCTTTTTAAAATTAAGCCTTCTGGTTTTTAATCAGAGGGCCTTAGGAATGAGGTCCAAGTTCATTGATTCCTGTTCTAACCATCCATTTTCTCACATGCATTTAAATAATAAACTATGTCTTTTAACTTTGAAAATAGAATTTAAATTTTCACCAATTGAATAATTTCCACCCTTAGGTAAGGAACATTTGTCATATTTACTAATGGATTCATCAGTCTGGATTAAAATTTCCCAGGTGGCCTTAATTTTCCAAACATCAATTTGTCATGCATGATCTGATGATGACTTCATGTTGCAATAGCCCTGTGGACTGCTTACAAACAAACACTGCATCTTTAGGCATAGTTAGTTGCATATATTAGACATTTTATAATTTGCGAGTAATGGTATAGAGCACAGAAAGTGGTTCACAATGAGTTTCATTATGGAAGAATGATGCTGTGGCCAAAAAAAAACAGATAGATTAAAAACAAATGTTCTTCATTTGTATTTAGTGCCGGACTCGGTGAATTATTTATGTGTCTAGGCACAGCCTGGGAAGTTATTTCAGCAAAGCCTAATTTGTCAAGGTTACTTATACTTTACCATATTTTTCTTAGCTATATCTTTCTGGATGCTACCACACATAAATATTTTCATTGTGCTGTGCATTTATTTGCAATATTGATGGCACTGTAAAATGTGGGATATAATCACCTCTTTAACCAATGTTAGCTGAAGAATTAAGATTGGAAACACCAGTGCCCTCCTTTTAGAAATATGGAAGTTAACTTTGATTATTATTCAGCTTTTGTGGCCAATGAGCCAGCTATAAGTCATACTGTTGAAAATTTAGTGTGTAGAAATCATGCCACTGAATATTTTATCTCACTAGGAATGTACTATAAAGGGGCTGCATCTTTAATCAAATATGTGATGATGTCGCAGGTGCTTGGTTGTACTGTCATATTGAAAAGTTGAGGTTAAGCAAAACTAAAGGTATTGCTTCTGGAGAGAGCAATGATTGTCGATGTGTATGTAGATATTATTTCTCTAAGAAGTTGTTTTATTTTAAAGCACTAGGCTATAAAAGAAAACTCTGGCTCATTGTAATGTTTAGATCCCAGTTACACCAGGTAGTGCAGCATGAGTGACAAGACAGTCAGGGAGGAAGTAAAGAGGAGAAGAAAATAAGGGTTGCTCAACTATTTACAGTTTCTGATATATGTTCTGGATCTCACAGAACCTGAGGAAATTTCTTGTTTCTAGGAAAACAACGATCTTAAGGGAAGAGATAAAATGTCCCATTGTAGCGGTGGTACCTTAAAGTTAAGGTGCCTGGTTGCTGGTGGTTCCACAGCTCACCTCTCTATCATCCCACACCAGGAGGTTTGTGGGTATTTGGTGATGTGTTGGGTTTGGTTTTATTTAGATATTGGACAGAAGAAATGGTTGTTCATTTTTGGATCTGGCTTTCAGTTCAAGCCTTTTATGACACTCTATCCTAATAACTTTTATTCCTTTTCTGTGACTAGAAAACATAAGAAAGGGATACTAAAGGTTTCAGAACAACAGCCAAATCTGAAGACTCTAGCTGAGAAAAGAACTGAGGAAGTTTGAAAAAAAAATCTGAAATACTATCAAATAAGCATCAAGCTTGTCTTGACATTGTTTACTATTTTAGTGCCAATCTTACTGTACTTTTTAATAATTTTCCCCCATCACTCACTTTCCCTTTAAAAATCTGTGTCCCTGTACCACTCATAAGCTGGAGGAGGCTACTTGTTTATTGAACAAGATTTTAGAGCACTTTACTGAGCCTTATAGTTGCCAGAGCATTCTAAAAGATTGATATGGAACACAGTGCTGTTCAATAGAACATTTTTGGTGATGAAAATAGTCTGTCATGTGCTGTATGATACAGTAGACACTAGCCACCTGTGGCAATTAAGCACTGAGAGTGTGATTCGTGTGCCTGTGAAACTAAATTGTTACTTGAATCTAAATAGCCACATGTGACTCTTGGCTACCACATTGAAACCACATAGCTATATACATATTTTCAAAGGTTATTTATTATTATATTAAAAACTAATCTACATGTACTCATTCTTGCGTGTTTTTATTAGTGTTGGGAGAAGTGGGTAGTATGTGAGACAGAGACAACTACGTGACTCTGTCGATATATAATTACGAAGAATCCTACATGGCCAGCTCTGTTGTAGGAAATACATTTCACCATCAAGAATTTAGGAATGTATTGTAAAGGGAACTATGTGTTGTGCTATTTCAGAACTAAGGAATTACAGCAACACTCTACTTACCTAGCAGTCAGTGTCCAATTAATTTTACAAATAAGGATGGAAGAGGCCAAAAGTTAACAAAAGACACCTCTGAGTGGCCTCTGAAAAATACTGTCTGGCCCCAAGTAGTGTTGACAAGCACAATTTCCTGTGCTCCCTACACATGTGTATCTTGCTTAGTGACACTAGTTTATCACTCCCTTTCCAGCAAAATGTGGAGTTTTACATCCTGTTTTTTGACTTGGTGGTCTTTCTCTATGTTCCCATCTCTGTTTACTGAAATCCCATCCACCTTTGAAAGACAAAGTCATCCGTGCTCTTTGGGCTTCTGTTTCATAAGCACTGTGTCCAAGAGTGCATTTGGTACCTAGCAACCTAATGAAACATGAGCAGACTCAGAAGAGATGAGGCAGGGCTGGTTTAAAGTGTCCTAGAAAGTTAACCACTGCTCCAAATCTGCTGTCCAATTGGAAGTATTGTTTTCTTTGACAGACAGGTATTATTTATATAGGGTAATGCACTTAGAGGCACAAGGAGAATCAGGCTTCCCCTGGCTCTTCTCAGCTCTCTTTCCTGCACTTCTAATATTTACAGTTTCCTGATTAGCCTCCACCTTTAGGGTGAGATTATGTATTTTTTTTCTTTTATTTGTAAAAACATATGATCACCTACTCTTCATTGGTCCAAAATATCTACATAAAAAGCATTTCTGTTACTCCTCCTGTTAGTCCCCACTGTTCTCAAGTGGACCACCTTGCAGTGGCTTTTTTTCTTTCTTCCTTAGTACCATGCTTAAGGTCATAAGAGACAACATTCTCCAGTTTCCTTAAATTTTGGACTCTTGTCCTCAGTTACTTGAGATTTTGTGAGTACATAGTCTGTACTCGAAAGCCAATCAGTGATAGTTTAACCCACTGCCTTGCTTCGATGGATTGAGGGCCTGCTCAGCTCAGGACCTTGGGATTCTTGCTATGCTCCCATTTTACAAGACTCAGTCACATCTGTCACTTGCAACATCCCATGCTGGAAAGCATAAATTAAGATTGTTTTCATTTCATGTGTCATCATCTCAAGTGGACATGGCTTAAGCAAAAGAAAATGTATTCAAAATATTCTTGGCTGTTTCACAGAATGACAATGTTGGGAGAAGCATCACAAAGCAGGCCATGGAAATACATGAGTTCCTGGACTTAACTCCCCCAGAACTCTTCTCTGCCTCTCAGTTTTGCATTTCTCCGTTTGTTGCTATCATTCTCTATTTCTGTTCTAGATGTATTTTCCACAATGGAAATATGGCTAACAATCACCCAACTTGACTTTCTGGGTCACAAGTCCATATATCCTAGGAAAGGCTCTGATTGGTCCAGCTTGGGTCAGCCCATCCCTAGATCATTCAGCAATAGCCAGGATAGCAGGGTCATAGCTGATAATATGTTATCTTCACGATAGGCTTGTTGGAGAGTGGGGCAGGGACATACTTTCTATTTTAGCTCAATTTTTTCTCTTTTTTTATAGACTCTGATGGACTTCCAAGTCCATCTCAAACTCCACCACAACCACAACATTACCCCTTTATAGAGGTCTCCAGGAATGTGGGAGGAACACAGTTTAGACTGGTTTAAGTTCAAGTACTGGCCAAAGTACTGACTGCTACTTATGACTTTGTGACTTTGACCCCTTTGTTTTCCCTTTCACCAGTGAAAATAAAGGGAAGAAAGGTAAATTTTGATAGGATTACAGAACTTTGAAAGTCATCTAATAAGAGTGTTCACATAATTTTTTGAAAAAGAAATTGTAAGTGGTATTTGCAGAACTGTAATGTAAGCAGCTGGTACACCTGCTTATTGCCAAATTCAGTGGTTGTGAAAATGATCACGGTAATGCTTAGCATGAGATCTAATCATATAAAAAAAGCCCCTAGGAGACACAGAAAGCCGTGATCTTGACAATAGGCTAATGTTAAGATGGTTGCCTTTTTGCCTTGTGTCTTAGCTCTCACATCATCTTTCTCCATCTAAGCACTATGCTTAATCTTGCCTTTTGTTCACCAAACCAGCCATTTTTCACTTATAACTTCAGAGAGTGGTAGGTGCTTATCTTTTTATCTAGTCACTACAGTTTATTTTAAGAATTTTAGCAAAACTAGGATTTTTAGAGGGAAGATGAAATGAATGAGACAAAACTGAGAAAAATTTTTAATAAAAAAATAAAATATTGGGTTGGTCAAAAGTCCTTAGTAAGCACACTTTTCATTTTCAGCAATAACTTTATTGATTTGAATACCTTGAGTATATTGGCTGTCTCCCATGTGGTAGAACATTCATTGTTCTAAATTAATGTCTCCATTTGATCATTGTCAATTTCAACTGGTCTATCTAACTGTGGAGCATCATCCAGTACAAAAGCTCCAGCATAAAACTTCACAAACCATTTTTGACATGTTCGATCAGTCACAGCAACTTCTCCATACACTGCATAAATCTTATTCTGTGTTTCAGTTGCATTTTTAAATTTCTTGAAATAATAAAGCATACTATGCTGAAAATGTCACTTATTTTTATTTTCAATATTAAAATGGCCACACAAAAATTCACTAATTTTGATAAGTTTTTTTAAATGCATGCAGATATGACAGCTGTCACATATGATCGGACAAAATTGTTTCAAATGACATTGAAGGCAACTAAAACACTAGTAGAGCCATCTTATGGAAAACCAAACAAACTTTTTGGCCAACCCAATATCTTAACAGATTATTGAATATAAATCCAATGTAATAAATATCTTTCTTATTATCTAGGATTTTCAATATTGTTTTAGTCCAAAGAACTATAGAATTTCTAGATTTGGAAACTGAAATCAAGTAGAGGTACAGATTAAGGAGTTAGGTTAGTGATTCTTGAGTTGTTTAGGTGGTATGACACATGAAATTCATAATGCTTATTGGACAATAAACAAAATTACGAAACATTGCTCTGCTAAATTTAAAGGAAGTAAATTAACAATTGTGTGCTTAATAAGATATCATCACCCTGGCTGGTGTAGCTCAGTGGATTGAGCGTGGGCCTGCAAACCAAAGGATTGCGATTTGAGTCCCAGTCAGGGCACATGCCTGGGTTGCAGGCCAGTTTCCAGCGGGGGGATGCATGAGAGGCAACCATACATTGATGTTTCTCTACCTCTCTCCTTCCCTTACCCTGTAAAGATAAATAAATAAAATCTTTAAAAAATAAGATATCATCTTTTGTTAGATTTTTAGCATAGAACTCTGTAATATTTGTCAACAGCTTAGAAATAATTACAGGAGAAAAACTAAATTGAGAACATACTATTCCATTGGCTTACTATTGTTCTCTGACATAAGAGAAGAAATACAACATTCGATTTTAGTGACAATGTATTTTGATGGAGCTCAGTGAGAGCATGATCTGAGAACCAGCAAATCAGGGCTCAGACATTCAGTATGCTCTCCGAAGGACAGTGGGGTAAACTTCATCACAACGCATATTCTTCTCTTTCTGCTTCCAGTCTTCAGTACCATGGAGTCAAGGGTAAATTGCCCAGCAATATATACAGAAAAGAACAAGGCATTCTTAACTCTGGTTATATTTTATTTCATTTTTAAAATTTTATTAATTTGAGAAGAAGAAGGGGGAAAAGACACACACACACACACACAGAGAGAGAGAGAGAGAGAGAGAGAGAGAGAGAAAGATCAATTTGTTGTTCCTCTTGGTTATGCATTCAGTGGTTGGTTCTTGTATGTGCCCTGACCAAGAGATCAAACCCACTACCTTGGCGTATCAGGACACTGTTCTAATCAGCTAAGCTACCTGGCCAGGGCAACTCTGGCTGTATTTTAGAATCACTAGGCAATCTTTGAAACCAATGTAGATGACAGAACTCACCCCAGACGAATGCATTTACAGTCTGCAGGTGACAGTTGGGTATGGCTATTCTGAAAATACTCCCCAGTTGATCCTAATATGCAGCTCATGCTGAGAATCACTGATGGAAAAGATGAAAAAGAGTCATGAATGTTCTAGACTAGCAATTAAGAGCCTTAAATTATTATTCATATTTGGGGCAGGGCAATGCAACTACTTAACATCTCTGTTTCCTTAGTTGGAAATGAAAGAATGAGACTAAAAGACCTTGTGTATTTTTCTAGCTCTTTGACTCTTTAGATGTACTCCTGGAGATTTGTATGTAAATATATTTTTTTGTAAATAGGCCCAATATAGTTAAACAAATTCTGCAATAAATTATTCAGTAATGCAAATACATATAAAATGCATATGATAATGGTTTTTGTATATTATTCAGTACATATCAAGTTCAGAAATTATTCATTGTTTCCTTGCTACAGATACTTTAACAAATTAAAAAAAATGATCTCATTCAGGAGTCTCTCTTGCCATCATCATCGTCTAGAGAACATCTTTATGTCTCTTAATTTAGAGAACCACTTTCTTTTATTTAATGTTTCCCAGCCACTCTCTATTAATTACTCAATTTTTGTCTTTTTTGAGAATGTTAAGAATGTCACCACACCAGCTTGCTGGGCCACCTGAGCAATGTCTCACTTGTCAAAGGCTGAGAGACCTTTGGCATCATTTACCTTCATCATTAATAGTCTTTTCATGGATTTAACCAGTGTGTGTGAAGGGGTGTAGCGTGGATGGAGCCAAATAGTGGATAGAATTACTGCTTCACTTCCTCTCTCACAGCTGATTTCTGACTTAATGCAACTACATTTTATTTTTCCCATTTTCTGGATGAAGACGGTGAGAGCTGGAAAGCTGTGTGATTTTCCTAGAATATATAACAGGGAATTGCTATCAGGACTTTTTTACTTCAAACTCAGCAGCTTTGTGTGAGCTCCCACAAGTTAAATAAAGTGTTCATTTAATAAACATTTAAGGAAAATCACTTGCTTGCATGGAGTTGAGGGTGATAGAAAGATAATAAGATTAAGTTTCGGCAGGATTCCTCTTAGAGAAGAGAGTGTAAAGAGATTTTGGTAACATGATTAGATTCTTCCTCAGGGTAGAAGCTGGGACCTGAGAACTAAGGGGCCTTGTTCTGGGTGGAGCTACACTGCTGGGTAAGAGAGAGGTTCTGCTTGTTGCTCCCCAGGAAGAAGAGGAGATCAGAGATGCTGCAAAAGAAAGACTGGGCAAAGAACTGGGAGATGCTGGAGACCAAGCCTTACCCAAATGCTAGTAAATCTAACATGTTCTGAATATTTAATGTGAATGGATTTAATACAGAAACACTAAAAAATTAATCTTGGTTCTTCATCCAGAATGTCCCAGTATAATTGACAATGTAGGGGAGGCTGTGTTCAGATACATAAGGAAGAAGGCAGCCAAGCACTCATAGCTCAAACTATGGAATTGGATTTGGGACAGGTTCAAAAGGTGTCTGCAAGGCAGCGACAGGGTGAGGGAGAAGGGAGAGTCATTAGCTGACATGTGTTATCCCAAAAATGAATGGAGCACAGCCCAATATCTTCAGCCAAAAATATGAGACTGCATAATTTTAGAGACAAGAGCAATGTGAAAATGATTTGCTTATACTCTATTAAAAAGTAATTGCCAATGGTAGAATCATCTCTAATGTTTCAGGATATGTAAAAAAATTATCAAAATAGAAAAGCCTAGAAGTATCACAAATAATAGTGGCATCTTACATTATTTCCTTAGCTGAGTAACATTATGCAGAAGTAAAAATGCTGAAGAAGGCCAACATTTGTATCATTACTAAAAATTTAAAAATCAAGGACTTAATTAAACCATTTTATTTGCCCTTTAGACATAGTATTTCTTTATGGTAGGCTCATGGGATTATAGGAGTATGTGTATCTACATGTGTTTTCAATGGAATCCACCTAATTTTTTAACCTGAAATTAGTTTTTTCTTGATGTAGAACTGTTGTAACAGGCTGTTTTACATTCACTGTATTTAAAATAAATGCTGTGGCTTGCCTCCTTACTGTTGGTGATGAAATATTGCTAAATTTGTCCAAATGGATACCTACCCAATGACTTGGACAAGTGAATCACATATTTACATGATGTTCTTTTGTTTAAATGCAAAGGTAATCTTAAATTATTTTAACAGTATATGCTTATGTCATAAGTCAGTTTTCAACATTGTTTGCGATGCATATGCCAGTTTCTTTAGAAGATATATTGTTCTATTGGTTAAAAATATTCAGCAATTCCAAAAGCACTTAAATTCAATTTGGTTGGACTAGTTCATTATAGTTTTTCATTTAAGCACAGACAAGAGTCCTTATAATAATGAATCCAGCCCCCAAGCTTTCATTCTAAATTTAGGTCAGGTAATTAGTGTATGTTTCCCACAAGAAATAGGTAACCATAGTGGCAAATGTCCACCTACGTGGAAGAGCAGAGGTCTCATTTGTGTGTCTTAATAACACTAGAGTAACTGAAAACCAGTATTGGACCACAACTTGTGTACTACTTTTAAAATCTGGCGTTTGCTGTTTACATAAATTTGTTGTACCTGTTTCATGCCTTCCTACAGAAGTGGCACTTGAGCTAAATGCTACTTGTGTTCATCTTGAAGACAATCAAATGGGTATATACTCTGGTATGAAAGCACAATACCACACTAAGTTGCATTTTCTGACTAAGGGAGACTAGCAAAGATATTTTAAGCATCAGTAAATGAGAACCCTGCTTAAGAAATTTGTGCTCTGCTGTGTCTGCAGTTGTACAGTCACCAGGGATCTGATTAGTTCCATGTGTGTCTTCCTCATTTATCATCTAACTTAGATCCGTATCCAAATGAGAGTTAATAGGGGTGTGATGTGGAAGTTGTCATAATTCTATAGGTCTATTACTTCCCTACACAAAATGCAGTAATAGATTTTTTTCATGGTAAGAGAAACATTTTTACCATGTAGGTTTCTGGGTACATTTTAAAAATCATTAAAACATATTATCTTCTTATATGAGTCATTGAAAATGAATTTGGTCATTTTAAGCAATGGAAACAAACAAACAAACAAAAAAACGGCCTTCTGGTTTGACACATTAGTTTGGGAGAACTTTCTTGTATGGAAAGCATGCATGAGTTTCCGAAGTTACAATAATATCAGCCAAAGCCTGGGCTTGAGTGAATTCCTAGAAAAGTGCTTCCCAAGAAATAACTTTAGTGAAGACAACTTTTTGGTCTGTGCTGATGACTTCTCTCTGCCTCATCACACACACATTACTGCACCTTTTTGTTTTGAAAAAACAAAGAATCTCTACCTCATTAATCCCAGCCTACCTTTGTCAGAAGTATTCATAAGTGAACAAGTATGAATTATATTCAACTATTGTCATTGATCCTCAACCTTATTTTCCTCTTGCACACAATGGTTACATTGCACTTTCTCATTTAGCTCATTTGGTTTGGTTAAAAGATATGCACTCTATTGTCATAAGAATGCCCTATACTGATTCCTACCAAGATCAGAATTAGAAAACAAATATACCTCAAGATATGAATGAATGGATGTTTGAAATTTGTCTTTGTTCTTTGTCCACTAAAATATAATCTGCAAATAAAATTTTGCTGCCAAATTTAGAAGTAGAAACTTGTCAAAAAGGGGATAGATTTGGATGGAGTTTGTTCAAGAGGAATTCGGTAAAATCCAAGTTATGGATTTAGTTAGGGATTTCCTCCCAAGATTATGTATAAAATGACCCTGTTTCTTTTCTTCACATCTAAACTATTTTCGAAAGGTGTTTTTTGGGGGGGTTCTGCCCATGCTAGACCTTTGATGAGGCTCATGAAGCACTGATGTGGGTAGACCGACAAGACAGATGCCATCAATAAACGCCTTCACACAAATACTTGCCTGTCATGAGTTAATTTGATGCAGTATTTTCTGTCGTGAGGGTGGATTAATTTTGTCCACTTTCTCCTCTTGCCATAATTCTTGTCATGGGAATAAGAATGTATTATGAAGAAGAATATACTAGACATTATAGTTCTGTGATAACTCATTTTTGTGACAAAAAATATAATGAGACCAGACAATAGTGCAAATTCATCATATTCTTACAGTGAACTTAATATTGACTTTCTGGCTTCTGTTCATGATTTTGAGGGCATGTCACTTATGGTTTAATACCAACCAAATGATGAAAGAAACCACCATTGAAAGACTTGTACTGATTACAAAAGCCTTTCAACAGGAAAATAATAGAACCATTTTGATTTTCTTTCCTTTCCAGCTTAAACACATATTTAATGTATACTTGTGATTTCTTTTTGATGAAGACTCATTGATTTGATAAAGTTACTCAGAAAATGTTATAAGTTTGAAGATTAGACTGCATTTATCATTGAAGAAAGAGTGAATTTCTTAATAAATCACTATTGTAAATCATAAAGGAAAAACAGTTTTATGAAAAGAAACTTTCAGAAATATTTCTCATATTTTGTCTCAGTAGCTAAAGCAGTGAAGCAATCATTTTTAGCCTGGTCTGTAGCTCTTAACTAAAAAACCCGAATCCAGGAAATACCTCCCTAGTAAACAGACTAGTTGTTTTTAATTGGCTTCCATTTCTACCCCGCCCTCCACTCTAACTCCATGAATTCTCTACCCCCAACCCCAAAGGAGTCTTTCATTTCTTCTTTTCATGTTAAAACAAAGAAAGGCAATTATTCACAATCAACTGTTTCTTTTGTTCAAGTTCAGAAAAATATTTAAAGAAAACCATAGGAGATAGAATCTCCTATAAGAATATTAGAACTAGAAGAATAGTCCTACATTAGAAAATGTCATCTAAATTATACATTTACTACCATTCCTATGCTCATCATGACCAGTGAAAATCATACACAATTACTCTTTTATTCTGTGTTCATATAGTTCTTCAGAATCCTTCTTAACACAGCACTAGAAATGATGTGCCTGCAATTGCCTTTGTCTTGAGAGTTGAAGTATACTTATAATTTTCTTTCATAAGATTCGCTGTCTACGTGTCTGACATATGGATTTCACTAAATAAATGCTCATTGGATGGATGATTAAATGTTTTAAATTTACAATGAGAAAAATGGCTTATCTCTACATAATGGGGGGTCTCATTTCTCTTGTGTTGTAAGAGTGCTTCTGTTAACAATGTTCCTTGTGATTTGACTTTTTCCCTAGAGAAGGCAATGAGCATGCATAAAAATTTATGTGAAGAGATATTTAGAGATCTATGTTCATGCACTTGAGATCTATACACAGTGTGAGTATAAACATAAACAAATTCACTCAGAATGCAGTGTAGTAGAAAGACTGCTAGCTCTTGCTTCTGCTTCCCCCTTTATAAGACCATGGGTCTCAATGTTCTCAGCTATAAAATTTAAGCAGTTAATTTTTTTAAAAAATTCTATCCATATTATATATATTTACATTTATTTATATATAATGTGCAAAATCAATTATAAAATAAGCCAATAAATGTCACTTGATCTAATTTTATGGATTCATTTATATATTAGGTAATAAATTAGATGTTTTACTTTAATATTTTGCCAAGGACTTTTGATGAAGCCGTCCAAACCCAAAGAGTAATTTTTCTTTTCCTAATTATAATTACTTGTAGAAAAAATTTGAGATTGCATTCTTTTCTTGTTGGAACCTGGGAATTTTATTCTGGTGTTAAAATGAGAATATCTTCAGCCTCTTGTGAAATGAAGTACAAAAAATAGTCTCTGGCTGAGGCTGAATTTATTCAGGTAGAGACCCACTCTTCAGTGTCCTGGAAGATCTTCTGCCTTTTAAGAAAAAAGAAGGCCCAATCTGAATGGATTTTTGCAAAAGGTGCTCATACAGAAAGCCTGAGTCACCCAATGGGAAAGCAGCTAATTGACCACACAGTCTCGAAATGAATTTAGCTGCTGGTTGGCAGGTGGGGTACATGTAAAGCGTCACATCCAGGCTACACAGTAATTTGTTTTTAATTACCATGTTTGCTTGGAAAGGCTTTGAGGTCTACTTACTGCTCATACTGGTATGCTAATTGACTTGAGATTTACAAACTTGATTTTACATGGTATCCTTTTTGATTGCCTGTGGTGATCTGAATAGCATGTTATTTACTTAGTTCTTCTAAACTTTTTTTAGTATCTCAAATAAAGATAAAAGAAAAAACTTATCTCTTATTAAATCCCTCAACTTCAACCAATCAAGACTATAAGAATGTATTACCCTTTAAGCATGTCTTTGATTTCATTTTGTTTCCTGGCTTCAAAAATGGAATTTTGCATGTATGTGTGTGTGTGAAATGTTCCCGAATGTCAACAAGTAAATACTGATTTTGTGCATGCTCTTAGAGCCCAGGGAGGTGGGAGATGGGAGAGGGAGGTGAGGTGGGTATGAGGGGAACAGCCAGGGTGCAAGAGAAGCCAAGCAAATGGTGATCCAGGTGCCTTCCCAGCAGGAAGTGTGCCCAGGGCACAGCCTGGCAGCCCACGGTGGGTCAGATGGGGTTCAGAGAAGTCCACGCCCACAACTTAGGAGCAGTCATAGAGCAAGCTGGGCTAGATGAGAATAGGCAGAGAATGATGAAGAGACAGTCAGATCTGGGTCAGATGACACATTGGAGCCAGTGCGTGAGAAGGCGAGCATCCATGTAGCATACAAGGGTTGTGTGAAATTCTGCCAGCCTGAGAGGTAGTCCTTTCCTAAAGGTGAACTGAGAGAAGAGATTGTAATATTATAATTGTGTCTCCAGGGTCTCCAAGTTGTTGGGTTGGGGATGAGGGCCTAATACAAATTGCCGCTGATCTAAGGTGTCCTGTCGTCAGTGCTTGTTGCATTTTCCTGATATAAATTTAAATGATAAAGATCCCATTTTTAAAAGATTTTATTTATTTATCCTTAGAGGGGAAGGGAAGGAGAGAAGGAGAGAAGAGGAATATCAATGTATGGTTGCCTCTTGTGAGTCCCCTGCTGGGAACTGGCCTGCAACCCAGGCATGTGCCCTGACTGGGAATTGAACCGTGATCGTGTGGTTCGCAGGCCCAAGCTCAATCCACTGAGCTATACCAGCCAGGGATAAAAATCCCATTTTAAATATTTAGCCTGCCTGTGATTCCTGGGGTCAAGGATGTAGTTGTTTCCATATTTTCTGCAGATGTACTCTAGCTCAATCCTTCAGGGTCTACAACGGTTCCTGACAGGTAATTGGTGCCTAATGGCTTCAACTAATATGTATTGAACAAATGATCATTTTTCTTTCTATAGTATTTTAGCCCCATCTTAAACATATAAATTGTGGCTCTGAGCACACAAGAATTCAACAGAAGCAGGATGAAGTTTAGAACCTTTCTGTTGAATTCAGGTACCAATGCATTTTGACTAGTTAATCTAAATATTTTTACTTTGTTCTTTTGGGGAAGTGGGTAGAGGTTATGCTTTCTGTATAAATTGCCTGAATTAAAAAATTTATTTAGTCATTGTCAATACTGTCAGAAGTCATTCCTGTGTTGGGTCACTATTAATATAATAGTGTATGGCCAGGGTTGCAGAAATGCTGACCTGGACCAAAAGGGCCTACTTTAAATAGAAAGGGGAGTGTTTACACCCATGCACTCAATAATATTTATCTTTTTAAAAAGTTATACTCCCATTGTAAATTGTGCTGCTATGAACAATGAAGGGTTTGCAGGCACAATTATAAAGGACACAAGGACAATAACAAGGGAGTGTGGAAACATGGGAGGGAGGTGGGAAGCGTTGGGGTGGTAGGGAGGGGTGGGGGGGAAAAGCAAAAGCTGTA
Source organism: Sturnira hondurensis (assembly GCF_014824575.4). Lineage (NCBI taxonomy): Eukaryota > Metazoa > Chordata > Mammalia > Chiroptera > Phyllostomidae > Sturnira > Sturnira hondurensis. The sequence continues at coordinate 2,093,345 of NW_028077910.1, forward strand.
TTTGAACAACAGTACAAAATTATACTCCCTAACAACATAGCTAAATCATTGCTTCTCAAACTGGAGCCACACCTTCTTCCTTGGCAGGGACAGGGCAGTGGGACGAATCTGGTGTTGCAAAGGTTCCAGAGCACCGAGTCATATTTCTTTGGATTCAGACCACAGGGTTCAGTTCAGGTTCTCTGTCATTAACTAGAGTTATGAGATGGGTCAAGTGATCTCACCTGTAAAATGGTAGGAATAATAGTACTTCAACAACAGTGTTGATGTGAGAATCGGTTATGTTCACATATGAAATGAATTTAGAATGCTGCCCAAACCACACAGTTAGCACTATATGTTGGGTATCATTAATGAAATTCTGACTATAATAATTATTAGTTGTGATTCATATTTGAGGGGAGGGAGGTGACTGGAGGTTAGAAAAAGAATTCTGACTTCTCCTAAAGGTCAAAAAATATAGTGGTAGATAGGATGGAAATGCAAACATTCATCAGAAAATTGGAGCAATTTCCTCTCCACCCAGACTTTTAACAAAGATTTCATTTTCCATCCAATGTTTGATAACATGGAGAATATAATATATACATTCTCATGAAAAAAGGTGATACAGTCATAGACCACATTTGAAAAAAATTACTTATAAAGAGATTGATTAATTCTCTGTGCTTTATTAAACTGTGGAGATAATAATTAAGCTGTGTTTTCATGACAAGTGTAATTATGAAACCATATTGACTGAGAATTTAAGACTTATGCAATTAATACAAAATGGTAATAGCCAAGCATATTGTAATCTACTAACAATCATAAAGCAAATTTATTTTATTAAAACAAGAAAAGAGATCAGACTTGAACATAGACGTGGAGGAACCTGAAAAGTAAAGCAAAATTTGGATAGCCCAGTAATGGACACTGACTTTCCTAAGGCAGTCGTGACTCTGATAAAAGTCATTACCAGTGGACCTTCACTGAGAGATGTCACCCTAAAGCCCAGTTGGAACATCATAATCAGCATACCCAGCTATGTCTTTTTTTCTGGGATTGCCTTCTATTGTTTGAAATCACATTTAATCCTTCCACAATAGGAGGCTGATATGCAATTGTGAATGCCTGAATCACACTGATTTACTCCCTAATTTCATTTGAAGAAGCCACTTTATAAACTAATATCCTGATTCCAAGCAGAAAAGAGATGGAATACAAAATAAAATGTCCACAGGGGGCTTCAGCATTTCATTTGGGGTGTCATATTGAACATTAAAATGCAATGTAATAAGAAAATGTTTAGAAGAGATGAGATGATGGTGTCCTTTTGAATAACTCAAAGAGAAAAACGCTGCTTCGGCTCTGAGTGCTGCTTCTTATTTATAGCTTCAACCGATATCTTGGCTTCAATCATGGAACACCTAGTTAGTTTGCAGAGATGGTTTTATAAGCCTCCTGGGGGAAGGGAAATAGTCTGCCCTGATTGGTCCACCAATAGGTGGCTAACTGGGGGGGGGGGGCGGGGAACAAAGGAGAAAGATGAAGAAAACTAGTGAGCAGTGTGAAAGGTGGAACGGAAGTTTCCCAGGGGAAATGTGTGTGAGTGGAAGATTACTTTCAAAACCTAGGAACTTGGAGGACAGTGGAAGGGCAAGGTAATAAGAGAAGAAAAATAGAAAGGGAGGCAACTCTGCGACACTGTGAGCAAATAGCTTGTTTAAGGGAGAAAATTCAAACTAGGTATTTTAAAAACTTTGTAGACAAAAAGTGAACGTGGCAATACAAAATATATACCTATATTTGTCAGTAGCTATATTTAGAGCTCTTTAGAATGGCATAGTTTTAAATAAAACAAAATAAAGCTGAATTAAGTAAATTTGAGAGTATACTCATGTAGTTGATAATATACTTGCCCAAAAACATGTATAGACTACATATTTTTGCACATGTGAATAGGTTATTTATTTATATATTGTTTGATTATATTATTTTACACAATACATATGTTAGACTATGTTAATATAATATTTATTTTATTCTAGCCCCCATTTTTCTTTAAGGTTAAGATTATGTTTCAGAAAAATAGAAGTAGTTTAAAAGACCTGTTAAAAAGAGTTTTGTAGAGCAGTCATTTCCAAATGGACAGTGCTCAGTTAAATTGACTTTGAGGATCAAATCCTGTGAGCTCTGCCTTTCAAATATACCCAGAGGCCGATTGCTTCTCATCCCCTTCCCTGCTGCTACCCACCATCTTTCAGTAGATTATGGAAATAACCTTCCAACTGGTCTCCCTATTTCTACCTCAGTCCCGAGATCACAGCCAGAGAGGTGCTGTGAAAATGAAAGTCACATTATGCTACTCCTCTGCTCACACTCTAAAGGCTCCCGGTCTCACTCACAGTCCAAGTCCCTGCGTGCTCAGCACCTGCAGAAAGACTGCTCTGCAGAAAGACCTGAAGCACCGCGGAGCGGAGCCCACAGGATGCAGCCTTTGTATTTGTATTATAGTCAAAGCACTCCTTTTCACTGGCTAATTCACTTCAAAGAGTCTGGGAGTCAACCGTTTTGCTTTCCAAGTCCCACAAATCTGGACCTCATTTCTGGCACTGCATTCGCTATACCCCAGTCCTATTAGAACATAACCATGTGGCAGTTTTATGGAGTTTGTCACAATCAGGTTTCACCTGTTATACTTATTATAATTCACACTGTGTTTAATGATTCTTACCCAAGCTGGTCTCTCACTGCCCAAGGTTGAGAGTCCCAAACTGTCTTTTAAGAAAAATAAAATAGAAATCATTCTGAAAGTATAAAGTTAGAGTTGGAGACGTTTGGCTGTAGAAATTTGGAAGTTATTGTTTTTTAATTGTGAGGAGATATGTTTTTGACCTAGAGTGACCCAAGTAGGCCAGTAAAGAAGGAAATGTTTTGACTGAGATTTTAAGATGTTTTCAAGTAAAGGAGACAAGTAACATGTATAATTGATGAGAATGCAGCATTGAGTAAATACTAAAAAAACTTTTGGACAAGATATAGTGGATCCAAACTTCGTGTTCATTGTTAAAATACAGATGCAAGGTCTTGCCTATAATGTTGGGGTTTAGAGGTAGAGTGGGCTAAAAAATATGTGTTTATTTAAAAGTAGCCCCTGAACCTCTTTGAGAAACTCTAGAAGAATCTAGAAGACAAGAATATGGGCTCTCATCTTCACAAGGTAGAGTAGTGTGACCTTGGTCATGTAATGTTCTGTCTCTTTTCAGTTTTTCTATCTATGAAATAAACAATTCACAGGTGTATAAATGTACAGAACATAAATATTATTTTCATGTATTATCTAATTTAATATTTCTGGAATTTTGCAAGGTGACAGACAGACACAGACAATGTCTGTCACACTGACAGACCTGTGACAAAAGCAAGGTGATAAATCATGCTACTTTTAACCCTACACTGTGCCTGTTACTGTACTTCAGATGCAAAGGAGAGAGCAGATTCAGATTATGTTTCCTTCTCGTTAAATTCTATGATTTATTCAGCCAGTTTAGATAGATACAGAGTTATTTTCAGTCCACATTTCCCCCAGAGCAGGGTTCAATTCCAAGCAGTTATTCTGGTTAAATTGATGGCTGAAACACATTAAATAAGAAGCTAATCTTTTTCTGGTCTAGATTTCTCTGTTTTATTAATCACTGGGTCATACAGATGACTTACCGGATAGTCAATTCCATGGATTAGCACATGACTTTAGGGGAATAAGATGCAATGGAAAGGGCAGGAACCAGCAAAAATGAACTGATTCTCACACTAGGAAAGAGCTGAGGACATTGCAGCAGATTTCTCCCCTAGAACATGCACTAATACAATTTTATATTGGGGAGCAGCAATAATAACTCCCCCCTCCCCATGTACATTCTGAACAAAACGTGAAGCAAGGCCAAACAGTAGGGATGTGAGGGATCAAATGGCATTCACATGAATTGCAGTCTAATTGAGAATGTGGCTTCTAGGTGTCCACATGAGCCTTCCTAACTGGAAGCAGAGTGGTCAGTCAGCGCCCCCTCAGAGGAGGGGGCTTTTGCTGAAAGCAGGTGTCCTGCCTCTGCAGGAAGGCTGTTCTTAAGAGGCTGGGAGGTGCAAGAAGCTGCCTTGAGCGTGCCAGCCTCCTCTTCCAACCTCACAGACAGGTCACTTGCTCTTCCTCCTTGGAGGCAAGTAAAGGCAGGGCAAGAGACAAGGAGCTTTGAAGCGGAAACACCTCCTCAAGCAGAGGAGAGAAGAGAGGAGTGGGGAATAAATGTGCCCTCCTAGACACAGCCTTCCATCTAATGAGAGCTATGTGGGACTTGCAATGGGAATAGGGATCTTGAGTAGAGTTTGGAGGGTCTTTCTTTTGGTGGAAGAAGGGGTGAGAAGGGAATGGACCTTTTCTATGTTGCATCGTTTTCCCATATAGAAACGTCAGGGTCTGGTCTCTTTCACCTGCTCTGAAGTGAGAGATTCAGCTTTCTTCACATGCTGTGTTTTTCTCCTGTTAGAGGTTCCCTTGAGGAAAGCTGCCTCCGTTCTAGCTTGAGATTCCAGCCCATTACATGCAACACATCTCCCTGCCTAGCACGCATTGTTTCATAATCATAAAAAAATCCCCATGTCCTCAGCAGACAGAAATAGAAGGGCTATATTTTTGAAAGGTTACTCAGTTGAAGACTTGTCTAGTAGCATGGTTGATATTTTATTTTTGGGACTAGAAAAGCATCTAATTTGAAGGAATAGGGAGTAAACAGCAGTGCACAAAATTGGCATCCTATTAAGCTCGCACAGTCAAACCTCACTGAGTGACATTGGCTAGCAAGAGCTCTATGGCAACCTAAGAAATGAGAATTTAGAGTGTCAGGCAACAGAGAAAATCAAATCGTTGTCAACTTGCTACAGGAACTCTGTTCAAGCAAATACGTCATGCAGTCGGCGGCAGACATTTACAAAGCCATGCCTCTCAGTAAATAAATTGCTCGGTTACTCTGTTAAAGCATTTTCATTTTTAATCTCACCTTCAAGATCTTTTATCCCTATTTCTGCTCCTGCTCTCTCATACCACAAAGCTTTCTTCTCCCACCACCAGAAAAGACAGCATGTTTGAGAATCATGGGGTAGCAGAGCTGAAAGCAACCTGAACACTTCTATTCTAAGAGCCTTGTTTTACCCATGGAAACTGAATCTCAGTGACATTCATCAGAAGCCCTAGGTACCCCCACTCCCATACAGCAGCAACGCAGCCAGCAGGAAAACTCAGTTCCCCCAAGCAGCCACCCAGGATAAATGTCACACAATTACCTGACAGAAGCTGACTGTTTTCTATTTGTTCCACCACTTTAACATTTAAAAAGCAATTTAATTTTAAAGTAATGCATAACCCTTAATAGCAGCTTATAGGGTTGATATTTTTGGAGATTCTTGGGGCTGTTCTTAGAGGAACAACTTCTTGTAATAATGTTGTTGTTACTATTGATCACTCTGGACTTGACACTCCGCTAAGTGCTTCGCAAACCTAATTTCTTTTAACCTTCACAACTATATTACATGAATCTCATAGAGGTCAAGTTCTTCAGGAAATGCAATGTCACCTCTCATCAAATTCAGTTACAGCCTTTACCTTAGCGTTCCAGTGAGGACAAGGAAGGGATCATTATTTCCTCTAAAGCAGACACCCTGACTCGTCATAACTGAATTCATTAGATAGTGTCAAATAGAATGCTGCTTCCTCCAGGGGCACCAAGTGGTATTTCTGATGGGTAATCCATGGGGGAGGGGAGAGGGAGGAGAGTGCTGTTAAATACAGTTATCCCAGAGGATGTCTGGGATACAGCAGCCCCTCAGCTCAACTATTCAGTGAGTCTGTGGTCCTGGGCAACCCACTTACTGAGGTATGTAGTCACGGGCGTTCGCTGAGGCCATGACTCAGGGGGGCTCCCCTTCTGGACATGCACATTAGAAACTTTATGGATTAAATCTGCAGGCAAACCTTCAAACATCACCTTGTGGTATTGAGTTACTTACTATACAATATGTTCATCGCCCGAGTTCACACAGGGCCCTATAGTAGGTGCTTTAGAAATTCTCTCTTAATTCCCATGACAAGTACATTACTGCCAGTTTATACAGAAAAATAAGTATTGAGGTTTAAAGAAGGCCTAAAGCACGTCTGGTGGGATTTGCCCCGGGTGAGAGGGAATGGACCCTCAGCGTGCTCTCTTTTCATTATACCACAGAGTCAGCACCACCTCTGCCTTCCTTCAGGTCTGCCCTCCCCAACCCTGCCCTGTCCATGTGTTTGTTTATAATCTCCCAGAGGTAACTTATACTTTGAAAGAAAAATAATTTAGGAATTCCACAGCTACTGGTGAAATTGATTTCCCCAAGTCTCCCACTTGGCTGATCTGTGACTGACATTCCTACTCATACCAGTTACTTGAGTACTTAGTTGCAAGAACATTTATCAGCAATTGCTATCTGTACAATGTATCAAGTAAGTGTTATTGCAAAGATGGTTCATGAGTTCCAAACTGCTTTTATAAACCCAGGGTTTGCTGTAGCAAAGATGAATGTTCCCAGTTCAAATTGCTTTTCACCAATAATTTCTGCAGTGATTAATATTATAACTTGGATGCATCTAATGGGTACAAACAAAGATGAATATAGGGAACACAGTGCAAATGGATCCTTTTGTATTTATATAGAAACTGGTTTGATTATAAATCATTCACTTAGTGTTTATTTAGTGGCTGCTATGTGCTTATCACTGTGCTTGGTACTAAGGAGAATACAACTAGACATTGTTTCATCTCTAAGTTTATACCCTAGATAGGGCAGTAACAATTACACACAGCCATAGTTCACATGTAACTTTATTCAACAAAAATTCCAAGGCACATATACATGTACCATATCACTCAGTCCTCACAACAGCCCTACAAAGCAGCTATCACCAACCCTAATTTTCAGTGAAAATGCAGAGATGGAGAGAGGTTTAATGATACAGTGGGGATATTGGAGAGCCAGGATTTGAACCTGAGTCCTGACGATGGGTCTAGGCACTTTCTACTATTCTAGTTTGCCACACAGTGCTCTGACCTTAAAGTGAGTGGTACAGAATGACTTACTCCAGAAAAGGAAGTGATCCCTGTAGGCCAGAAGAGTTGGTCTTGGGTGATGAACAACACTCAAGTGGATAAAAAGAAGAAGAAAGAGGACTTCTAAGGAGGAGATGTGAGAAGAATGTCTAAATGCAGTATGAATAAGATGTGTGCTGGGCAGCAGATAAGCAAAAGTGAAAGAAGTAGAGAACTGGTCTCAAACAGGGGTCAAAGACTATGTTGGAAGGGCAGGTGGGGCCCCATTATGGTGAGCCATGGATGCCTGTTTATCAAATTCTAACCTTCCCCGGGCCTGGGAACTCCCTGGGGGCAGGGGGGTGAAGAAATGTCTTCTCTCTGCCTCTCCTGTGCTGTCCCTCAACCAAAACAAATTATTTCCTTGTTTTAAAGGTCACTTTAAGTCTTCAAGAAGCTTTCACTGACTGTAACAATTTGGACATTCTCCCTTCAAGGAACTCCTAGAGCATTGATTTTTGTCCTGAAACATTTACCACTTAATAAGATTCCGTGTTTTGTGTTTCTCTAATTGTTGTGAGTTTATCTTATGATCTCACCCAGGCAATAAACTTCTGGAAAGTAGGGGCTGTGTCTTATTTATTAGAGCCACTGAGACTCCCTTCAATCGCACATATTATAAAACAGTGGTAAAATATGTCTTAGGACAAAGAATCAAGATCAGGGAAAATATAAATGGGACTGAGGGCCAACATAAATATGAACGCTTTAAGAATGATAACACGATTTCCTATAGAGGCCGAATTGTAATGGAACAAGGGAACACAATTCTTAGCATCAGGAGCGAACATACTGCGTCTTCAGATAAGCTGTAATTTCTTCAGCAGTTAATTTTAAGAGATTAATTTGGACATATCAAGGCATGCTATTGAACAAGTTATAAATAAGTTGTATGCCGGTTACCAGTGTGTTGCCACTGAGCTCCAAGTCCACTCTTCACTGCCTGCTACGCAAAACCGGAGTTGGACTAAATGTTTCTCCATTGCCAGGCAGCACGGTGTTGGGCTTTGTCCACAGAGTGCTCTCCAGAGACATTGGGGGAGGAAAGGCCTTCTCCATCAGATCTAACCCGCTCCTTGCAGTTGTCTCTGGGAGAAATTGCCATGTCTTTATGGGCAGCTTCTTGCAAAGTTCTGAAAGCAGTGTCCTTGTAGGTGCCACGGGTGTTGCTGCTCCCAGAGGCTGGCTGCCCTCTAGCATCTCCTCGTGCCAACGCTCTGGAACTCGGGTACCAAGTTCCCAGGCGCAGCACCTTTCTGCGGATAGCCCCCATGGCCCTGCTTAGGTGGCTTCCCCGTGAGCCCTGAGGCCTGGCACAGTCCTCACGGATGGCTCTCCCAGCGCTGCTCCTCCAATGGCTTGTAAGCAGGTCCTGATAAACCTTCTCCTGTGCATACCTGCAGCAAGCACCCAGAGAGCAGTGTTCTGGTGACAGCCACTTGGATGGCACCTTCCTGCTGGTGGCTTTTCTGCACCCTCAGAGGATGGCTTTCCAATGAATCCCACCCAGGCAGCACCTCCACAAACTTTTAAGATCCATTTCCTGATAGAATTGGTACAGATTTAACATATAGAAACCATCTAGGAGGGTCTCACTGTGTTATCTGGCTTCTCATGCTGACGGTGACCCTCCAAAGGGCTGTGATGATGGACGTATTTCTTAAGCTCATGGGGCTTTGTTTTTCTCCCAGAAAATGAGGAGAATGAAACTGTACATCAATGAGATATGTGTTAACTCTTGGATTCACAGATCCCAAACTTGATTCACTTATAACCCTGGCTATAGACCTAAATTTAACTTCTACTATTAGTTGTCCTGAAGTAATTTAACCCATGAGTATCTGCTATCTCTCAGTGACTCTGTGAAGATGCTCTGTGGTGTCACGCAGAGCCACCTACTCTGAAGAACTGGTGTTCTTTTTCTCTGCTCTTACCATCTGCACTGATCAAAACTAACCATTGTGAGTCATGCGCATCCGTGTGTGTCTTGTCTGTGGCTGCTGTTGCACGATAATGGCAGAGCGGAGCAGTTGGGACAGACACCATATGTGGCTCTTTCCTTTACTTTGCACTGCTGCTTGATCCATAACAAATAGCAGCGACGCCGTGAAAACTCAGCAGCATTTCAGTGCCATGCACACTGCTGTTCTGTGACATTTAGTTCTATTTATTTTTTACTCACCAGTGCACACTCAGAATGTCAAAATGAGAAGAAAAATACAAAACCGTACATATTGTGAACATTTCCCTGGTCTATGTATAAACACAATTCTGACTAGATGACTAATTCTATTTTGTAAACGTGCATTAAGCAACTGATTGTTGAAAACAGTATTTATGCTAGACGGTATAGTGGTTCATTTTCTTCCTGGTGAATAGTGGCGTAACAGTGTATCATAAAACATATGCAATCAAAAACCTCCGAAAATATTCTTACCTCATCTCTGTGTATTTAACAAATACTTGTTGAATGCCTATGCCTTGGGTATTTTTCTAGGTTTAGGGGAAACCATAGTAAAAAAAATACACAGTTGTGGAGCTTACCATTAGTGGAAGTGGTATCAAATAATCATATGCAGGAGTGTGTTTGCACCAATGAAAAGTGGTACAAGGTGGTGCGTAGGGGTACGGACCTCAAAGAAAGGCTTTCCATTCGGGAGGCCAGGGAAGGCTTTACTGAGAACTCATCCTTGAGCGGAGAACAGAAGGGGGAGTCGTAGTTACTGGAGCAGTGGGGGAGGGAGCAGTCAGTGGACTTAGTGCAGTACAGTTCCAATGGCAGGAGGGAACAGTCGGTGGATATAGTGCAGTACAGTTCCAATGGCAGGAGACAGCATGGCAAGTACAGGGGGGGCACAGAGGCCTGTGCGACTAGGAAGCAGGGGGCCAGGGGAGGGTGAGAGAAGATGGGGTAGATAGGCGGGTGGTGACCAGACATAACAGAGTGTCGCAGACTATTGAGTATTGTGTTTATCCAAGGGGATGGAGAGCCGTTGAAAGATTTTAGGCAGGAGGGTGGGCACTGTCATGCATTATTGAGATTCACATGTTGGAGATCTCCCAGGCAATCTTGCAGAATGGACTGGAGGTGATAGAGTGGATCCAAGCAGGCTGGTTAAGAGACTGGCAAGATAGAATTAAATATTTAACCATGGAATAATGCGCCTCAACTTTAACTGGTGACTGTTGGGTCTTTAAAGGAAATAATTACTTCCCAAACCAAATCGGGCTGCAAGCCTCTGTACTTTTTTCCTCCCAAATATTTGTGCTTTTTACTGGCTGGGGTTACTGCCAGCTCTGGGACTGTCTTGCTGTAAACAACTAAAACACCTGATAGGGGACAGTAATTGCGGTGCAAGACCCAAATCCTACCCTTTAGCCATAAACCAGACAAGAATTCGTAACAGCCAGGCAACTGCAAAGAGCGTAGTGAGGCACAGTTGAACCAGGCTTTTATATCTCCTTGATGAACAAATTGGCTTATCACACAAGCTGTCTGATGGTTAGCCTTATTGCCAATTGCTAAGACAACAGAAAATTGCAAATCCGCTTAGCCAGTGAATTTGGCAGTGTCTTGTGGACTTGGTAGTGAACTCTATTTCCAAGTGCCTTTGTAAAAAGTAAACATGTAGTATTTGAAAGTCACCCTGTAGGATATAGCAGGCACTTTTCAGATTTGTTTGATGATACCAGTGTTGTTCATATTAGACACTTTAATTCTGTTGCTTAAATTAAACTTAATTTATTTTGACTTGCCTCTTGCCTTGCTTTGCCTTAATGAGAAGATTTGGGATTAGCTTTTTTCCCCTAAAATTTTCAGTGGTTTAGGGAAGCGAGAATGCTCTATTCACTAATTAAGCTAAAGACAAATATATTCTTTTTATTTGGGTCACTGCAAACATCCCCTTTAAAATTATAAACCTGCTTTGGTATAGAAGCTTAATAAGAACTGGTGCCTGAGGCATGTTTGCTATAGGTAAACAAAGATTTTCACAGAAGGAAAAAACATGAAAATAAGTTGTTCTGTGTGCTGTTTTATTCTAACTGGAAAACTCAAGCAGAAAGAAAATATTTTGCTTTTCATTTAGTGATTACACATGTTCATTGTATAGGCGCATGAATTATCACACAAAAATTTTGAAAACTAATTCACAGAATAATTTATCTTCCCAAAGATGCTCCATACCAGGTGTTTACCAGTAAAGAGATTTATTAAAGGGTACACTCTTTAGAAAATTTAGAATCCAAACCATAGGTGTTACCCATGTTAAGATCCAGAAATTTTAGGACCTGGGGAAATTGTTATGTGGAAAAGCGTTATGTAAAAGAAGTTCTACATACTTTCTCCTGGGTGACTTGAGCAATAAGAAAGACTTACTGCTTATAGAATCTAACATAATTAACATGACATTTAAGACATATCTCAAGCCCTTGCACGGCTATGCCATAATGTTTTGTTTAATGTATCCATTAGTATATTACTTTACATTAAATTTTTTATTTTACAATAATTTGTTATTATTTTCATAACAAGTTACTAGAGACTAAACATGGCTTAGAATAACGAAATTTAGTATGTTATAATTATGTAGACAGCAAGTCTTTGGGGGTCCAAAATCAAGGTGTAGGCAGGCTGCATCTCTTTTCAGAGGCTTCCGGAGAGAACTCTTGCAAGCTTACTCAGCTACGGGCAGAATTCAGTTCTTTGCAGTCATCAGACCAAGGTTCCCATTCCTTGCTATAAGCTGAGGGGTCCACTACATTTTTTTTAGTTCCTGGACCCCTTCCTCCATCTTTGAAGTCAGCTAGGGCAACTTATATCCTCCTCACGTCTCATTTCTCGGACCCACCCTTATGTCTCATTCATGTTTAAGGACGCATAATTAGATAGGACCCATCTAAATAATCCATGAATCTTCCTGTCTTCAAGTCAGCTGATTAGCAATTTAATTCCCTTTTTCCAGGCAATGTAACATGGTCAGAGGGTTAGGATGTTACCATCTTTGGTGGGTGGGTAGGGGGGCATGTTTCTATTTACCATACACTGTCATTGATTTTTTTTTATGGGTTTGCTCATTCTTGAGGGAGGAAACTATGAACAGTTTATCTGTGTATCTACAGAGCTTAGTAGTGTAGGGTCTGATTGCCAGTTGTCATTCAAAATATGTTTAAATAATGAGTGATGAATTAAGTTTTTAAGTGATTAGCTCCAAGCATAGACTCCCAGTTACCACTCAGCAAGGAATCTTCTACTAAATAACATGTTAGAGATGAAGATGCTTTGAAACAAACATTATATAATAATTATATGGTACTACTTTTAACATTGTGCTCACTTTGGTGACAAATAGAACACGTCTTCCTTCTTTTCCACCAAACTTGCTTCCCTTGTGGACCTAGGACAGGGGCTCACTTCCTTCAGCTCCTCAGCTGTGGAAAAAACGGACACATTTCTGGTCAGTGGGTTTAAGCAGGCATCTGCTAGGGAACACTCTGGGGAGGCTTTTGGTTTTTTGGGTAAAAGGGACAGATGCAGTCAGTACATAGTGCTACAAATCCAAAAACTGAAGGACAACAGATCGGAACTCGCGTCTTTTATGGCATTATTGATTAGGTCAACACTGGTGATCTACCATATCCAACCTTTGTACCTAAAAAAATAAAGCTGATTCATTTCTACTGTTTTAATTCACATCCACATAGAGATTTTCTGCACATGCTTACTCTTTATCAGTTTCTCAGAAACGAAGTAAATCAAATTAAATAAAATATGGGTTGACATACTTAAATTGGTGAAGGTAAGGAGGCTTGAAACTTAGTTAAACTAGCCAAGTGAAGATAAAATTATATCAAAACCTATGGCTTCTGAAAGATCTTTAAAAGAAAATTTTAAAGAAGAAAACATTGTTCCATTATTTCTTTCAATAGTAAAAGTCAAGAAAACCTTTGAATTCAAGGCCTCCTTCCTTTCTTATCTAGAACTAGAAGTTGAAAAATAGTTATCTATTTATCTGTGATTGAAACGCTAAGGCAATTCATTCAGTAACTTTCTTGTTTTCTACACTAGTTAAATTTCCTTGAAGAAGTCAACCCATTTGGGAAATTCTATTGCCAATCTTTAAAAGATGTTTTGGAGACTTAGGTTAGCTAGATATAAAGAAAGGCCAAATATATGAATAATTACAATTTTTTGTTTTACTTTCATCTATCAAAGTATCTTGAGATCAAAGCTTTAATCTGATATGTATTAAGTTAATTTCAATCATAAGAAAAATCTAAGGCTTCTCTGACATACTCAGTTATGTGTATAATTTTGTAAAACTTTTTAAAGATAGAGTAAAAGGATAAAATAATTTAATAATTCAGTGCATCTCTTCTGAAGCTTAAGCCTGGTATTTACAATAACAAGATATCTATTGGTATTTACCAATGGTATAAAGTCTACCTGGAATATCAGTCATGTTCTAGTACCAACAGTGTCTAGCAAAGATGCCTCTGTAGAAATCATTAGGTGTAAAGTATAGGAATAATCATCTTATCACTATACTAAAAGTCAACAAAGATATTTATTTTTTAGTGAGAATTAATACCAGTGTGGTAAGTGTTAAGATAATATATCAACCTTTTACATGCTTTAAATTCTGCTTTAATCCTCTAATAATCCTACGAAGTAAGTATTCTTGCTGTGTCCATTTTTATGGATGAGGAAACACCCTGATGCGTGGTTGGTGATTTGCTCTTGATTGCACAAGTAGAAAAAGAACAAAGTGTCAAAGCACAGCATCTGGCTGTAGATGGAGACAGCTCTTAGCCTCTACTGCTGGGGCTGAAGACTGGAAATGGCTGCACGTACTGGGTTGAATAAGTCTAGCTCAACCGCCAGCAGACACAGCATCTCAGCCTCCAGAGGGCAAGTCACCTGGGAGGACTGAGCCAGCCTCCGCATGACTAACCTTTTAAAAGCAGGCGTGTTGCAGTAAACCTTGTGAATGTTGGTCAGATTGGGATTAGCGTGAATCTGAGGATGCTTACGCTTCAGGTTCTCTCACTTTGTCTAGATCCTTTCAAGACTCTGTACTTGATTGTGCATTAGTAATTCTGTTCTTTCCCATAAAAGGATCCCCCAGATTGTACAAAGTTCAGGTTTCTAAAACCTGAGACCACCTCTGATTAAGATAAATACATTGTTTGCATTCAGAAAATTATTAAATAGTTTGAAACTATATTAGCTACTTGGAAAAATTCAAGCCTGTAGACAAATTTGTCACAATCTCATGCAGTAATTATCAAATGCTCTGTGGTTTCTCTACAATCATAGCGAGTGAAGTAATTGGACTCCATGTTATGAAACTGAAAAAGATACTTTCAGTTCTAATATTAGTCAGGCTTAACAACATTTTGTTTAGCCAATATGAAATATAAATTGCTATCAAACATTTTTGTACAAAATGGCATGGGTGCTAAATTCTGATATTATTCTTGCCTCTTCACATTTATCTCAATGCTTTCATCTTTCAACTTCAGAGGTAACAGGTTTATTTAAGTGGATTTTATGTCATATAATGACATAAAATACTGCTTCCCATTAAAAATCTATCTACCTCTACTACCTCTATCTACCTCTAAAATGCTGATGATACTTAAGAAAAGAAATTGTTCAGTGTCCTTCAAACTAACATAGAGACTGAAACTTTAAAAGTACAATGAAAAAGCAAAGCTATGCCAAGTAATTTATCTGTTTCGAAATGCTAAAAACAAAGTTGCAAATTGAAGAATAAAAGAAGGTCTTTAGATTCCATCACCTATAATTAAGGGATCAGATGACCACTGGTGCAAAGAACAGGGGTTTAAGGCTCGCCATTGAGTAGTTAATTCTTACCCACACCACCTTGACAGTGTGCTTACCAAGACCTCATCTAACATTTGAGTATCAGTTGTTGTTTAAACCCAAATGGTTGCTTTAGAAATCTTGTTAGGTAGGCAGTTGAGTATAAAATTAAGGGTTTATAATTTTAAGTGAAGACACTTGTTTGGATTCTTGGGTTTGGGCATGAAGATCTCTTTATACACTTAGGTTTTATAATTCAATAGTAGAGATTTGTAAATAAAATGTGAATCAACACTTTAATATTAACTGTTAATATTTAATATTTTGCTCACAGAGAACATGAAATAAATAAGGCTATTAAAATTGGCTTAGATATTTCAGGAATTTTTCTATGAGTTTTGATGCAAATCCAGTTAAGGTAATTACAGCTGATTGAATTACTTCTCATGATCTTTTTACCTGAACTTTTTCTGGAGCATTTCTTCACAGATTGTTTGTTAGGTATTTATGTATCAGCTTTTTCCCTCCCAAGATGCTCTAAGATCTTACAGTCAGGGCTTCAGTCTGAATGCTCTCTTTTGTCCTTCATTGTACCTTTAATTGTTGATATTCAGTGGATTGTTATTAAATGAATTGACATTTTGTTTTGTTTAGTGGGAGTAAAATTCAAGAGATGTGCATTTGTATGTCGAGACCTGGGAACAGAGAAAAAGCTATGCTTTATAAGTTAGGTTATCTAAAGCCAACATTCTTCACATTCACTTTCCTTTTGTTGTTACCCCAGCCTCAAATGAGGAAGTCTTATTTAAGTATTCCAGGTTGCTTCAGAAGTGCGGGAGGCCCAAGGGGTGTGGCACTGTGAAGCAGAAGCATCATCTCCCCTACCCCCAAAATACCCTACGGGAAAAGGGAATCTTGGGGACAGAGCCACCTGCAGTAGCTCTCCACTAATTTTTCTTCTTTGTGTTGACCATGAAGAATTCGCATTTATTAATTTTCTTTTATTAAGGAGAGTAGAATTTCTTTGAAGACACAATCCTGAGACAAAATATTGCCTTTGTTCAGTCCATAAGGTTTCTCAGCTGCACCTGGGAATCTATTGTTTTTTATTACATGTTATTAGAGAAGTCACTTTTTACATATTCCATACATGTAAGCATCTTAAGTCGCTACTCTTCCACAAGAAATAAGAGGTAGGTTTTTTCCTGTGAGTTATTACTAATGTTTCTTTTTCAGGGATCAACAAGAAATTTAGTTTATGTGGAATATAATAGGACACAGTAGTCTTGAAATGGGACCAAATACACCATAGTGGTTTGCATTAAATTGACTCAAATTGCTACTAAAGAAACAAGCCCTAATTGCCATTCTTCATCAAATTATTCATTTTTATAAACTAGAGCTTTTAGTGCATTAATGAGATCCAAATCAATCCGCTGGAAGCACAGGAAGCAATTAAACGTTAGTAGGGAAAGGATGCAAGGAAATTACTGATAATATAAAATTTTGCTCTGACTTAAGGAGAAATGCTTTTAAATAATGGTAAGGCCTCCTAAGATAATAATTACTGTCTTCCACAAATACAGCTGCAATAGATTAACTTTTGAACCATTTAGATCGATTATTGTCCTTTTATTCACATCCTCAAACTGTGAGTCTGACAGCACACCAGAAATAAATCATGCTCTTTCCTTTTTATATATTTATATGGTATAAGCTAAGATTATGACCTGCCAAAAAATTTAGTGGATACAACATTATCTTTGAACCACTTGCTGTTTTTATTTTATTTAGTCAGTAAAGACCAGAGTGTGAACAATTATCAACAATAAGTTAAGATTTCACAGGGAACAGATGGGGCCAGGAAAACACAAATGAAATCATCCAATAATTTTCCAGTCGCCTAACTGTTTTTTTTGCATTAACTCTTTTGCCTACTTATAAATCATAAACATGATTTAAAACTTAGCTCAAATGAAGCTTCATACTCAAACACTTTCTATTATTTTAATCACGCCACATCTGTCTTCTATATGCATTTATACTTGTGTAATTACACTTATTGTAGTGACTGTATTATTATATGCACTTGTATGCATATCTTATCCTCAATTATCATCCAGATTCCTTAAAGTTAATGCCATGTGTACCTGCCTCTGCCCCCCAAGTGCTCCTTAATACCTACTACTCCATACACTGTGAACAAATAAATAAGGACATTGAGAATGATAAGCTGGCCAAGAGGGTGTCCTTTGTGACTGGAGAAGCGAGCTGACTGTGAAGAGAGCATGGGATTTGATACCATCCTGTGTCACCTCTTACCGAACTTCTGCGAATGCTTTCACTTGGGTAAACATGAAAGAACCTCTGCCCTGAAATCTCTGCAGACCCCGGGCCATCAATACACTGCCCAGGCACCTTGGAAAGTGCTGGAGGTCAGAGTAGGGAGAGGCGTTGTCCTTCATCACTGCCCAGTAGAGCAGAAATATGCAAAGGGTAGTCTGAGGACTGGTGCCAGTCTATAATTTGGTCCATGATGAGTTAAGGAGCTTGAGTCAGAACATAAATCAATCGCGTCAATGAGCACACTGTTTAATTTAGTTGGCATTTTCATTTTATGATAGCAAGGCATGCTTGATGAAGGAGGAAGAGTGTTCATTTTCATTCTGGCAGGACGCCCTTACTCTTCGTATAAAGAGTTTGTGGACTCTTCATTAGCTTTTGTGTGTACCTTTGTATCACAACAGTATCTAGCACATAATAAATACTTAAACATACTTAATAAATGTAATTATATGACCAACAGATGAATTTGGATAGTCGAGCTGAATGGACTGAAAAGATTATGTATTGTGAGACAAGTCAGACCACAAAGTCTTCGTTACTCCTGGATCGCCCAGTTTGACCCTGACCGTACCTTTGTTTGCTGAGACCTAATGTGCCTGCAGATGGTCATGGTTGTTTCCCTAGGCTGTCTACTTAGAGCTGAGCATTTATGTTGTATCTGAATAAGAAGTACACGAGTCCTGCTTTTTCAGTTACCCAGGAGGTACTCAAATGTTGAAAACCTGAGTGGAACCACGTTGGGATCTCCGAGACCCAGAGAGTTCAGTCATCTCACTTTATAGAGGAAGAGACTGACGTTCAGAGTGGCACCCTGACTTATTCCAAACGATGCTATTGATTTTTCCCCTCCAGCTATTCACTTGTTTTCTGAACAGTGGCTGGTAAAGGATCATCCAGTATCCTTTCCAGGCACTTTGTTGAAAAGCCACGTACTGATGCTTCACATTCTCTGTGAAGCATTAAAAACTACTGGCTCTAATGAAAGCCCCGCATCCATTTGTTTGGTTCCCAGTCCAGCCTTAGTTTGTTTACTTGGTGTATTCATTCCAGAGCGACCGACAGCAGGCTACCTCCGTCCGGGCTCAGCACAGTTCTATAGTTTGACAATTTGCCAATTGACTCCTTCCAGCCTGTTTTTACAACCTGAATTTGTACCTGTTTTATGACTGACTCACCATTAGGCCCTGGGAGTCTTTCTACAAAGTCTTATCATCTGGAACGTAACTATTTTTCCCTCAGACATTCATCAGTATTTGATTTCTGTGCTGGCATGTGTTCCAGGGGCCTAGGCCCACTCGGTTCTGAAACAGACCCTCCCTCCTTTCCTGTCAGGGTGCCTGTAACTCATCTCACTTTTACATCTTCCTGCAACGCAGCTTAAAGTACCTGGCTTCGGGGTGGGTTTATGAGCAAAGCACTGAGAGCAATTAACATTTGAATGAAAGCTACCTGTGATTCCTCTATTTAACAGCTGTTAAATGGAATTACTTCTCTGCTTCCAACTCCAGTCTGATGGGTGTGTGCACCAGACAGGAATTACAATGTACACACATAAATGGGCATTAAATGAATTGGATAGCATAAATCAAATTGCAATTTTGAAATCTGGGCAGTAATTCCAGTGGCTTCTGAGGAGAAACCCATAGCGATGAAATCATATGCACTATAACATATCAGGAATATTTTAGGGCGTTTCAGTGAATTTTCCCAGCCCCTTTTGCCAAACCAAGAGTTGACAGAGAGCTGCTGGGTTCTCTAAACCCAAAAGAACAAAAACAGCAACAATTGTTTTTTTCTGTGAGCTTACATTTCCCCCACACTTCATATTTACATTCAATTAAATATTCTTCCACACGAGTCACCTATTGATGGCTTTGGACAAACCAGAAGTTTTGTTGGACACACAAGATTCTGTGCTTTGTTGTTACTCTTTACCAGTCTTATGCAATAAACCTTACACCAGGTTGTAAGTGGCCGGAGTGGAGAATGGTTTAACATCTCCCAGACACTATGCTTATTGAACCAAACATGAAAGATTTGGCACTTACTCATTGGATGTAATTTAGAAACCAAGACATCCATATCGCAAAGTAAAAATTTTCACTTATAATTCCTGCCTATGTTAATCCAAACCACATAGATATTATGAAGATGTACATTTGCCCTGGCTGGTGTCGCTCAGTGGATTGAGCGCGGGCCTGCGAACCACACGATCATGGTTCGATTCCCAGTCAGGGCACATACCTGGGTTGCAGGCCAGTTCCCAGCAGGGGACTCATGAGAGGCAACCACACATTGATGTTTCTCTCCTTTCCTTCCCTTCCCCTCTATAGATAAATAAATAAAATCTTTAAAAAAAGACATACATTTGAACACTGATATTATATATGGGTCACTTTTAAAATTTAAATTATCTGGAGATAGTGATACTCAGATAAGTCAAATACTAAAATGAAAATATTTAGGAGCATAGTTGGTCCCTATACTAAAAAGTGCTTCATTGTATTCTATCTTTTAATCCTCCCAGCAACTCGGAGTGCTGCTATTTAGAGACACTTGTTTATTGTAAAGGTTGAAGCCCAGAGGCGGTGTGTGATTTGTCCCAGTCACAGAGGTAATAGGCTGGTAGAGCTAGCGTTTACACCTGTCTGATTCTCCAGCCTTAGTTCTCACCCTCTCTATTCTACACTGTAGTTACATTTCTTCTCTGTTGTTTTTCCCCCGTTGACAAATGTTTGTGGTGCTAACTAGGAAAGAAATGTAAATTTATGTCTGCATGTACACCCCCTCCGTCCCCCGCCCCAATAATGGCTTAGTGGTTATATTCTGTGGCTTCACGGCAGTGCCCTATTGTAATATAGACAAAAGCTGTGAAAAACCTGCCTTCATCTGAGCCCTCTGTTGTCCTACTGGGCTCTCCCTCTGCCTTTCGGATCTTTTGTTTTGCCTTGATTTTCATCTCTAATGTTCCCTTTAATTACTGTGATTGGGCTATGGTGGTTATTATTTTTAAGACTTGAAAACTGAGAATTAACACCCTTTGGGAGAAATTTTTTCTTCCTTCTTGTTTTCCGTAAACATATCAAACAGAATTCCTACCCCCATCTGCACCACTCATATGTAAATGGTGCAAGTTCTATTTAGCTAGATGTACATTATGCAAATCATCTGATGTTACATTTATTATTAATATTTTTATTTGCTTTTTTTGTTTTAGAGGCTTTAAAAAATCAAATAGCTATTCATTATTATCTGAGCATTGAAAAATACTAATGTTTTTATTACAGTTACCAATCTATAAATTATAGTAGAAAGAAATGTATTTTTAAATATTTTATTAGTACTGAAACAGTTTGGTTTTATTGTGGCATAAAAATTCATACATAAAGCATAAGTAACAACCTCTTTCATTTAGTTAAAGGTACAATTTTGTCCACAAAACAATCCATAGTATAGTCACAAAACTAGATTGTAGCAAATATCCAATTGTGGAATTTCCAGAAGGCTTAATGTTATGATATTGATGGGATGTTTTACCCACATATTTATTATTTAGAAAATTGCATTTCTGTAACATCTAACCTTCACTCAACTAACATTCAATGTATAATAAATGACGGAAGTGAAAGAAATTTCTTTATTTAAAATGCATAATATCTATTAATAAATAAAAACAAATTAAGGTGTGAAGCAATAAAACATTAAATTATTAGCAATATGTTGCTGTATATTAATTTCCATAGCAACTAACCAGAAGTTGATTTCTTTACCCCAGGAATAACATCACAGACTTCCTTTAGGCAAGCCTGAAAACTTGTTGTTACTGATGTCTGCCAATGGCATTAGCTGTCAGAAAAAGGCAAAAGAAACTGATGAGACCAAATATACTTGACAAAAACAAAACAAAACAAAACCCAAACTACCTCCATTTAACATTTTGATCAGACCAAGTTTTTGCAATAGTTCCCAGAATATTTAGATCAATTCAAAGTAACTTTTAATTAAATATTAGGTAGGGCCCTGGCTTGTGTAGCTCAGTGGATTGAGCATGGGGCTGTGAAGCAAAGGGTCGCTGGTTCAATTCCCAGTGAGGGCACATGCCTGGGTTGCAGGCCAGGTCCCCAGTAGGGATACATGAGAAGCAACTGCATATTGATGTTTCTCTCCCACTCTTTCTCCTTCCCTTCCCCTTTCTCTAAAAATAAATAAATAAAATATTAAAAAAACATATTAGGTAGGGAGTGACTTTGTCTTCCTCTCAGTAAATTATACTTCTAAGGTAGATTGGAGCATTGCACTTAATTTTCCATGGCCTCTCTGTATTATAATTGTGCATCCATGTCTTTTGCCATATGACGTTTCAGTACTAGCCACTGGAGAAGCTGGAATGTATTTTCCTGCCTGAACAGTGTTGACCTTGGCCATGTGACTTTTGCTAAAGTCAATGGAATGTTGGTGAAATGAAAATGGCCAGTTTGGGGGCCAGACCTGGAGAGGCATCATATATTCTTGTCATCCTCTTGTGGTCTTACCAGTTGCCATTAGAAATACTAATAGGTGGATCCTGGTCCAAGGAAAATAAAAAAACACATGTTGCTGACTTGCACATACCACCAGCCCACCCAGTCAGGGCCAACCCAGCTCATAAAACCACAGGAAAGTAAATGCTCAGTGTAGGCCACCAAATTTAGGGTGGTTTGTTTCGTAGGAGTATTGCAGTAATAGCTAATGTTAATTACTATCCATCTAGTATTGCAAGCCAGAAACCTCAGTGTCATAACTGTTGTTTTGGTTTGTTTTTAAGAAAAACTAGGTTATAATAAAAATACTTGTTATAAAGAGTTTATTTAATAAAGAGAAGAACATAGGTGAAAGATAAAAGCAAAATGTAAGAAAATCACAAGATGCCAACCTCTTGCCCCACAAGGAAACCATTTTAACATTAGGTGAACTTTATTGCAGACAACCACTTTTCTTTTGCATAAACCTCTTATTTTGACATAGTTTTAGATTTACATAAAAATGCAAAGACAGTACAGAGAGCTCTGTATAGCCCTCATCCAGTTTCCTCTATTACTAATATCTCATGGTACCATGGTACATTTGTCGAAACTGAGGAAACAGCGTTGATGTATTACTAATAGTTACACTGTGCAATGTATTCAGCATTCACTATTTTTCCCCTAGTGTCCTTTTTTTCTGTTCAAGAGTCCCATCTCAAACACCACAGTGCATTTAGTCGTCATGTGTCCTTAACCTTCTCTGGTCTGCGATAGTTTCTCAGGCTTTTCTTGATCTTAACCATTTTGAGAATTATTGATCAGATGTTTTCTAGAATCATCTTCATTTGGGATTGCCTGATCATCTTCTCAAGGTTAGACTGGGGTGATGGGGTTTTTCTGTCCCATGTCCATACTATATGGTGTGGATTTCTATAGCTCTGCAGGAATTTCAAAACTGGGAAGCTCTTCTTGTTTTAGGAAGTAAATTTTTCTTACAATATTAATGGTACATTTTGAACATTTTCTTCTTTGTGTAATGTGGCCCTTCTAAGTTTTATTTGTTTGTTTGCTTGTTTCCCTGCTGTTTTCTTTCATAAAAGCAGCTTTATTCTGCTGTCTATTAGTACTTACTTGTCTGCTCATAAGTAATGGTGAAGAATAAACATCTACTCAGAAGCTCAAAATACATAGCTGAGACTTGTGAACTTTGAGGTTTATTGTAGGACAATATTTTATTTGTAGTCACTATTTGGGAGTAGGTTGGGGAATAATTTATAAAATCATGGGCATTGCTGAAAAAGTTTTTCATTTTCTCATGGAGAAATCTGACTCATCTTGTAAGTGAAGAAGCTCTACCAGGGGTGTCCAATATTTTCTCGTCTCTGGGCCACACTGGGAGAAGAATTGTCTTACGCCACACATTAAATGCAATGCAACATATAATCATTAAAAAATCTCATAATGTTTTAAGTAAATTTATGATTTTGCATTGGATTGCATTCAGAGCCATCCTAGAATGCGTGTAGCTGGCAGGCTTCAGGTTGGCCGCCCTGACTGGAAAGCACATAAGGGAAGATGGTGTGCTGTCTTCACAAATTTGAAATAATCAATTATAGCAAGAAAGATGTATTCCTATTTGAAGAAGCTCTAAAATAATTCAGACAATAGGAACCATTTAAATTCTTCCTATTTTCATCTAGTATTCAAATAATGATGCCCTTACTGTTTCCAATCTTTCTGGGACATGTGCTCGTGTACTCTCCAATGTAAGACTACACAGGGTTTAATTCTGGTGCTGCCGCTTCTTTTGTGAACCCTGAAAGCAAGTTACTTACCTCTCTATACTTTAGTTTTCATATAAAAAACAGGGATAATGCTAGCATTTATTTTATACAGAATTAGCATATTTAACATATCTGTCAGTAAATGAGTGGGTCAAAAAACTATAGTACATTTACACAATGGAATAGTACACAGCAGAAAGAAAGAAGGAGCTCCTACCTTTGCAACAGCATGGATGGAACTGTAGAGCATTATGCTGAGTGAAATAAGCCAGGCAGGGAATGACAAATACCATACGATCTCACCTGTAAGTGAAACCTAATCAATAAAATAAACAAGTGAGCAAAATAGAACCAGAAACATGGAAATAAAGAACAAACTGATAGTGACCAGAGGGGAGAGGGGAGAGGGGTAATGGGGAAGAGAAGGGGAAGGGTCATCAAAGAACATGTATATAAAGAACCCATGGACAAGGACACTGAGGGAGGGCAGGACTGAATATGGAAGAGGGGTGGGTAAGGCAGGAGAGAGCAATGGGGGAAAATGGGGACAGCTATAATTGAACAACAGTAAAAAAATGCTGAAAAATAAAATAAAAATTGGAGAAGAATGTTTAAAAAAAAGTACCTAAAGCAATGTATGTGAGAGACTGAGTTGTATGTTTTTTTGTTGTTGTTATCCATTCTTTCTTTTCCTGCTTTCTGTCCCCTCTTCCTTTCTTACTTTCTGGGAAGCTTTCTTGTGTTACTTTTTAAAATATGTTTTTCTGTATCATTTGTGGAGTTTTGTATTTAGAGCTACCGACAATACCCATGCTGAGTAATCTTTGTTCTTGAGGTTTATTAGTTTAGCTCTGATTGCTCTAAATGCTGTCTTTCACATCTGCATTTGCAGTTTTTACACCAGGACATTTCTCTAAGTCAGTTAATTGACCTCCATTCCTTGCTTTTTAGATTTAATTTTTCCCCCTGTGTATGAGTACTTTTATATTCTAAAGACTCCATCATTCTTTTTTTTACATCATTACATTGAGTGAAACTCTTATATAAATGTTCTTATTAAATTGTTTATAGCTCAAAGTCCTTTTGTGGATTCTCTCTTGTTTAGAGCAATATATATTCTAGACTTAAAGAAATCCTTTGAAGGACATACTTTTGTTTGTTTATTTCTACTTCATCTGCTAGCATGCTGTGCTCTTTTTTTTCCCCCTGCTCTTTTCAGGTCTTTCTTTGCTGTGTTACAGTATAAGAAGTCTGAAGTAACCATCTCACATGTGCCCATCGTCATCTACTCAAACAGCTCCAGTGTGAGCGCTGGATATTTGGCATTCTACCCAAGCCTGAGGGCATAACCACGGAAGCGGGCCTTGCAGGATGCTGCGGTGGAGCTGATGTGTGATTACACCTTAGGTTTTGCTAAACATGCTCATTAGGGCTCCAGGGTACTTTGTTGAGGGGTTTGTCCTGCACCTGTGGAGGGGCCTTATTGTTTGCATCCCTCTTTCATTTGGGGAAACTCCCTTATATAAAACAGGAGTTTTTCTTGTAAGTTTCAGAATACCCAACTGGTTTCCCTCCCTCCAGATTTGGGAGTAACAGTGATAATTGTCATTATTTATTTTTCTCTTTCTGACTGGTAAGTATCAGAGAATGGGAGCAGTATTTGCCTCTATGTTCTACCCTAGGAAGTTTGGTTTCTTATTTTGGATGCACTTTTTAAATGTAATGGCATCAAACTGTGCCTTTTTGCTTGTTTATTTGCTGTTTATTTTGTGTATACGTTTTGTGTGTTTTCATATATATATACATATAATGAGAAAGAGAAAATTTGAGTTTCAAGCTGATCTGGTTCAGCTGGTTAGGTACTTGTAAATGGAAATTTTGTGAGGTAATTTTATTCAACTATTAAATCAGAAAACTTTATGGGTTTTATTTTTGACTCACCTCATTTTCTCAGTAATTATATCAAAGTAATTACCACTTTTAAAAACACTTAATTTTAAATCTTAAATTCATCAACTTTTTTTTTCAACTTTACTGTTATTATCTTAGTTTAACTTTTATCATCTCTCTCCCAAATTACCAAAGCAGATTTTTAACACGGCCCCACTTCGGCATGGCTTTGGTCCAGCTCATACCTCACAAATACCTCTCTCTCCTCCAATACCCCAATTAAATAACTTTTATGAAACAAAAATGTACATAAACCTATTGTTTATAGTTCTCCATGGTTCTTGTTGCTCCCAGGAAAAACAACATATGTTTGCAATTGTTTATCATGTCTTTCATTCTCTTTCTGCTGTTCATGTTCCCAGTTTTATCCCTTACAAATTTTCAGCACCACCAACATCCCCTCTGTGCACTTCCGTGTGTCGCATTTCTCAAGAACTTAAGAACTCTCATGGATTTTCCACTCTAGGTGTTTGCTCTTGCCATTACCTGCCTAGACTCCTCATTCCAACACTCTTGTTCTATTTGATTAGCTAATTACTTCTCATCCTTCAGGGCTTACTTCTTCCAGTAAGCCTTCATGATCAACCAAATGCGGATAGAAATATCTCATGTTCAAAGGCACTCTCAAATCTTAATTTTTAAGGAATAAAATAATCGTGTTTACGTGATTCAAATTAAATAAATCATAGATTACTATAAATAGTACTTCCCATCTGTCCCTATTGGTTTGAACCCAGGATACAAGGTAATGATATAACAGACAGATCCTCTGTCCCCGTTTCACAACATAATGGTTGTGGGGAAAATAATAATAGAAATCATTAATGGGAGGTAAATGGTTAGTGGGCAGCGATGGTCATATCTTCCATGTACCAAGACTTACACATACATTATCTTTAATTCTTAACATATTATAAAAGTTTCTTTATCAACAAATAGAGAGAATTGAGGCTTGGAGTGTCAAGTGACTTCCCCCAGATCCAAACTGGTAACATAGCTGTGGTAACAGCTGGTGTTTGATCCATACTTTCTCAGGATCTTTCTGCCACAGCAAACTGGAAATGTTTAATAATCTGTCAGACCCATGTTCTTTCCTAACTAGAGTTCTTTGCTGCATGGGTGTGTCTAACCACTATGTCCCCAAACGAGTTCATTGTTCTTCCCAAAGTCAATTGATGTCAGAGTAAGAGTAAGCCAGTGCCAGACACATAGTATGCAGTTAAGTAATCCTTAGCAGAATTGAAAAAGAAACGGTCCAGCTTTTCTAATAAACACCTTTGTCTCAACACTCAAGATTTTATTTCTAAAATGTTCGAGTCCATATTTGTTTTTGTACACATTGCCATCCTTACTCTTTTGCCAGTGGTTCTCAACAGGGGGAGGTTTTGTTTCTGACACTGGCGATGCCTGGAGATGTCTCTGGTTTTTGTAAGTACACAAGAAGTGGTGAGGGAGGGAACCAAGAATGCTGCTACACATCTGTTAACACACAACAACTCTCCCAACAAAGGAATATCCAGCCTAAAATATCAGTAGTGTTGAACATGAGAGATCCTGCTCTTAAACTAAGATTAAGATTCTTGAGAAAGGCGGAAAAATACTTCTTAGTGGTTCAATATAGATTTTCCAGAACTTATTTGTGGTTTCTATTTCTTTGTTATTTTACATTCTTTTTTGCTCTGGTTGAGCTAAAGTGAGCTTTTCTGAAATTTAAAATAACCTAAGACTTTATCTTTTCATATTTCTACTTTTAGATCACCATGGTTTTCTTTGGTTTTTGCCAGTCCAAAAAATCTTATCAAAATGCTATTTCATATCCCTAAGTTTGGCTGTAATAATTATATTTTAAGAAGAGGCTTTGAAACAAGGGGTAAATTGAAGGGACCATTGAAGACATTTAATCTCCAGATGTGTGCCCCAAATTGGGACCTGTGTTTATGAACAGTGATAACTGCTCTTTAGATCATTATACCCGGGTTTCCTGGCCTCTGGCAAGGAAATCAGAGAATACGTTTTGGAGGCAGTTGTGATGGCAGGAAGCCCAGAATTTGAGGTGGTTAACTTATGATAGCAAAGGGCACCAACAGTTGTCAACCATACATGATGACCAACCACGTTGGATAGCACAGCCAGGAGTCACTTTCATCTGCAGTCTCTGTGGGGACAGGATGTAGAATGATATACAAAATCGTAGAAATCATTTATACTTTGCTTCTCCTTTTCATGGGGAAAAATCATAGCTTTTGCCACACTTGGGGCCAATTTGTGCATTCTTATATCATTACCTATCTAGGACCAGGTCTTTCTGGACAGAGAAAGCCTTCTTGTAAAGATGTTAGGTTTAATCATAGAAATTTTAGTTTCAAATGAGGAATATATAAACACTCCTGAATAGTATGGAGTTTCTTAACTGATTAGGAATTTGAAGTATGTCAAAAATATTGCATTAATAGGCTTGTTACTGAATGTTTCTGTCCCCTCAAACTTCCCATGTTGAAATCCTAACCTCCAGTGGGATGGCATCGGAGAGGGGGCCTTCCGGGGATATTTGAGTCACGAAAGTGGAGACGAGAGAAAGCACTTCTACTCTCTCTCTGCTCTCTGACAGGTGAGGACTCAGTGAGAAGATGACCATCAGCAAAGCAGGACACAAGCCTTCACTTGGCTCTGTGTTTGCCAGCCCCTTGATCTTAGACTTCCCACCCTCCAGAACTGTGAGAAATAGGTTTTTGTTACTTAAGCTATCCAGTCTATAGTAATCTAGCAGCCTAAGTGTACAAAGACAAGATGGTGGGAGATAAACAACACAATGAAACTTTTTTAAATGCTAAGAAATATTAATTACCCCATTTTGACTGAGAGCAGGAGGTTAAATATCTACTAGGGAACCCTACTTTCATGTGTGTGATGAAATAGTCAGAAGACAATCTAAATTTATCTTTGAAAAATTCAACTTTGAGAGATGCATTTAAAAAAGACAGCTTAATAATTTTTTGCTTTACCTCTGAAATGGATTTTACATGGAAAAAGCAGCATTTTCTCACTGAAAAATAGTAATAGATAAATAGAATTGATATGAGTTATTAAATAATTACTAAGTAATTGCATAAATATATGTTCAAAGTATAGTTAAACCTGTCAAGATAGGTTAATGGGAGCAAGTCACTGGGCTGAGCAGCACAGAAGGTATGAAGACAAGACATATTTCCTGCTCATTTAGAATTTTGGATCAGATAAAGGAAATACATACACTAGAAAGTATAGTAACGACTCAAGGGGAGTAATTGTAAATGGGGTGAGGTGGGTTGTTCTGAGTTGACTTGCTTGTCGAAGCAGTAAGTTTCAACTGCAAGTTGAAGTCACTATGTCAATGGGCTTTCCCTGAAGAGGGCACAAAACCTCCTGGTCTTAGTTTTCATGGTTTTAAAATTAAAATAAAAATGCTTTCTACAAATAGCGTGTAGGGTATTTGCAAGAACCAAAGAAATAATGTAGGTGAGCCACATTATAAACTTCTGAGGTCTATAGATGTAACTTTTGTGATATGAAGAACTAAAACGTTATCCAAGGGAAAATCAGAGCCCATTCTGCCACTGCCTTTCAAGGAGTCTCTTCTTGGTAAAATGAAAATGCTCTTTCTTCCAAAATCCCTCAATTCCAATTTACACATTGCATTTCTTAACATAGCCCTTCATGGTGTAAAAGATGTAATTTAGTAAAATAGGGTCAAGGTTGTCTCGGTTCAGTTCACTGAAGTTGAAAATTTATCTTCTGAATAATCTATTTTAATCAGCTTACTAAAGGTCAAAAAAAAGTATTAGTGCTGGTTCAAGATACAAATGTACTATGTCAGACCTCACTTTATTCTAAGTCAGACAAAGTTAATCAGATTACTGACTTATATATTTGTTAACCCTCCCAAGCTAAACCCTCAAGTTAGATAAACTGACCCAAGTGTAATAAAAGCAGTGGCCATAAAAAGACCAATCACAATTTTCTCTTCTGCAAGATGGAGTGAGGTCAGACCATGATTGCCCTGACTTCAGTTTCTGAGGGTAGAGCCATGATGATGAGAACCAAGCAGCTCCCATGACTTGGAGGAGTGGGCATCATTTCATCTCTTAGTCCCTCTTGTATCTGGGACATTCACTTGACAAGCAAACATTCTGAAGACCAAGATAGTCCCCTTCTCACGTAAGCCAGTGTGTGGGCATTAGATCTGCTCGGATCACGTGCTTTGGCTTGTAGTGCACAACCCTTCCTCCTAAGCAGCTCAGCTTTTCTCCATCCGTGTTCAGGTACTTAAGATGTCATTTCCTTGGTTCCTCAAATAAGACAGGAATTATTTGTCATAAAAGACAATAATCATGTTTCATTTTGAGTCTCATGAAAACCTGCCCAAACTGAAAGCTTGTGCATTATACGAAGAAAAAGATCTTAACCCAAGAAAAAAACCATTCCTGGTTTGAAATGTCTCTATTCTCTCTGCTCACCCAGGAACAACTGTGCCACCGTGCTCTGTCTCACACGACTGGAGTATGAGAACTTCAGATGCCTCTTCCCATTTGTTCTTTAGAGTGATAGGATATGTGTTCATATGGAAAGTAATACAGTAATTAATGAATACAAATGCAAGAATAAGCCCTGTTTTGCATACTCACAACTATAAACCTACTTTTGCCCTACCCTGTTTGGGTGTATATGTATTTTAAATTGGAATAGGCTATTACATATATGTCATATATATATATATATATATGCATGCATATATTGAATACCTCTTTGAGGTATGATGTTTCAAAATTAGTATATGCTTAAGGCTCACTAAGCTGAACGAGTGGGGGTTCTGACGAAGACTCGTTTGAGTTCGCGGAAACCGGCCCCTTAGCAGCAGGGGCACAGCAATGAGATTAAGAGGGAATCCAGTTGTGGGCAGCAGGGTCGTAGCAGCAGCACACCAGCTTTCTGACTCATCTGAGGTTGCCCCTGTGTGTTCGTAAACTTTATTTTTAAATAAGAACTATTTCTTCGCACAGGAACTAAATGAGTTTTTAGAAGGGTTTGGTTACAAAGGCGAAAAGTTACTGTGAGGCTGTGATAGTATAACTGAGATAAAATGCACTTGAAGAGTTCTTTTAGTCTCACATGAGGTGCTCAGCAGTGACAACATAGCAAATGACCTAATTGTAAGAGAAAGTATTGACTTGAGTGTTGGAAGATATTTATCATCTGTGTTGTCTGTACTGTACTGTCGATTTGCCTTGCAAATTGTCTTATTTCTCAGGACCTTGGTTTTCTGATACCATCAAGATATTTTTACACCACAATACCGAACTATTAGAACTTCCTACTTTAAAATGCTGTGACCTTGAGAACAGAATCACAGAAATGGAGGTCACATGGAGGGTTGTTAGGGGGGATTGGGAGGGGAAGAATGTGGGAAAAGGTATAGGGAATAAGAAGCATAAACGTTAGGTAGAAAAGAGACGGGGGGAGGTTAAGGATAGTGTAGGAAATGGAGAAGCCAAAAAACTTATATGCGTGAGTAATGGAGGTGAACTAAGAGGGGAGAAGCCTGGTGGGAGGGGGTTTCAGGGCGAAGGGGAATAAAGAGGAAAAAATAGGACAACTGTAATAGTATAATCAATAAAATATACTTAAAGAATAAAAATTAAAATTAAATAAAATGCTGTGACCTTGAGCTTATGGCACAGTTCGTGGAGCAGGCAGGCCCGGTTCAAGTACGTCAAAGAACTTACAGCCTGAAACCAATCAGAGGAAAGGAAGTCATTGGATGCTAGCCATTTTTCAGTAACAAGAATTTCTGGGAGGTAAAGACTAAAGTACATATGGAATTGAGAGCCCAGGAAAATTGGAGGCATACTTGGGATTCCTATTTACATTTTAAAGTAAAGTAACAGTGTTTCAAAGGCAGCAACTTGAATTAAATTCTGAGGGAGCAGCAAGTAAGACTCTCAAATCCAAAGCGTTTTTCCCACTATCATTAAATTTTTATCCCTTTGGATCTTAACAAGCTATCATTTTTCTTTAATTTCCCTTAGTATTTTTTAAATGAAAGAAAGCACAGCATGAGTGCTACAGATGATACGTTGATTACTATCTAACATTTTGGAAGATTAATTTATGCCCGGCTGAGACTAAAACTGGGTTATAGTGGATGTTTGAAGAATAGGCTTCCTTGGGCAAGATAGGTCTCCAGAAGGAAAAAAAAAGGCTGCTTTTGGAGGCTCATGGAGGAAAGCTTCCGGAGAAACTGAATTCGCATTTGGGAGGGCAGAAGGTCCTGATCCTTCAAAACAAAAACACAGAACCTTGAAGGCTTAAAGCTGGAATAAATAAAAAATGGAAACTATGAAAATGCTAAAAGTAGTGTAAAAGAAAAGATAGGCAGAATATTTTTTAAAAAATTAACAGGAAACCTGCAACAACTGACAACTACAGTTAGCACAAGGAGGTGCTGATGTTGACTAATTTTGGTGTACGTGCTTTCGATGTGATCGATTGAAGACCCGTGACATGCACCTCTTGCTTCAGAGAAGGGCTAAAATACTAGACCGTGGGTAGATGAGATCTGGACAGAACTTTTCTAAAGAGTCCTAGGTGGGCCAGGCTAAGGCAGATTGTGGGACAAGATGTGTCACAGGGCTAAGATTCCTTTCCTGTTGTAGAAAAGCAGCAGTTAGGAGACAGCGATTGAGAAAGAGAAAGACTAGTGAAAATTCAAAACAGTAGTACTCAGATTTCTGCAGGTATCTGTCTAAGATAGTTCTTTTGTTAACAGGGTACAGTGAGACAAAGCTCCTCCTCCACACCATCCTGCTTGTAAGCGAGTACCTTTCTAGAAGCAGGTTGGTACCTTCTCTCTCAATATGCCAAATTAGAATTCCAAAAACATTCATTGATCTCCATTATAATAATTATGATCTAATTAATAAAGATAAGGCAGAAATTATAGATGCAAACAATGTAATATGAACAAAGACATTTTCTAAAATACAAGTATTTTACTTAAAATGGAAAAATACCTATGTCTACATCAGTTTAGAATTGATTAATAATGGTACTTCCTTATAATAGATTAACAGTTTTATGCACTATTAAATGATGTGGAAAATAAATAGAAAGAAGCAGATGCATGTAGCAATATTAGAGAAGGGGGTGCTAAATTTGTAAAACAAACAATATATAAAAGAAATTGAGGAACTATAACAACATGATATCAAATCATTTTCTAATTCGGAAGTTAAAATGAAAATAAATTAAGTAAACACTACATCTTGTGAAATTCCAGAAAAGGGAGCAGCCTTCTGAAACATCACATTCTGAACTTTTAGGTTCCGGCCAGATGCCAGACACTCTGACTGACATTTGGTGAAATGGTTTCTTGGTTTAAAATTCCCTTGGCCCAAGTCTTAGAAGTTCATGGAACAGATGGCTTCAGTGTGAAGGATGTGTCTGGTAATAGACAAAGGCAAACCTGTCCCTTGGTGCTATAAGGAAATAGGGCATTGACCAAGAGACACTTTCTATTCTGCCATTTTTTATGACTCTTTTGTGCAACGGTTTTTGTCTCTGGACTCTGCCTCACAGAAAGGATAAAAATCAGTGCCACAGGACTAGATGTAGTTAATTAAAACACCTTTGTGGTTGTTCCCCTTACAAAGTATGGACCAATAGACAAGCTCAAAAGTGGTCCTGAAAGACAGTTAGCAGTGCAGCAGTGAGAGGTCCCAGTCAGCTCTTTTTTCCTAACTCCTTTCGCCCTTTGAGTGCACTTGGGGACAACAGGCCTGGGAGATACCAGCAGGTAGCTTCTGTCAAAACGACTTGCAATCTATGACAAACCTATCAAGCTATCCAAGCTTCTCCTGGTCCTGGGGTTCCTCTCCTTGATGACCTCATAGAGGAGGTGAGAAGGACAAACTGGGTTGTGACACATTAGCTAATCAAGCCGATAGGAAACCCAGCAGACCTGTGGTAGCTAAGGATTTAACATACTTACTGGCACAGAAAAAATAAATTATTTTATTCACAACTTGTAGGGTATCATCCTTTGCCTTTTGCCCAATTTTTTTTAATCCTGTCCCAAAGGGGAGCTGGCAAGGCTAAGTGTTGCTCTGCTCTATTTACAACTTATACTACACTAAGATTTATCATCATAATGTATTTAATGGGAGGAGGGTCTATAATCATGACAACACAGAGGGGAGCCTGTGTAGTCTAGGTTCTGCAGAAAACCCTTTACTCAGCCTGGCTCCTCCCATTTCCTCAGTTTACTCCACGCTTGCAAACCTTTCACAGACTCCTCTCCCTTGTCATACTCACAAGGATGATTTCAGCACAACCTTTAAGACCTCTAAGTAGTTACATCCAAAGTGTTAACTCCTTTGTCTAAATAAGGCCTCTTACTAACTATAAAACAGTTTTCTGCTGATTTTGGTTCTCTTTATTATTGCCTATCATCCAGTACTGCCCTACGTTTCTGTTACTCTCAAAACAATTAGGAAAATTGAGACTAGAAAAGGGTGGAATATAGGAAAAGCTATGATCTATACCTGCTTGTTTTCTATATAAATTTAATTCTTAAATTGAATCAATTGGTTGTTGGATATAATTATTGATTCTAATCTAAAATTGAACAAAATTTTCAGAGAACTTAGCATGTCAAAAGGAAGAGTGAAAACAACATTAGACTGACAGTCTGAGTCCGTCTGAGTTTGGTTTGTCATCGTCTAATAGCGTGACCTTGAAGGAGTTACTTCGGTTCACAGATTGTCTCTCAAATGTGGATGACGGCTGCTTTACCTGCATCGTATGCCTGCTGTGAGAGCAAATGGGACATTGTGTGTGGAGAGAAACTAAAAATCTCTACACAAACATAACATATCATCAGTGCTGAAATATTAGCTTTTGGTATCTGCATGAGCCTGGGAAATTGACAAATAGTTTTATGAATTGAGTTAGTTCTAAAAAAATAATACAAAACAAAACAAAACAAAATCCCTCAGTAGCTTTATCTTTCTATGTTGAAGACTTTTTCATTTTTGGCCAATGAACTTTAAACTCCCTGAGGAAAAAAGTCTTATGCTATTCATATTTGTATTCTCATTATTTAATGCAGGATCTGAATCTCAACAGGTGTTCAGAGAAGAGAAAATACAAGGGTATACATGTGGAAATGTACTGTTTCTTTAGTAATAGATTCCCA
Organism: Sturnira hondurensis; assembly: GCF_014824575.4. Taxonomy (NCBI): domain Eukaryota; kingdom Metazoa; phylum Chordata; class Mammalia; order Chiroptera; family Phyllostomidae; genus Sturnira; species Sturnira hondurensis. Next base: position 2,128,135 of record NW_028077910.1, read on the forward strand.
CAAAAGCAAACTAAAACCTGGATGGTGGGCAGACCAAGTTAAAACAGTATCTTGTAGACTTTGTTTAATTTTCCTTATGTCTCTTGCCTGACTACTATTACGCCAATTATTATTTCTTCAGACTGTCAGAAATTGCTGGTTTTCATAGATTGACTACTGAAATAAATAAATCCCAGGTGATTCACCCCATCTTCATTGGTTCCGATGCTGACCTTCATTTCAACAATAATGGTTTGCTTTGTAAACCATTCAAATGTGAGAGAAATCTCAAGGATTCCCTTGTGTAGCAACGGGTGTAACGATGTGTGTGTGTATGTGGCTTGTATAAATGCACATTTTAAACTTTCTTTGGAGAAGTTAGCTTAAAAAGATTCATCATGTGCACTTTATAAATTTCTGATTTAAGAAAGAAATAATTGTAAAAACTAATAAAGGGAAACTTCACTAAAATGGAGTTGAGTGACCAGGAAGGGGAAGCTCTCACACAGTACCACCAGATGCTAATCACAGGAAGATCCATTCCAGACCCCAACAGAAGAATCCTCAACATGAAAGAGGCATCAGAAAGGAAAAGATGGCCCTGGCTGGTATAGCTCGGTGGATTGAACGCGGGCTGCGAACCAAAGGGTCACTGGTCCGATTCCCAGTCAGGGCACATGCCTGGGTGTCAGGTCAGGTCTCCAGGGAGGGTCACATGGAAAGGCAACCACCTATTGATGTTTCTCTCTTTCTCTCTCCCTTCCCCTTTCTAAAAAAATAAAATAAATAAGTAAATAAAATCTTTAAAAAAAAGAAAGGAAAAGATGGTACATTGTGTCTCTAGAAGAAATCAACTTACCCTAGCAACTCAGCCAGCGAAAAATTATCATCTTCCTGAAGTCTCTCCTTTTCCAGTGGATATTCATTCAAAACAACTTCTACCAACTTCTTCCTTTTTATCCATAAAATAACATTTCTACCCTTATTTGACATACTTGACAATGGCTTTTCTATAGCTTGCTTGTCATGAATTGCAGCTCTTTGCTGTTCTTAAATAAACCCACTTTTTTCTGATAAAATATTTATTATTATTTTTTAAATATATTTTATTGATTATACCATTACAGTTGTTCTATTCCCCCCCTTCATTCCCCTCCACCCACACCCTCCCTCCCCCACCATTCTCCCCCCCCTTAGTTTATAACCACGTGTCTCAAGTTCTTTAGATTCTATATTTCCCCCACTATTCTCGCCCTCCCCCCTATCTATTTTCTTCCTACCATCTATGCTATTTTCTGTACCTTCTCCCTCCTTCTCCTCCTTCCACTCCCCTGTTGCTAACCCTCCATGTGTTCTTCATTTCTATGGTTCCACTTCTGATCTAGCTGTCCTCTTGGTTTGCTTTGGTTTTAGGTGTGGTTGTTAATAACTGTGAGTTTGCTGTCCTTTCACTGTTAATATTTTTCATCTTCTTTTTCTTATATAAGTCCCTTTAGCATTTCATATAATAAGGGCTTGGTGATGATGACCTCCTTGAACTTGACCTTATCTGAGAAGCACTTTATCTGTCCTTCCATCCTAAATGAAAGCTTAGCTGGATAAAGCAATCTTGGCGGTAGGTCTTTGGATTTCATGACTTGGAATACTTCTTTCCAGCCCCTTCTTGCCTGTAAGGTCTCTTTTGAGAAATCCGCTGACAGTCTGATGGGTACTCCTTTGTAGGTGACTGTCCCCTTATCCCTTGATGCTTCTAGGATTCTCTCCTTCATTTTGGTCTTGGCTAATGTAATTATGATGTGCCTTGGTGTGTTCCTTCTTGGGTCCAACTTCTTTGGGACTCTCTGAGCTTCCTGGATTTCCTGGAAGTCTATTTCCTTTGCCAGACTGGGGAAGTTCTCCTTTATTATTTGTTCAAATAATAAAGGAGTTTTCCACTTGTGGCTGTTTCTTTCCCCCTTCTGGTACCCCTATAATCCGGATGTTGGAATGTTTAAAGATGTCCTGGAGGTTCCTAAGCTTCTTCTCATTTTTTTGAATTCTCAGTTCTTCATTCCTTTCTGGTGGGATGTTTTGTTCTTCCTTCTGTTCCATTCCATTGATTTGAGTCCCAGTTTCCTTTCCATCGTTATTGGTTTCCTGGACATCTCCCTTCATTTCAATTAGTTTAGCCTTCATATGTTCCTCTAATTTGTGACTATAATCTACCAGTTCTGTGAGCATCCTGATAAACAGTGTCTTGAATTGTACTTCTGAGAGGCTGGCAATTTCTCGGTTGCTTAGAATTATTGGCTCTGGGACTTTGAGTTCTTCTTCGCCATCTTTTGGGCTTTTCCTGCCTGTTCTGTAGCAGGATCGGAGCCCTGAGGTATTCACTAGAACAGGGCAACTAAGTCGCTGGGTTGTGACGTTGTATGTGGGGGCGGGGTCACAGAGGGACAATGGCTTCCCATCTGCCACCTGCCGCTGCGTCCCCCACTGGCGCCGCAGCCACCACCGTCACCAGGCCCACGCGTTTCGTTCCACTGCACGCGAGTGTGCCACCACCATCAGCCCTCCGGCACTGGGTTCTCCCCCTGGGGCCTGCGTGGTCCATCTCACTGTGCTCGAATGTGCGACCATGGTCAGTCTGCCCCGCACCCCAACTGGTTCCGGGCTGCCCGCGTGCCTAGGTCGGGGGATCTGTCCAGCCGGACCCAGCTCTACTGCTGGCTCCGCCTCTCTTACCGTCCCCGTTGAATGGTTCGTAGTTGTCGGACTTCCATATAATTCAGTTTTCTGGTCTCTGGGTGTGTCCTTGTTCTCCAAACCTTTGTTGTATTCAAACTTGGTTGTGGGAGAAGGCACAGTGTTTCCACCTATGCCTCCATCTTGGTGGAAGTCAATATTTAACTTTATTTTTAAGCTCCACATTATGAATGAAAAAGTATCTCTAACATAGCAACCAAAAGAGAGATTAACTCTTGTGATGGTGGCAAGTGAAATAAAAACTGAAGAAGGACAAATAACATCAAGACAAGAACGAGAAGAAATGCTTAGGAGGAACAAGGAATAAGCTGCATCTCATAGCCATATTTTGTAGTGGTTTTAAAATTCATATTTTTAACAGAGGGTCATGAAGAAATTTTTTGTTGATATTTTGTGTTTTTGGAAGAATTCATTTTAGGTGAAATGAAAAGTATTACTATTTGTTCATTTTAATCGAGAGAAATGTTCAGCTGTCTATAGGACCTAAACGGAGATATTTAAAAAGAAAACCCATGCCTAAAGGCTGAATCAATTATGTGAAAATACCTTGTTAATTACTAACATAATTATACTGTTTTAGCATCAGTTTCAATTGCTTTAGGCAGTGCTGTTTAAACACTCAAAATACTCCACAAAATATAGCTAATAACACAGTGCAGTATATATGAGTTCTGTCCAGAAAGTACCCCATTATGTAATATGAAAAATAGAGACATTTACTGAAAAGCATACAAGATACAAGAAATGTTGTATCTTGGGAACATACAAGAAACATACAAGATACATTGTACATAGGACAATGATGCCTCAGTCCCCTTTAGTGTAGGCACCTTGGGACCTCTCACAGTTCTCTCAGTTGCCACTAGCTGCCCCATCATATTTTCCTGAATCTCATAGAAGGCCTGAAATTCTTTCCCTTTCAAAGGTGATTTTAGTTTTGGGAAAAGCCAGAAGTCAAAGGGTGCCGAATCTAAGATGTAGAAGGTCTGAGTCACCTGAGTGCTCTGTTTTGCCAGAAAGCTCTGCATGAGGCACGATGTACAAGTGAACCCATTGCTTTGATGAAACTGTGGCCTTCTGAATCATCTGAATAGTTTCTGCAGAGGAATGTTCAAACTGAAACAAAATTTGATGCAAATTTGCTGCTCTATTCACTTAGTCATTTTGAATGTGACGACCACACAGTAAATATGCTCAACTCAACAATGTCTACCTCCCTCACTGAGTAGTACAGTGAAGTCGTCATTGTTCATGCATGCACATTCCAGTCCACTCTCTTTGCCTGCCATGTTACATTGCAGAAACCATTCTCAGTATATTAACAATGGTTGGACTTTTTCTGGATAGACCTCCTATATTTCCAGTTGAAGTTTGGCATTTTTGAGGTTTTCTGTTTTAGAGAGTAAAATTTATAAAAATATTACATTTTATTCTACAATACACTCGTACTTGTCAATTCAATTGAGAAGTACGTTTCAATTCAAGTTGAGTAGGTTGAACATACCAAGAAGTAAAGCCTTCCAAATTGGTTTAATCTTCATATGTTTGTCAGCACTCTTCTCTCCCAGTTGCCTACATCTTTGGGTATACAAATATCCTAGGTTAAACATAAGAGTTTTGGGATGACTTATATGGTATTCCTAGATTTATAGAATCTAAAATATGTTAAAAGTGTTGTTTACTCTAATTCTTACATTTTTTAAAGAAATGCATATATTTTTAAAGATTTTATTTATTTATCTTTGGAGGGGGAGGAAAGGAGAGAAGGAGAGAAATATCAATGTATGGTTGCCTCTCATGTGTCCCCTGCTGGGAACTGGCCTGCTACCCAGGCATGTGCCCTGACTGGGAATCGAACCATGGTTGTTTGGTTCGCAGGCCCGCGCTCAATCCACTGAGCTACACCAGCCAGGGCTAATTCTTACATTTTGAAGATGAAAATTAATACCAGAAAGGTTAAATGGCATTCTTAAAGTTGCAGAGCTGACAAATAACAAATCTAGAATTCAATATTTCATATTTTCAGTGCCAAATTATATTAATTGCATAACACTGTCTTCTTTTTTATTTTTAAAGAATAATTACATTTAGAAACAACACAAATATTTGAAAATGAGGAACAGATTGAATTATTAAACGGACTAACTATCACCATGGGAATCATGTTTAGAAGTGTACTTAACAACATGAAAAATGATCATGAGATATTGTTATATGCAAATATTAGCCATAAAAGATTCACTAAGTATGGACCAAAATTTGTAAAATTTAAATTTGTATAAAACCAGGTAATATTATCAATTATTATCTGTGGGTAGCAGAATTACAGGTACTATTTATGTCTTTGCAGTATTCTTTATTTCAAGTTCTCTAATGATGAGTATATTACCTTCACAAGTAGAAAAATGAGTAGATATAAATCAAGCAAACAAAATTGCCTAGGGCAGGCTAAATTAAACTTTATTTTAGTTAATTTATCATATGTATGTAAAATATGATTTAGCTAATAGTAACTAGTTGTATGACTAGAGACACATTTGTACTCTCAGAGGATCCATTTTCTTGTCTGGAAAGTGGAATAAATAGTTATCTTACAGATTTTGGGTAGCTAGTAAGTGAGATCATGCATATAATGCATATAAAGTGCCTACCCAAGTGGAGGCACATAGTGGCTATTTAGAAAATGTTAGTTCATTTTATTTTTATGAGCTCATAAATTTTTATTAATGAAAATGTCTATAAAATGCTATTTTCATTAAATAGTTACAAAAACCTGATTTTAAAAATCGATTATATTGTTGCTGAAATGCCTTCCTGAAGAGTAAGTGAAGATGCTGGGGAGGGAAGGAACAGGTGAGAGAATGGGTTAGGGTTTGTGAGTCTCATATAAGAATGTAGGACAGAGGGAAGAGTGTGCCTCTGGGTTTAGTTAAAATGTTTTAAATGACTCACTTCACAGCAAATGCATTTTCTGGTTCTACTCAAGACACTGGAAACTTAAATACTGAAAACAGTCCAGATCTTTGAGGCAATTTACCTAAATGCATGTGCCCATATAAATAAGGTGTCAAGCAACCTTAACTCATTAGGCTAATGATTTTTCTGTGTCTGAGAAACAGCATGATCCAGATGTTAGATGATACCTGTGTGAGCCAGTAACTCACTTTATTTTAGCAACCTAGCAACTGGGTACCATTATTGCCTTGGCACTCAGGAAAAATGTTGTGTTGCAGTTGATCAGCTAGACTGCACTGTTTATCAATATTTCCACACATCTGTCATGCAATGTTTAAGAGATTTTGGTATCATGAAGAAAATGTTACATTGTACACAGCCTAGATTTAGTGGTAAGCCTATTTAAATGTATTACAATCACATGTGTGAAGATTCTCTAATTGAAACATCTGATTTTGTAGAAGTTCTTTCTCTAACCGTTTTAGAAAACAGAGAGATGTCCATAGAGAAACACCTCCTGCTTTTTACTACTTTTAAAAGTGTGAGGTGTCAAAACACCTTCCAAAGTAGCCAAGGAGATGAGAACATCAGAATGATGTTAAAAGGAAGGGGCAGAAATGAACAATTTCACGGGATGAAGTTTATAATGGAAAGTGAGTGAAAGCACCTTTCAACTCCCTTGTTTCACACCTGCATGGTTTTTCTTCTGACACAAACAGTTTTGAATACTATGTGGTCCAAAGACTAGGTAATGCATCTGATAAAACGCCAGGTCTTCTAACCTGGGCTGCTACTTCCCCTCCTGAGGCTAACTGGTTAGAAATCTGAATAAAACAGAAAACATTTTCTTTTACAAAAATTGAAGCTGCCTTCCTCATTCATGGAGAAATATTTTCGTGTTTCATTAACCTGGTGTGTACTGGGTAAATACGTGGTAGCATTTACTGCTTATATTGTACAAGTGCTTTTGTCAAATCAGAACAAGTTATTGCAAAATGTTAACCTAAAACTAAATGGAAAATAAGGTTGGCATTTCATTTTCTATTATCTCTACTATAGGTATTAAAGAGCATATTTGAATTGTCGCAAATCAAGGCTTTTCAAAATTGGCTAAGTGACATTTTAGTATGCGGCAAAATTTTTTCTTATCAGTAGGTTTGATACCATGAAAAGTAACTCAGCAGTACACGTTTCTCTGTTCTGGCAAGATAGGCAAGCTAGCCTAGGTACTCGTGGAGAGAATGCATTGCTATGGGGAGGTTTTGAGGAAGCAGCATGGATTTAGTTCCACTTAGAGGACAGAGTTCTGCCTACCACGGTGATGTAGCCAGAAAATAATCCTTGGAACAGTGGACTGTTCCTGCCCAAGGGGGGATGCTTTTGTTTTTATCCATTTCTATTTTTCTTCTTCATGCACAGACAGGCACCAATTTGTGCTTGCTGATAGTGGAAACAGAGACCAACTGCTGTGAGTGACATTCATTTTCCTCACAGATGACCCTGATTTATACTTTTAACTATAGCTCTGCCTTGATGTAGGTAAAGGCCTAGAAATGAATGAAATGCAGTAGAGGCTGCTAGGCCCATAGAAGTCTTCAGTCACTTTACTTTGAAGTAAAGATGGAGTGTCTTCATCTTTGCTGCTCAAAGTTATATATCTGGTCAATGGTGTTCACTTTGGCATTCCCTGGGATCTTGTTATAAATGCAGAGCCCCAGGCCTCCTGCAAGCCTGTGAGTCAGACTCTGTATTTTAACAAGATCTTGGTAATGTGTATACATCATACTGTTTAAGAAGCCTTAGGCTAAATAATGATGCCCGGGGTCTTTGTTATTCTGTTTGGTAATCCATCCACTGAAAACGTTAGCTGATTAGAAAACATTAATGATGGTATTAGTCATTGTTGTCCAGAAAACAGAACTGAGAGGATATACTCACATAAAAGGTATGTGCTGCAAGGAACTGGCTCACATGACCACGGAGGCTCAGAAATTGTGCCACCTACAGTCAGCCAGTGGGAGACTTCAGAGGCAATGGTTCAGTCCAGTCTGAACATTGGCAGGCTGGAGACCCAAGAGGAGGTGATTTTCAGTGAAATATAATTACATGAAAAGCTCATGGGAGGGTTACCCTTTTCATTCTAGTCAACCTTAAATTGATTGGATGAGGCCCACCTACATTAGGGAGTAGAATCTACTTTGCCCAGTTTACCAATTCAAATGTAAATCTCATCCCCAAACACCTTCACAGACACACGCAGAATAACATTTGAATAACAACTTGACTAAGTTGAACGTGCAATTAACTATCATAAGTGTCACGGATAAAGTACCATGTAAGAAACATTGTCCTGACAATTCTGAATATTTCCCCTAACACTTGGCCCAGGTCCCTGAGAGCACCTTGGCTACAAGAGAATATTGTGCTTAAAAAATGAAATTTCCTTAGAAAACTAAAAATGGAATTGCCTTTTGATCTGGCAATTTCACTGCTAGGACTATACTCCAAGAATCCTGAAACACCAATTCAGAACCCACGCACTCAAATGTCCATAGCAGCACAATTTACAATAGCCAAGAGCTGGAAGCAACTTTAGTGCCTATCATCAGTAAATGAGGTACAATGGAATTCTACGTAGCAGAAAGTAGGAAGGAGCTCCTACCCTTTGTGACAGCATGGATGGAACTGGAGAGCATTATGCTAAGTGAAATAAGCCAGGTGGTGAAAGACAAACACCATATGATCTCATCTATAAGTGGAACCTAGTCACAAAACAAATAAGCAAAATATAACCAGAGATATTGAAATTAAGAATAAACTGACAATAACTAGAGGGGAGGTGGGAGAGGATAATGAGGGAAAAGAGAATGTTTGTCAAGAAACATATATAAAGGACCCATGGACAAAGCCATAGGGGGTAGGACCGAGGGTAGGAGGTGGGGACGGCTGGGTTGGAGGAGAGTGGTGGGGAGAAAATGGAGACAACTGTATTTGAACAACAATAAAAACAATCTGGGACGTATTTTTCCTTTCTCTATCACCATTGCCCGATCCCAACCACCGCCATCCTATCCTCACAACTTCCCATCGTGTGGGTAACAGCAGCACTACTAGAGAAAGCAAAACCCTAAGGGGAAGTTACACATCAAGCAAGTTGTATTCTTCACCATTGCTTGCTTTGGTATCTTCTGTTGCACCTTTGTGGCCTTTGTCAACTTCAGTCTATTTGGAGACATTTGGCAATGGCTGTAATTTTATTATGTTTTTTTTTTAATTTTTTTATTTAATTATTTTTCAAGTACAGTTTTCTGTCTATTACTCCCATTTCATCCCACCCCCGTGCTCCCCCCTCCCTCCCATTTCCACCCTTCTCAGTTGTTTTCCATGGATCCTTTATATATGTCCCTCTAAATCCCTCCCCTATTTCCCCTGAAATTCCCTCCTCTCTTCCCTCTGGTCACTGTCAGCCTGTTCTCTATTCCAGTGTCTTTGGTTATATTTTGCTTGCTTGTTTGTTTTGTTGTTTAGCTTCTTGTTAAAGGGGAGATTATATGGTATTTGTCCTTCAACACCTGGCTTATTTCACTCAGCATAATGCTTTCCAGTTCCAACCACGTTGTTGCAAAAGGTAGAAGCTCCTTCTTTCTTTCGTTTTTATATTCATCATTAACTATGGTAATTCACTTCTCCATTTGATTTATATTACTTATAAATAGGTCTATTACTATAATATAAATTAGGGATTATTTATTATATTTAATAGTTGATTCAAACAACTGGTTGCGTATGTGAGAGGAACTGTGAAGTTCAGGTGTGGCTGTGTTGTGCCTGGAACCTAATGAGGGAACTGTGGTGATTGATTACTTGTAGAATTGCATTACTTGTAAAGTTGAATTTACTTGTAGTTCTTTTAGTCAGTGTCATACACATTTGTAAAAATGCAAGCTACAGCAACCCCTCTTGAAAGGAATTAATATTTTTTGATTCCTTTATTTTGCAATAATGTTTAGTAGTTCAAAAATATGCAACATTATCAAGCTCAACAGACTTTGCTAATGAAATTCCTGAGGGAAAATTTCTTTCCCTGTGAATTTCTGGGAAAAAGATATGCACTGCTATGGTATAGTTTACAAATATTTCACATTTGTAAATAAAGAGAAAGCCTTCATGAACAAGAATGTTACACTCTGCATTTTTCTTTATTATTCAGTGTGGTGAGGCAGAAAGCCTGTTTTTCAGAATAATTTGCCTTGTGGTAGAACCAGTGCTAGTTAGCGAAGTCCTTCAGTGGAGGGCTGGAATTTACTTGTGGTTTTCCTCAAGTCTTATTTTCTTCATTCCTGTTTTGGATGTGAAATCACCCAACCATCTAAAGATGCAAGCAAATTCAAGAAGTCCTGGGCTCTGGAAGAGTTTATTGAAGACTTCGTCAGTGAGGCTGCCAATCTTTGATCCTTTGAGGGAAATAAAAGGATTTCTGAGAATTGCAAAAATGATGCTAAAATGTGAGTTATTTTTCTTATGTTTGCCACAGTGACTATATGTTAAAAAAGAGGGATACATATGTGTTTTATTAATCAGGAATTGGTTTATATGAGAAAAAATTTAAAACAATAAAATTCATAACCCATCAGGCATTAAAAAGCCCCTTTCACTGAAAAAAAACAAAAACAAAACAAAACCCCAAACCCCTGAAAGCATAGCAGCCTGAAATGCCATCTCCTGTGGACATATTTAAGGTTTGGTTAAAGTAGACTTAGTCATGAAACACTGCTCTGTTTTTATGTCTTATTGAATATCATTTTTCAAGTATTAATATTTTTGTGTTACTCTGTTACTCTCTAGTCAGTCTAAAAAAATCACCTTTCTCTTCAATTTATCTTAAAACTTTACATCTTACCATAAGTGGCTAAAACACTTTAATTCAAATGCATCTGCTAACAAAGATTTTTTCTTTAACAATTTGTAGCAGTTCCCCCTACCTTATAATTGCAATGGCTGAATCTCAGAATAGGTATATATATTTCCTCTTCCATTAAAAAAAATTGTTTGTGATGCTGTTGCCTGGGAGGGATCAACATAAAGGAAGCAAGGTCTCAGCTTATAGATGGGGAAAAGCTAATCACACTGCCATTGCGATTTTTTTCCTCTTGATAAAGGGATAAAAATTGTTCTGATTGCGTTTAGGGTAATACATATTTTAATTTAAAAATTGACAATAAGTCAAAGATAACTTTGCACAGTTTAGCAATACTTGACTGTATGAATATTTCATTCTTTTAAACTTAAGATAGCTAAGTGAATAATAATATAATCCCATACCTCTATTTAGGACATAAGTAGAAATCAATGATTTTGATTGTAGAGGATCTTACTTTTAATGCCTGTTACTTGGCTCTGTTCTAGTATTTGGCATTGGGAGATTATATTTCTCTTTATTCCAGAAATTAAGCTTGCAACATGTGTCACAACATGTGCCACCTCTTGGTGGAAGCATTTAGCTGTTGATGTGACACCCCTAGAGTCTGCCATTGTTGCTGTTATGGTTTTCTAGATGGGAAAGTTTCCATCAATTCAGAGTGAGGGTGGCAGAGATCAGAAATGCCCACCAATAGCCAAAGGAGGTATGATGAAAGCGACTGTTTAAAAATTATCACAACACAACTAGTCTATCCTGGCAAATGCCCTGATGTGAAATTACAGCCTTGTAGAACACAGCAGAGGTCGAAGCAGACCTACTTGGCGTAGGCGGGGCATATAAGAGAATGAACCTTGGCCAGGGATTAGGATTATACCTTGTAGGTGTTAAAAGGATGCCTTGAGATCCAACACATGTGCAATTACTTCCCATGTAAGAACAACATCAACAAAAAGGGCAGAACTAATAGCTGCTGGGTCCATTAGGGTCAATATGATACCCGGCTTTGGCTATGTACTTCAAAGTTGAGCTAGTACCTGGGTATTGAAAGTATCTTTCTGTATGATCGAGGGCAGTGATTTTCAACTTTTTTCATCTCATGGCACACATAAACTAATTACTAAAATTCTGCAATATTAGTAATTTAGTAATATATATTTTGTCAATATTACAAAAAAAGTATAATTTTGATTCACTCACCCTGGATAGCTATTGTTTTGTTGGCTATTGTAATTTTTTCCTTATTTGACAGTCTAAGGGAAAAGAAGTCAGTGCCCCTGACTAGAGAGTCAGGTATCACATATTTTAAAAATTCTTGTTGTACACTTGTTGAAAATTGCTGATCTAGGAGAAAAAACAAAACAAACTAAATATGAATAATTTGTATCAATTTCTATGTAATATTTTCTTTGGCCACAAAACACAGTCAGTGAATCCTACTTTTTTTTTTAAGTTCTTGGACTTGAGTAACTTAGTTTGAGCTATCCATAAAGAAGGCTTATGGTATAAATAGACATGCCTAAAGTCTTTAAACTCTTACATTAGTTTGAAAGTAATTCTAGAAATATTCTCACTTTTTGGGGGGGTTGGAATTCTGGCTGATATTTGCTAGCTTTACACATCTGGATATGTTATTTGATTTCTCTAAACCTCTGTTTTCTTTCTTTTTCTTCCTCTTTTTTTGTTCAGGCCCCTCACACTATTGTTATAATTAGAATATAAGAAAACATACAAGAGGTCTAATGGAAGTTTTGTTCCTCTATCCTCCTCGTCCTCTTCCTCCCTCTCTTCCCCTTCATCTGTCTCCTTCCCCACCCCACCCCCTGTCCTTTTTCTCCTTTCTGTTTTTCCCCCTGACCCTTGTCCTTTCTTCCTTTTCCTTACTTGTTCAAAACACAGGGACATTAGTCCAGGCAAACCTAATCATTTTTTTAAATTGGGCATATTTTGCAGTTTCCCTGATCTTTTTACAGATTCATTTCTCCTTATCGTTTTTTGTTAATTCTGTCCTTCAGAAACCGTTAGCATTTATCTCCATAAGATATCTTCCAATCAAAATTAATTCATTCAGGTCCCTTTTTTTTCAATGACTGCCCCTGCCCTGCCACCCCATTCAGATTTCTTCAGGTATTGCAATGTTAGTGTTAAAGTCTATTTAAAACCATTTGATTTCAAATCCCTTAGTAGTGAGGCTGTTGCTTTTTGTTTCATTTTTAAAAAATAACTTGATGCAAGATTATTATTACAAGAATAAGAAATGAGGAAAAAAGTAGAAATCTTCATGACTAAGACCTAATCTTTATTTTCATGTGTTCTACATTGTTTCAAAAGTCTTTTAATGAATATATGCCATGAGAAGGACTAACATACAGACATGATTTATTAAATACAACAGTGCATTTTTTAATCTTTACATGAGGACATTTTTTCCCATTGCCTTTAGAGAGAGAGAGGAGCGGGGGAGAGAGAGAAACATTGAAATGAGAGAGAAATATTGATTGCTTGCCTCCTGTATGCGGCCAGACCAGGGATCAAACCTGCAGTCTAGGTATAGGCCCTGACCAGGAATTGAACCCACAACCCTTTGGTTACAGGATGACACTCCAACCAACTGAGCCACACCACCCAGGGCCAACCATGCAACGCTTAATGAAAACATTTTAATTGTATTAAAATTTTTCAGAAGAGAAACCACAGTGTTAATTGGAGTCATTGCAGAAATTCATTTATTTTTCTTCACAAGAGATATTACTGCCTAAAGGATTATTCTGACGTGAAAAAATACATATAAAAATACATATGGAAGCCATTCAGAGATTGATATTATTTTTTTAAAAAACTATTTCAATTTAACTCTGTGTCAATTGATTTCCTTTTATAAAAGCTAGACCTTCACAATTCTATTCTCTTCTTCACATCTCCAATTTTATGTTTTGTTACTAGCTGTACACGCTTCAGGTATACAAAAGCAATGTTCTACCCTGTACCCAGAATCTGCATAGCAGTTTCCTATTATTTCTTCACTTAGTTGTATTTGCTGCTCAATAGATTTTTTTGTTCTTGATTTTGGCTGTATTTATTTTCAAGTAGCTTTTTCAAAGAAGAGCTCATGGGTGCTCTCTTCTCTGGGCTCTTCCTATTCGCTTTGTATTTATACCGTAGCTCTGCTCAGCATAATGTCATTAGATAATAGTCTTACTCATAATGTTTTAAACATAGCCTGTTATTATGTTACCACAGACAAGTCGGAAGCCAACCTGTTGTTTTGTCCTTTGTATGTGACTGACTTTTTCTCCTGGACACACAGAGGAGACTTATGTGTCCTTAAAATTTTTAACCAGAATGAATGTTTATGAGAAGTATCAGATACCAAATTGCCCTGAAACCTCTTATATTTCTAAATTCAGGTTGAATTATTGTTGCTTATTTCAGTGAAGCATTTTTTGTATTGCATATTTTTATTTTTCGTTTACACTCTTTGAGTTCTCTACTTTAGGGTCACTAGTCACCACGAGGCTGGCCTGCAGTTGTCTGTCCTTTGTCTCTATTGACCTCTGTCAATGCATTTAGTTCCTTTGTGTCTTTATCTTTTTTCACTGAAATTTGCTCAGGCTCCTTGTCTGTGATATTGATTTTTAGACATGTCTATTTGTTCTATAATTTTGTAATATATTTATTGTTTTTTAAAATAAATATGACCCTCAATATCATATATAGGTTGATGATCTTTTCCCCCACCTGTTGGAAAAAAATCTCATTCTAAACACAATGCAAGATTATTTTCGAGTTCTTATTGGTTCAATTTTATTCACAAAAAATGTTTTATAGTGCAGTGACTTCTTTCATTGGTCAGAGGAATATGTTTTCTTCTAGTTTAGGTTTTTACCGTGCAAGAGATTTTCCTTTTCTTTTCACTGTTACACCTTTGTCTAGTTTCCACATGAATTCTGTCATCTTGTTTATGCTTGGGTGGTGCTGTCCAAATCGCTTATTCAGTTTGATGTGATATCTCACAGTATTCGAGAATTGTGTCTTTTCTCCTTCAACAATAGTTTGAAGACTGAGGCTTTTATATGCTATTTTTTTTTGTAGCTGGGGGAATTGTCAAGACGAGGAAGGAAAGTCAGCCGTGGAGGAACACAGATTTATTTGGGCTACACTCTTCTGAAAGCTTATCAAATGTATTGCATAATGTTACACTCCATCTGGTTGGAAAGGTGGAATGTACATTTCCACGAGGGAACAGTTTGATTTCAGCCCATTGTTCCAAGTCAGTGTGCAGTCCTACAGGCCTTGTATTTATAAGTCAGCCCTGCTGCTCACTTTCCTTATTTATGTTTCCCCAGCAAGTGTGTCTGCAACTTCTCAGTCAGAACTGGAACAGAGGTGCTGGTCACTTGGTTTGCCTTCTTTGTGCTTGAGTTTTACTGCGAGTTCCCAGAAATTTTGCCACACTGTGTTGCGTGGCACCTCTTCCCTGTTTTCAAAATCTTATCTTTTCTATGAGTTTTGAAGTTTATGAGTATAGACAATGTTTATTTTCTTTTTTTGGTTGCTGCCAGGTAATCGTTTTTTTTTCTTTTTTGAGTTTTTTTCCGTTTGTTATTTTGTTAGTTACGTGATAGGGAGGTTGCTTAATCAGGTTTATCCTACTATTTTAACATAGATTTGCCATTCCTTTTCCTCTTTGGGTCTAATTTCTTGTTAATAAAACCTGATTGATAATAATTATAATAATACCTTCATTGGGTAGTTATGTAAAGGATATCTATAAAAATGACAGGTATATAAGAGACATTCACTACTTACAGGTTAAATGCTTTTCAACATGTCATTAGAATCATGCTAAAGTTATATTGACATGTACTTTTAGAAGCTGTTAAAATAAATTTTTAAATGATTTTGTTATATTGCTATTTTTCCATGTTTATCACAAAAAGATAAACACATAAAATAAAATTATAGCACTTAACCAAAATCTTATGTTTTAAATGTATTTTTTCTTTTTTTAAATATATTTTATTGATCATGCCATTACAGTTGTCCCATTTCCCCCCCTTCATTCCCCTCCACCCTGCACACCCCTCCCCCACGTTCCCCCCTTTAGTTCATGTCCATGTGTCATAAGTTCTTTAGCTTCTACATTTCCCATATTATTCTTGCCCTCTCCTTGTCTATTTTCTCCCCACCATCTATGCTACTTATTCTCTGTACCTTCTCCCCATCTCTCCTCTTCCCACTCTCCTGTTGCTAACCCTCCTTGTCATCTCCATTTCTATGGTCTCTCTTCTGATCTAGCTGTCCTCTTAGTTTGCTTTTGTTTTAGGTGTGGTTGTTAATAACTGAGTTTGCTGTCCTTTCACAATTCATAATTTTATCTTCTTTTTTTTAGATAAGTCCCTTTAACATTTTATATAATAAGGGCTTGGTGATGATGAACTCCTTGAACTTGACCTTATCTGAGAAGCACTTTATCTGCTCTTCCATTCTAAATGAAAGTTTTGCTGGATAAAGCAATCTTTGCTGTAGGTCTTTGGATTTCATGACTTGGAATACTTCTTTTCAGCCCCTTCTTGCCTGTAAGGTCTCTTTTGAGAAATCAGCTGACAGTCTAATGGGTACTCCTTTGTAGGTGACTGTCCCCTTACCTCTTGCTGCTTCTAGGATTCTCTCCTTCATTTTAATCTTGGCTAATGTAATTTTGATATGCCTTGGTGTGTTCCTTCTTGGGTCCACCTTCTTTGGGACTCTCTGATTTTCCTGGACTTCCTGGAAGTCTATTTTCTTTGCCAGATTGGGGAAGTTCTCCTTTATTATTTGTTCAGATAAGTTTTCTACTTGTTGCTCTTCCTCTTCCCCTTCTGGTACCCCTATAATAGGATGTTGGAATGTTTAAAGATGCCCTGGAGGTTCCTAAGCCTCTCCTCATTTTTTTGAATTCTTGTTTCTTCATTCTTTTCTGTTTGGTTGTTTCTTTCTTCCTTCTGGTCCACTCCATTGATTTGAGTCTCAGGTTTATTTCCATCACTATTGGTTCCCTGTGCATTTTCCTTCATTTCACTTAGTGAAATTTTGTCTTAGCCTTCATTTTGTCATCTAATTTGTGACCAAAATCAACCAGTTCTGTGAGCATCCTGATCACCAGTATTTTGAGCTGTGCATCTGATAGATTGGCTATTTCTCAGTTGCTTAAAAGTATTGGCTCTGGGGCTTTCTTCTGTTTGAACCATAATTTTTTGATCTGGTTGCACCTATTACACATGCGGGGCAGAGCCTTAGGTATTCACCAGGGCAGGGCAGCTCAGTTGCTGGGTTGTGATACTGTATGTGGGGGCAGAGTCAGAGAGGGAACAATGGTGCTTGCTCCACTTTCTTTTGAATTTTGGTTCCCCGTCCTGCTTCCCACAAGCAAATTAGGCCCTTCTGGTCCTGGTTCCCAGGTGGATGGGCTTGTGTATGTTCTAGGACCCTGTGGGTCTCTCCAATGAACTCTCCTGTGAGGCGTGGAGTCTCCCGGCACCTCAACCCCCACAAGTTTTTTTAATTGGAGCTTTGAGGCTTTATTTCCCATTGCTGGGGCCCTTGGTTGCGCGGACTGTCTCCTTGCCCATTTTTTGCCTGGTTTATATGTGCAAGAATGTGTGACCCTGGTCAGCCAACCGCCTTGAGCATCTCACTGGGTTTGCTCGTTTCCTCCCCATGCCCCCATCTGCAAAACACTGCTTTTTCCTGCTGTGACTCCTCTCCCCCAGCCGCCGACTCCTCTGCCCCTCTTACCAATATGGATGAATGGTTCATTGTCGGAAGTTTAATTTTGTGTCTGTTCTGGTTGTGTTTTTGTTTCTAAGTCTTTGTTGTCCTTAAATTTGTTTGTGGGAGGAGGCACAGTGTTTCCACCTATGCTTCCATCTTGGCCAGAAATCACCCTAAATCTATTTTTAAAGAATATTAAAAGTGGTCAGATTTCATCAGTAATGGCCTTATCTTCTGTAACATATACATCTTGTGAATTTAGATATAAGCCTTTATTCATCATGAAAAATTTCAATTTCTGGATTTAGCTTCTTTTCGTTTGCCTCACCCTCCTTACATAAATAATGCAGGAGTTTGCATGAGTTTGCAAATCTCTGCTGACCTGGAAAACAAGTCTGTCAGGTATATTTTCAGTGAGAAATACCGAGTTTGTAATAGAGAGAAGTGAAAATCATCAAGGTTTTGTCCAGTGTCACATCCCCTGACTGAAATATTCAAGAAGGAATGTTTTTTATGCTTCTGCATATGTGGGCCTGAGTAGGAGTGACAGGAGCTGGTGGGTGTGGCCCCTGGGGCAGCCTGCCATCTCTGACCTGACCAAGAGTTGACTTCCTCTGGGTTTTTGGTTTACACACCCAGAACCATGAAAGTCTATTATGCTGCTTTGCATTAGCCTTAATCTATATGAGTGCTACAGTTTTACAAGTGATAATACAATTAAAGTGATAGCTGATATCTACTGGGCCGTTGTCAGGGGACTGTGCTGGGAGATGTACATTTATTTTTCTCCTGCACCTTTAATAACACCACTGTGAGGAGAATGTTACTCCTCACTACAGCAGTGAGGAAAATGATCCCAGAATGGCCAAGTACCTTATCACTGTCAACTGTCTCATGTCCTAAATGACACTCAGCTGTGTTACTCAGCTGAAAATGGCAAGCAAGACTGTGTGGCCTGGTGTCTCAGATTATAAAGTTCTCATTTTCCACTATTCTATGTTGCCTCCTAGAAATCCCAGTTATCAAGAAGTTATTTTCTTCATTACACATTTTAACAGCTGTTTTGAGATATAATTTACATACCAAAGATTCACCCATTTAAAATGTATAGCCCAATGGTTTTTAGTATATTTACAGAGTTGGCCAACCATCTCTATCATCTAATTTTAGAATATTTATATCATAACAAAAAGGCGACTTAGATAATAAATAAAGATGTAAAATGCAAAAATAAAAACAAAAATATCAAAAGGGGATTTTATTGCATACTGAATATACATTCAGCCGTACTTTTATCTTCTTCTGTCATAGACTCTAATATTTGCAATAATAATCCCAATGAAGTGTTATTTAGTACAGTTTGTGGTTTCACTCTTTACCTCATCTTTTCAAATTGAACTCCTAACTTCCACCTCTCTTTACCCCAATGATGCACTGTGATGATACACAGTCACTTAATATTTTTCTGGTTTATCCAACACTGCTGCTGCCTGCCCCTTTCCTGGGGGTTTCAGCCACTTGAAATCCTCTTCCCAAGAATTTTTCTCTGATTTCTGTTTCTATTCATCAGCCTTTCCCATTGTTACTACAGTTTGCTGATGATTGTTATAATCATAACTATTTATGTATTCATTTATTTATTTCCCAAGTGTGTGTTGCATACTTTACATTTATTTCTTTTTAAAAAATATTTTATTTATTTATTTATTCATTTGTTTATTTATTTTAGAGAGGGGGAAAGGAAGGAGAAAGAGTGGGAGAGAAACGTCAATGTGTGGTTGCCTCTCATGGGTCCTTCACTGGGAACTGGCCTGCAACCCAGGCATGTGCCCTGACTGGGAATCAAACCAGTGACCCTTTGCTTCACAGGTCCGTGCTCAATCCACTGAGCTACACCAGCCAGGGCTTACATTTATTTCTTTTAGTTTTACAACAACTGTATTTGGTAGAGGTAGTTACCTATTTTTAATAAATGAAGAAGCCTGATCTGTAAGATCCCAAATTATAGCTATTAAATGAAAAAGCATTGGGATTTATGTGTCCAACCACAAAGTGGGTAGATTGTCTTAGTATCATAGCAGTAAACCTGTCAGACTACCTGGTTAGAATTACACTGACTTCTGCGCAAATCTGAATTGCCTACTAAGACATTGTTGACCAAAGCAGAAAATTTGGAGCAGATGTTTCCAGCTGAAATCACTTGCAAAGAAGGACTGGGGGAATAGTCACTACTGATGGCTTCCCTCTTCATTTATCTACACACTTGCCTCACCTTGCACTTGAACCTGGACATCTCCATGCCTCTCCAGGTTTCTCAGTCCAAGAGTGCAAAAACCTTCTGCTGCTTTAACACTCTTAGAAGAAACAGGCTGTTACATTTACATGTCAGTCCTATAGCAGGCTCTGAGCTGTCTGTCTGTTGCCAGGTCAGTCCTCCAGGGTTGGGCTCTGGGCCCTGCCCTTCGAATGTATCTGTAACACAAGTCTCAGGAACAGCAGGCCCTTACATGAACACATTAAAGAAATGGGACTGGATATATTTGTAAAGAGAATGTTATTGTCACGTCTAAACACACAGGTGCAACTGTGCCCTTAACAGCTTACAAGATTTACTCATCCAATCCTTGTAACAGCGCGATTCTTTAGGGACTCAGGTTATATCCAGTAGATGAGAAACTGGGATCTGCTAAAGGATAGAACCAGGTGAGTCCCCAACTCTGTCTGATACCACAAGTGGTACTCTCAATCAGTTCAGCACAGTACCAAAATTGAGTCATTAAACTTATACATAAAAATGTGTAGATGTATACATTTATAAATGGTTATCTATTTGTATGTACACTCTTTCAGTTTTTTCCCTCCATTGTCTCATAAAGAGAGATTGGCCATATTTTGAGTATTACTTACATCATTGACTCAAAGTATGAAGACATTCTTTTCTAATAGTTTATATTAACAAAACAAATGTTTAACTAAACTTTTAAATAGAATTATTTCATGCGGTATATATCCAGTTGACAATGAAAAGCCAAGTGATGCTTTGCCTCTCCTTGAGCACTTACATCTAATTTATTATCTAAGTATGTTAGTTAAACTAAAGCATCTACATAATTCAATAAAATATATATGACTTTCTTTGTAGAGACTGTAAAACCCTTGGTAACTGCTTTTAAGCATTTAATTTTTATTTAATTAGAATCACTGCAACTTAATACCTTTTTTAATGTGTCAAATATTTTTTCTTCATTATAGAATATGATGTGCTTTCATATGAATCTACACAGAATTTCTAAATCTCTCTATAGTGTGGAAAGACTAATATGTACTTGCAGGTATATGCACATAAAATGAATATAAAGTTTAAAAGCTATTTAAATGCCTATGGTGGATCAGCTCTTATTTTTCAGTTATTTTACTTTCCTACTAAGAGTTTAAGTGGATTTTAGGTATATGTATTGATTTCCTTTTTCACCAAAATTGGTGAAGAATGGTGCTTTAATCATTTTGCCTGCCCCACTGGCCAAACTACTGTTGCTAGGGAAGACTGCTCTGTGGTATAAGATGATCCTGGCAAAAGTATTTGCTCATGTCCTGAACCCACAACTGTGAAATTTGAGATTGGGTATACATGAAAAAATGTATTTATTTATTTACTTAAAAATATATATGAACATGCTGGAAATTAACTTTCCAGAGATAATTTTTTTTATTTTTATGTTTATAAGTGTACTTTACATTATTAGGAGATGAACTACTTATGAACAGTGACTGTGTGATATTCACAATTACAATCCCACATCTCAAGATACTGGCACATAGAGGTACCCAAAGATGTTTCTCAAATGAATGAGTGAACAAAGAGCATTGGTAGGTGCCTATGACCTTATAATTGTCAGCAGTGATTTCATGTATAACAAAGATTTCTTCATACTTAAGAAAAATATTAAGGAATATCCTTGCCCCTATTTCCCAAACTGTTTTTCCTTAGTTGAATGGGAGTGAAACTGGAGTGGGAGGGACTATTTTGAGCTAATAGTCTTGGTAGATAGATACCCACAAATAATTCTATCAGGGTTATAATAATACAATGAGAAGAAAGTATGGGTCATTTCCTTCTTGTTCCCTTTGCAACCAAAATTTATCTATGACCCAGCAATTCCACTTCTTGGAATAGATCTGAAGAAACCTAAAATAACAATTTGGAAGAGTATACACAGCCCTATGTTCATTACAGCGTTGGTTACAATTGCCAAAGTTTGAAGCATCCCAAGTGCCCATCAGTAGATGAGAGGATTAAAAAGCTGTGGTACATTTACACATCGAAATACAACTTGGTCATAGAAAAGAAGGAAATCCTACCTTTTGTGACAGCATGGATGAACCTGGAGAGTATTATGCTAAGTGAAATAAGGCAGTCAGAGAGAGTCAAATGCCAAATAGCATATGATTTCACTTATATGTGAAACCTAATAAACAAAATAAATTAACAAACAAAATAGAAACAGACTGATAGATACAGAGAATAGACTAACTGATATCAGAGTGGAGGAAATTTTGGGAGCTGGGTAAAAGAGGTGAAGAGCAAAAACAAGGAAACAAACAACCCCTCATAGATAGAGACAACAGTAGGGGGATCACTAGAGGTAGGAGAGGCTATATGGGTGATAAAAAGTGATGGGAGGAGACTTTACTTGGGGTGGTGAACTCATAATACAATATACAGATGCGGTATTATAGAATTGTGCACCTAAAAATGATACAATTTTATTAACCAATATCACCCCAAATGAAATAAAAAACAGCTAAGCAGATGTTCTAGTTCTCCTTATGATAGATTGAATAAGGTGTGTTTTACAAGATATTTGTCAATTTAATATCAATAGCATAATTTTTGGCAATGATGCCTCAGTCCTCTTCAATGTAAGAGTCTCCCAGTTGCTATCAGCTGCCCCATTGTATTTTCCTGAATCTCATTGATGGTCTGAAATCACTTCCCTTTCAAAGGTGATTTTAGTTTTGGGAAAAGCCAGAAGTCTTGGGGCACCAAATCTGGGCTGGAGTGGGCTGAGTGACCTGGGCGATTTGATCTTTCACAATAAACCACAGGAGACATGATGCATGAGCTGGCACATTGTGATCAAGCTGCC
This sequence comes from Sturnira hondurensis, assembly GCF_014824575.4. Taxonomy (NCBI): domain Eukaryota; kingdom Metazoa; phylum Chordata; class Mammalia; order Chiroptera; family Phyllostomidae; genus Sturnira; species Sturnira hondurensis. Next base: position 2,150,632 of record NW_028077910.1, read on the forward strand.
AGTCACCTGCTGCCCACAGCTACTGTGTTCTGAACCATCTGAGTAGTTTCCATGCAGGAATATTTAAGCTTAATGCAAAATTTGATGCAACTTTGTTGCTCTACTCCCTCAGTCATTTTGAATGCGATGGTTACACAGTCCACATGCTCACTCAATGGTATCTACCACCCCCACTGACTAGTACAGTGAAGTCATCATTATTCACACATACACATTCCAGTCCACTGTCTTTGGCTACCGGGTTACATCAATGCCACACAAACTGTTCTTGCTATATTAACAATAACTGGAGTTTTCCCAGACAGACCTCATATGCCATACTTTCAAAATATTTTCTAATTATCAATTTAAATTTCTTCTTTGGTCAATATGATATTTATATTTTATTCATTTAAAGATGTAGTTTTCTTCTAGTTGTTTATTTCTTGATCAATTCAATTGTGGTTAGAACACATACTTTGTATATATTGTTTTCTGCTTATTCTATCAGAGAGAAGACTATGCTTCGTCTATGACAAAATCTTTCAGGGATCTAAATAGACAATCAGGGTCATAATCAATTCCCTTTAAACTGGTGAACCTTAAACTACAATAACTGTCTTCTAAGAACTATAGAAATACCTACTTATTCTTATAGCCCCTTAGCAACTGCTTCCTGTTTGGTTTTGACATTTTATACTGCGTATGCACAGCTAGAAACTGGCAAATATGTTGAAAGGAACTGCATGCAGAATTTGGGCTTATTTCTCTGCAGCTCTCTTTTTTCAGGAACTTGGTATCTCAGCTCTTGGTACCTTAATTATTCTTTTTTAAATTCAAACCAGAATTTTAATCATCCTGACTTTAGAGTTGCTTTCAATCAAAGGGCAAGGCTGGTACCAGTACTGTGCCATAATTGCTGTACTTTATTTATTTCAACTAGATTGTAAGCATTCTTGATGGCAGATGGAATGCTGTCTTAAAAATCTCTTTAAGTCTAGTACATTGATAAGCCTATTACATATTTTATATTTTATCAATGTATAGAAAGGGGTATAATTCTCTTGCTTTTACTGTCAATCACCAAAATCCCAATGCTGCAAGAAGGAAAATGTAGTGGGAAAAAATAATGTTTCATAGTCGGAAATAGTTTAATGCTAGCGCACATTTTATATTATGAAGTGTGTGATTTAGCCAAGTTATTAAACATGACATCGCATTAAAAGGATGATAGCATTTTGCCGTGTCTGCATAAAAATCGAGTGACATAACACATAATTAGTGCTCTTAAATATTCAGTTGACTTCTTTGACTCTCTGCTTGGCCTAGTTAAACCCATTTTGACTGGAGTGGCCAAGTCAGCATTTATTTTTTCTAAATAAGAACAAAAATAACAATCTTAGGTACTTTTACAAAGTTTCAGTTTTATAGATTAAGTGGTAACTGTGACAGAAATGATGGGGAAGCTGGGAATTGTGTGGAAACTTCAAATGCTGCTTCAGTTTTACTGGAGAACTCCAGGCAAACAGGAATACACCTGAAAGTTCAACCCGGCAGACGAGGGGTAGTTTCCTACTTGCCTGAGTTAGTAAGGAATTTAGCCTTGTGAGAATCAGAACTAAAGTTCAAAAGCTGACTTAAGCCTGTGTGCTGTATCATTTTCTTTCCTTGAATCAAACTGCTTTATGTCAAAAAGCAGAAGTGCTCTAGAGAACTGCCCCTGTACGGCTGAGTTCAGCTTCTTTTGATCCAGCAAAGAGACGTGAACAACCTCAGAAAGACTGAGACTGGATGGAGAGGCACAGAGACCTGAGTACAGGGCAAGCCTGTCATCTAAACAGACAGAATTCCTTCCCCTCAGTCTGTATGGGAGCAGAGAGGTGTTACAGTTTTAAGGAGAAGGCTTGCTATTTTTTTTTGTCTTATCACTGGAATCGGGTTTATTCCCTTTACATCATTAACCTCTCCATACTGACACTTTTGAAAACATTCGTTTCCCTGGGCTATTAAGGCAGAATCTTCTGGGTTTTAAAATGGTTTTCTTCCTGTGAAAATAATCTTAGGAATTATGTAAATGTAGCACTTGAAAAGAGTTAAAATCATGTATATGAGAAATAAAGTATTATGGAGGCATTTATATCTCTCCCTTTGTGGATTATAGTTAAGTTTGAGGCATGAAGAGAAAAAATGTAAATAAGCCCATCCTATAACAAGTAAGGAGATAAAATGTTCAGTAGTGTAGTCAAGATCCTCTCAATTTAGTTTAGTGCAGGGAGTATTAAAGTTTAATTGAATTGTTGATATTAAAATTTTCCCAAATAAAAAAGAAATAGTGTTAGTGAAAATGAGGTGAAAAACATCTACTGCCTGGGAAATACTGACGATCCGCAATAGCAGATTACAGTCCAAGTTGAGTTTAATTTTCTTCGGTGCATAAATCTCGATGACCCAAACAACCTGAGATATTCAGAGCAGACTTTGAAATAATATATTCCATTGGGTGCCTTCTCTCTGTTTTCCTAGAAGAAGCAGTGGGGGGAAACTCACAGCCAGGTTTTACCACTTTCAACTATTCTAGCTTCTGAAATGAAAATTGTATTTTCTGGTGTTCTGGGAGCTAACTACCTTATGACAAAGTGAGCCATGGATGAAAGGCCTGGTTTTATTTTTTGTCTCCATAGAAGAAGACGTATTTCTTTACACTGTCCCTGGAATATTTTTCATTCCTCAAAAGATTAAAAAAGCAGCCAGTCTTGGAAGTATGCATTTGATATTGATTCAAATGTCAAGAATATCAAAAATGTGCTAGTAAACAAAGAATTTTGGTGTGGTCCTTACTTCTGGAGTCAAATCCATAGATGCTGTGGGAAAGTAGGGACTAAGCACAATTGTTCTTGGTTATTTAGTTTGTTTCTTGGTATGCTTAGGCATCTTAAAGAATTTGATGAATCTTCAGTTTTGGAAAATATGTAGTGGCCTGTACTTCATAATGATGAAACATTTCATCTATAGGGAAAAATTAAGAAATAATATAATGAGAATTAGTATTTCTTTTATACTTTTAATTCAGTGTGATATTTCAGACATAGTTTAAACCATTTTTGTACTCATGTCTGAACCTTTTTCCTTTACTTCCTCTATTGAGATAATTACTCTTCTAAATGTGGTGTTTTTACTTCTATGTAAACTTATGCTTACCTAAAAATATTTATATAACTATACATACATATTTGAAATAAATGTGTATTTTATATAACATGCAATGTGTACATGAGTGTAAGCAATATATACATATACATGTGTGCATATTTTGAACCTTCTGAAGAATAATTTATACTGTAAGTAATCTTTTTCAACTTCTAGTTCTGTCATTTTAGCTGCTATCTACAGTCTCCTAGTATGAATAGATCAGAATGTTTTAATCCATTCCTTGGGTATTATGTTTTTAATTTGACTTTACTTTTTTGTGAATGTGCATAGGATTCAGTAAAGATTCTTGTGAGTGACACACTGAGAACACATGGGAAAGTTTCTCTAGGACATATGCCAAGGGGCTGGACCTCTGGAATGAAGGGCGTGTGTCCCCTCAACTTGACTTTTCACTGGTAGTTGTACTAACTTACATTCCCACCAGCAGTAGGGTAGAGCCTCAGTTCCTCTCCATCCTTGACAGCTCTTGATATTGTATAACATTGTGCATTGATTGGACAGGTCATCATGTTAAATCAAAACAGCTCCAGAAATGTTATAAATTGCTACCATAATCTTACAGCCCCAAGGAGTGCTTAGCTATTATTTAGGAGATTTTATTAACCAAATCTCTTCAATTTGGGGCATTCTGCAAAGATTTGGGCAGTCTGTATAGCTCAAAAAGGAACTAAAAAAAATTAGAGGCTATTGATCCTGCCCCCTCTTTCCTCATTCACTCAACTTTCATCCTACAGGCACAGTAACCAAGGAGCTCATTTGAAACATTAGTCATTGTGTGAGTTTCTGCATCTCTATTTGCAAGCTAAAACATGTTGAACTAATTTCTACACGGAGAAATCATGTCATGGGTCTCACAACAGGTCTTGTTACATGTGTGTAAGTGAAGTGGCTGAACTGGCGCAGTGATTTTTAGAGCTGTAAATTCTATTATTCTGTGTCTTAGAGTCAGTCATTTACGTATACATAAGCTGATCTCTGAAACTAGGAGTCTTATATATAGTAACTTTTTATAACACAATGAACATATCTGTCTTGCTCATATAGATATTAGTTCTACCTAAAAAAATATTCAGAGTTTCCTATCTATTTTTTAATTCTTGGTGACATTTCCAATGAACTACATATCCTACCAAATGCTGCATGGATGGCTTTTAAGGTAATAGATAATCATGGGAACATCTTTCTAAATGTCCTGCAAAGACATTAATGTCTTTAATGTCCTGTTAATGAACAAGCTAGTGCTTACAGTGTGGTGCCAGTTCAGAAGGGGCAGCTCTGTGGGGTTTCACTTACCTGTTCAGCAAGCCACAGATCCTCCCCAGAACTCTCAGACACCTACTCTTATGCCCCACGCGGTTGGGGTGACATGTATTTCACTGGGTTCGTGTTGCTTGCACCCACATCACACAATTCCAAGCTAAGTTTGATCCTGAAACTTTATCACAAGGACCGCATTACTGGCAGCCTGTCATCTCTCAACAGACACAGTTGAGCATAAAAATGGTATAGGAATTTCATCAAACTACAAAAAAAATAGTTTCATTGCCAAAATAAATTAATTTTATCTTATTTTTTGATCTTCATAAAGAAGCAGAGTCCTTCAATTTATTTTTCTGCCAGTACTTTTCTGATGGTGGCAGAATACAATAAAGGCTATTGGGACTAGTATCTGATTAGATAATCACAAATGGTGGCTAAAGCAGGAAATCAAGAAAGTGATACAAACCCATGGTAAATATTTTATTTTGGTTCAAAACAGGTAAATATGCATTCATTTAAAATATTTTATTTATTTACTTTTAATTTATTTAATTATTTTTCAAGTACAGTTTTCTGTTTATTACTCCCATTTCATCCCACCCCCATGCTCCCCCCTCCCTCCCATTTCCACCCTTCTTAGTTGTTTTCCATGTATCCTTTATATTTGTTCCTCTAAATCCCTCCCCTATTTCCCCTGAAATTCCCTCCCCTCTCCCCTCTGGTCGCTGTCCCCCTGTTCTCTACTTCAGTGTCTTTGGTTATATTTTGCTTGCTTGTTTGTTTTGTTGTTTAGCTTCCTGTTAAAGGTGAGATCATATAGTATTTGTCCTTCAACACCTGGCTTATTTCACTCAGCATAATGCTTTCCAGTTCCATTAGCAGAAGCAGAGATCAAGAAAAAAATCCCATTTGATATAGCAAAAACAAAAATAAAATATCTGGGAATAAATCTAACCAAGGAGGTAAAAGACCTGTATGCAGAAAACTACACAACACTGAAGAAAGAAATCAAGGAAGACACAAACAAATGGAAACATATACCATGTCCATGGATTGGAAGAATTAACATCATCAAAATGTCCATACTACCCAAAGCAATTTACAGATTCAATGCAATACCTATGAAAGTACCAATGGCATATTTCGCAGACATAGAACAAACACTTCAAAAATTTATATGGAAAGATAAAAGACCCCGAATAGCAACTGCAATTTTGAGAAAGAAGAACAAAGTAGGAGGGATCACAATACCTGATCTCAAATGGTATTGCAAGGCCACTGTAATCAAAACAACCTGGTACTGGCATAAAAACAGGCACATAGACCAATGGAACTGAACGGAGAGCCCAGATATAAACCCAAGTCTCTATGGTCAATTAATATTTGACAAAGGGGCAGTAACATAAAATGGAGTAAAAATAGCCTCTTCAACAAATGGTGTTGGGAGAACTGGACAGCTATGTGCAGAAAAATGAAACTTGAGCACCAACTTACACCATATACCAAAATAAATTCAAGGTGAATAAAAGACTTAAATATAATCTGTGACACCATTAAAGTCCTAGAGGAGAACATTGGCAGGAAAATCTCAGATATTCCACTCAGCAACATTTTTACTGGTATGTCCCCTAGAGCAAGGGACAGAAAGGAAAGAATAAACAAATGGAATCTCATCAAAATAAAAAGCTTCTGCGCAGCTAAAGGAAACAGCATTAAAATAAAAAGACAACCAACTGTATGGGAAAACATATTTGCCAATGATACCTCAGACAAAGGTTTAACCTCCAAAATATACAAAGAGCACACACGACTTCACTCTAAGAAGACAACTAACCCAATTAAAAAATGGGGAAAGGACTTGAGCAGACACTCCTCCAAGGAGGACATACAGAGGATCCAGAGATACATGAAAATATGCTCAATATCACCAGCTATCAGAGAGATGCAAATTAAAACCACAATTGGATACCACTTTACATCTGTGAGAATGGCTATCATAAACAAAGCAATAAACAACAAATGTTGGAGAGGGTGTGGGGGAAAGGCAACTCTAGTCCACTGTTGGTGGGATTGTAGACTGGTACAACCATTATGGAAAACAGTATAGAATTTTCTAAGAAAACTAAAATTGGACCTGCCTTTTGACCCAGCAGTTCCTCTGCTGGGATTGTATCCTAAGAACCCTAAAACACCAATCCCAAAGAATATATGCACTCCAATGTTCATAGCAGCACAATTTACAATAGCCAAGAGTTGGAAGCAACCTAGGTGCCCATCAGTAAATGAATGGATCAAAAAACTATGGTACATATACACAATGGAATTCTATGCAGCAGAGAGAAAGAAGGAGCTCCTACCATTTAAAATATTTTAAAGTAGAGTTAAGATTTTCTTCTAAAATGTAAATCTATTGACTAAATTTCTGCTTATTTTTTATAGCATAAACCATATACAGAATTCAACCTACAATGTTCAGTTTTTCTCTAGAGTAAAACATGATTTGAAAGACATTTGCAAGAAATCTTTAAGTTTTTATTATATTTCCCTAGTTTTTTGCATTGGCTTCCTCACCGATAATTCAATAGCATTTTTATTTTGCAACTCATGATAACCAAGCTTTTGAAATCATTCAACCAAATTTTCACAGAAAGAAACCATTTTGCCACTTATATTTCTTCAATGTACATAGTATTTAATTAAATAGAGTTGCCAGAATTAGTGTGTTTGTTGGCATAGTTTTTTTGAAAACTGTCACAACTAACTCATGTCAAACACGAAATTCTGCTTGTGGACCAAAGGTGTCAGCCATGGGCTGGAGTGCCCACAAGCTGAGGGCGTGCCACATGTGGCAGACACGGACAATATTAATTACCTTTCAAGTTGGTAAAGTTAATTTTTGCTTAGAGGATATCTTATATCACCACAGTCACAGGAAGTAAGGCTATGTGTAAATCTGTTTCTTTTGTTCTAATTACTCACTTAGGAGGAAAATAGGAAAAAAGGTATAGTATCAGAAAAGCTTTTAAAAAATTAAAATCAATGCTGCTTCAAGATGAAATCCAAGTCAGTATTTAGAGGCTTAGTCCATCCAGGACCAGGAAGCAAGCAAAGTTGACAGGTTCAACACTATGTGATAACAAGGACCAGATTGGAGTCATATTAATGGCATTAAACTGAGGCAAGACACAGTTATGAACAATGATTTAAAAAGTTTCGAGGGCTACTTTTGGTTGCAACTAGGATTGGGCTGCTGCCTAGGGCAAGGGAGCGAAGATAAAGGGAGGTATACCAGGGCCTTGGCCAAAGTGCCCACGGATTCAGAAACTGTATTCGGGGTAACCTCAGAAAAGAGGCCAGAGCATTCAAGACTTGTTTCTGAAACACACGCCTGTGAGCTGGTTAGAGACAACTGTAAAGCCACACTTAGAGATACAACTCGAGAGAAAAACACAAATCAACACATAAATTAAAAAAAAACTCAGACAAAATTGAGCATCGCCACAACAGTAATCCAAGAACTTCCAAATCAATGTGATTCAAAAAATTAAGATTCCAAAACAAAAGAGGAAATCAACTTCATGACAGTCAGTCATAAATTCAGCAACATAAATGTTTCTTTCTTGAATTCAAAAATATTGGGCATATTTGCCTCAAATATAGTTTCTCTTATTCCCTATATCCTTCACTCTTAAACTTATATTATTTTTGTGTAAAGGCTTCTCAATCTTTTTCTGACACTTCTTCAACTGTCTTTTATATTTTTTATTTATTACATCCCTTCATAGACTCTCTGGGTCAGTTCTTCAGTAAAGTGTTTTAATTACCTCAATTTGTCTGTGGTTTTGCCCAAAGTAACATGCAATTTTAATTTAATTTTAATGTTGATATTTTTATTTCCTAAATTAATAATTGACTTTAAAAAATCATCTGCTTTTTATCCATATCTTTCTTCTTTTTCATAGTTTTTATTTCATAGCTTTTGTTCTTACTTTATGAATGTTTTCTCTTCTTTTATCACTTTAAAGATTTTCAAAGCCATTTAAATATTTTCCCTCCACAGGATCTTTCAATTATTTGCATTCATTCAGGTAGAACTTATCCTAGTCAGCTAATTTAGCATTCAAGAATGAGATGAAATAAGCCACTTTCAGAAATACAAAAGCTGAGTTTGTAATTGAAAGATTTTTGCTGAATCATTCCTAAAAGCTATTCTTCAGCAAAACAAACAAATGAATAAAAGAAAATGAATGTGATGCTAGAAATACTCCCTGGGAAAAAATAATGGTAAATAATGTCAGGACGTCTATAAAAAATAAGCAAAAAAGCAAATCTAAGTTGGAAGGTTATTGCCAAGAGATTGGAAGGTAGCCAAAGCATAACAATTATCTACCATTTGGTAGGAGAGGAGATGTATTGAATAAGTTTAGATTTTGTCAAGACTATATAAAGTCAATGTCAATGCTAAACATTCGAGAGTAAAAAATAAAAATATGATAACTCTTATTTTTTCTTAGAGATTTTGGGAAAGTTTTATGTATGTGATATAGAGAGATGTAAGCAAAACCTTATCAACAACTGGTAAAACATCAAAAAAAGAGAAAAGAAATGGTAAATAAAAAATAAGAAAGGATCGAACAGTTTCATACTTAAATCAGTAATCGTAATATTTGTTAATGTACGAAATTCATATATGCAGATAAAAACTACTTTATTATAGTAAAAATTAAATTCAGAAAAACAAAGCTAATAAAAATGCTTAAATTAAGGTAATTCAAAAAGCTTATAAAGAGGAGAAATACTATAAAATCTTAACCGAAATATGGCTGATTTAGCAGCAATATGAGACAAAGTAAAATTTAAGAGAAGAAACATTACTGAGGTTAGAGAGAAATTTTACAAAATAATGAAAGGAAAAATTATGATACCCCAATATTGAACTTACACACAATTTACATTTTTCTCTTGGAATTTATGTATCAAAAGCCAACAAATCTACAAATACAATATCAATGGGAAATGTTAACATATCTTTCAACTAAACTAAGCAGATCTAGCAGATATAATTAGTAAGCAATTAGATTACTTAGATGGTGTGACTACAATTCATTAATTTGATATGGTACATCTAAAAACAATCTCATTCTTTTTACCCAAACACAGAAAACTTACAAAAATGAGCAATGTGATGATGACACACCATCTAACTGTAATTCACCAAACTGACAGATGCAACAGCTATGGTCACATTTTGGGTACAAGCAAATATCTGATCTAATTCAACAGGTATTAAACAATTATTTATTTAGCACCTACTATTTGTCGGCCACTTTTCTAGGCACTGGTGACGCTATAATAAACAGAACAAAATTTCTGCCCTGATGGGTCCTACATTATAGTGGTTTTGACCATCATAATGGTCAACTAGCTATTTGCATGTATAGTGGAGGCAGGTAGTGATATCTTCTATGTGGAAAAATAAAGGAATAAAGGACTATGGGTGTGTGCATTTGCTTGACTATGTGTAATATTTTAGGTATTTTTGAGGGCATGGTCAAAGACTGCCTTTTTGGGGAGATAGATATTTGGGTTGATACTTGAATAAGTATAGGAAATACTCCATTGACAAAATCTGAGGGGGAGGGTTTCAGGCAGAGGGAATAAACACCAAGGGAAGAAGCCCTACAGCTGAATCTACTTGACTTGCTCAAGAAGTATTAGAGAAAGCAATATGTGAGGCGGGTTGAGAGATAGAGAGAAAAGAGGAGATGTGGCCATAGAATCTTAAAGGTCATGATAAAGATTTAGATTAAATTTTGCATCTGACGGAAAGTCCATGGAGAAATTTGAGCACAGAATGAGATAAAATAATTTACATTTTTTAAAGGTCACTCTACCTGTTGGTAAAATTGACTCTCAGGACAAAAGAGAGTGTGAGAAGGCTATTGACATCCACACGAGAAATGGTAGCGAAGTCTGTGTGAGTTGGGGAGGTGAACACGGATGACTACATTATGATTTTAAAGTTCATTAAGGTTCACTGGATTGACCAATAACTTGAATGTGAAAAATGCAGGAGAGAGAGAGGAGCCTGGGATGACTACTAAATTTGGATCTGAGTGTCTGTGTGAATGGTGGTGCCCATTACTGAGATGGGGGGGAGTTAGGTGAGGAACAAATCTGGGGAGAGAATAAAACTGTTAGGCACATTAAGTCTGAGATTACAGTTGACTCTCTCAGAGGAAACACTGAGTAGGGCATTTGTTACAGCTCCTGAAAAATTAAGACTAGGTAGGGACTTTTCTTACCTTATGGATGGCACTTGTCATCAGGAAGCATAATATGACTGGGAAAATTGCACCATTTCTATCAAGGTGGCAATAATTAAGGTGGATGGTATTGTAACCATAGACAGTCAGGTGGAGTACCAAGGAGTCTCCTGCACTGGCCAAGAAGGCAGCAGGGGGAGGCTCTTACGCTGAATGCACCTGAGAACTAGCAAGATGAATGGATAGGGCCCCGGAGCAGAGAAAGCTAGAAAGATAATTGGATAGGAAAAAATCCCTCTCCGCTCTACCTCTAAAAGAATCTCAGGTCTGAGCAGGAAGATTGAGACAATCTTTGAGATGGGAGTCCCTCTCCGCTCTACCTCTAAAAGAATCTCAGGTCTGAGCAGGAAGATTGAGACAATCTTTGAGATGGGAGTCCCTCATTCTCCCAGGTCATGCGACACCTGAATAAAATTTTTGCTTTTTCACCAGCACTTGCTTCCTGAATTTGGCTTTAGTCGGGGGCAGGCAGCGGAACCTCTGTTTTTGTTTGGTTACAGTATTTCTATTTCTCTTCAGTATTGTTCTCGGTGTTGTAGCCGATGATGTAGCAAGACAAAAAAAAAATAAAATAAAATGATAAAGGAAAAAAGAAAATTATGGCTATTGGTATAGAGATGTGTTTATGTAAAATTAAAGGGGTATCTCAAAAAACTATTACAACTAATAATAGTTTAGCACATTTACTAGATGCCAATTTCTAGTTTCTTATTGTTGCTACAAACTCAGTAGCTTTAAATACCACTACGGTATTGTTTTTCAGGTCTGCAGGTGAGAGATCCAAAATGACTTCTAAAGGGCTGCATGTTTCTGGAAGCTCTGGGGTGGGGGTGGGGTATTACCTTCCTCTTCAGCTTTTAGAAGCACCCTGCATTCATCGGTCATATGCTCTTTCTTCATCTTCAGAGCCCTCACATAGCACTTTCAAATGTCTCCCCGATCTCAAACTTTTGACACACTCTTTCATGTATAAGGACCCTTATATTCATTGGGTTTGCTGGGATAATCCAGGACAATGTCACCACCTCAAGGCTAGCTAATTATCAGGTTAATTCTTTATCTGTGTTGCATTAAGTTTTTCTCAGATGTTTTATCTTGCTCTTTTGTTTGGGATATATTCTTTAGTCTCCTCATTTTGCTTGACTTCCTGGTTTTATTTCTATGAGTTAGATGAAATAGCTACCTCTCCTAGTCTTGGAGTGTTGGCCTTTCTTAAGAGATGCGCCTTGTCCTTCAACCCTGCCCTAGTTTCTGGTTGTCCCCTGTAATTTTGGGATTGCCTAAACGGGCCGATTTATTCTTATAGTTCCCAGTTGCTGAGGATTTGCCAAGACTTGATGGATTTCCAAAGGGGATGATCTCAGTCAGCTGATTACAAAAGCTGATTGGAAACCATACCCTCAGGCACCAGCTTTTAAAGTATTGTGACACACACACACACACACACACACACACACACACAGAGTCCCATGGGACCATGACAATAAATCCTGCTGACTTTCAGACCATGAAATTGGCAGGTGTCCACTAGGTGACAGCTGCAAAGATTCAGACTCTAGACAAGTGTATAAGCTCTTTCCTTGGAGGTGCCAGTGAGCTGTAGTAAGACCTAGGGAGGGTGCAAACAGGGCACCCTCCCTCCAGCTCCTGCCATCCCCAGCCCAAGTTTTGTAAGAGCATCTCTGTAGTTTCTAGATGGTGGAAAAAATCTGAAGCCTGACACTTAGGCTGAAGCTCCAGAACAGGAAAATAGGCCTTTTCATAGAAAGACTGGAGGTGTGTTTCCGCCTGCTGTATGCAGTGCCCTGAAGTCACGCCCTGCCAAGCACTGTCTCTGTGATCTTTACAGTCTTGTGGGACTCAAGAATGCAAGCCCTCTTGACTGCCAGAGCCAGGTGATCAAGGATAGTCTCCTGTGTGGTCTGTGCTTGCCAGCTGGCTTTGGCGAGGCAGCTGGAGAATGCAGGCATGAGGCGTGCCCTCCAGCATTCGCAGGGAAGAGGGAGAGTATAAGAATTGTGCCCCCTGCCATCCCTAAACTAACAAGGAAGAAGGAGAATGCCAGAGCCTCCATGCCCAAGATAGTCCCAGCAAGCAGATCTTCTTCGTAAATAGTTTAGGCATTTTGCAAACTGCTGCTTTTGCGCTGAGCCTCGGGGTGAGTGAGTCTGCCCAAGCAGTATCTTGGTTCCCTTCAGCCCTTTGGGTCTCCTGGATGTAAGCCCTGTTGTTGTTCAAAGCTGTGTGTTTCAGGGGGTTCATCTCTCTGATGCAAGTTCCAAGGGTTGGGATTCCTGTTGTGGGGCACAAACCAAACTTCTTACTCTGCCGAAGGCCTTGACAGTGTGTGTTTGAAAAAGCACTGTTCACTAAACTTTAAAAAAATATCCATGGTAACCATTGCTTCACACTACAAAGTCTCCTTGAACTTTCTGTATCTGTAAGGGAGCATGGGGATTTGGGATTATGATTGGTGTGGGGTAAAGCGAGTGTCTTTACGAGAAAATTAGCTTCTGGTTGCTGTGCGTTTTTTAATGATTTCTATTTCCAGGCTTTAGGAAGCAAAAGAGTGCCTTTTAAAAACAATGAGATGTAGCATTTAAATTAGTATCTGACAACACAGTGTTGCAGGCTGTAGCCTACAAACAGATATCAGGTGTTAAAAAGCAACAGGATATAGTCTCTGGTTTTTCAAAGAGGGCCTGTCCAGAAAATATCCAGCCAAACTGTAAAAAAAATAGAGATGTTTATTGAAGAAGATACAACATACAATAAACATTGTACCTAAGATAATGACACCTCAGTCCCCTTCAAAGTGGGCACCGTGGGACCTCACACAGTGCTCCTAGTGTCCCCTCCGCTGTTCAAAACACTGCAGAATCCTTTGTTGGAATCGCCATCAGCTGCCCCATTGTATTTTCCTGAATCTCATCAATGGTCTGCAATCTCTTCCTTTCAAAGGTAATTTTAATTTTGGGAAAAGCCAGAAGTAACAGGGCACCAAATCTGGGCTGTTGGGAGGCGGAGTCACCTGAGTGATTTGATGTTTTGCAAAAAAATTGCAGAAGACATTGTGCTTGACCAGGCACATTGTCTTTGTCATGATGAAGCTGCCAATCACCAGTTGCCTATAGCTGTGGCCTTCTGAATCATCACAATAGTTTTCCTGAAGGAATGTTCAGGCTTAACACAAAGTTTGATGAAGATTTGTTGCTGTACTTGCTCAGTCATTCTGAATGCAACAGCCACACAGTACACATGCTCACTCAGTGGCATCTACTGCCCCCACTGATAGTACAATTAAATCATCTTTGTTCACACACGTGCATTTCAGTCCACTCTCCTTGGCTGCCAGGTTATATCAATGTTATCCACAAGCCATTCTTATTATATTAACAATGGCTTGAATTTTTCCAGAAAGACCATTGTAGAAACTACTGCAAGATCATTTATGGAGACTGTGAAAATAAGGTATGTGTGTCAGAGGTAGAAAGGTGAAAAAGCAGCTGGTCAGGTTTTGTACTTTTAAAGGTTTCTCTCAGTTTTCTTTCCATTTTGAACATTCTATTTCTCTTTCATTTCTTTCTCTAAACAGATTGGTCCATTTGTTCATTCATTCATTCTTCAATAAATATTTTTGAGTACCAGTACGTCACAGGTCCTGTGTTAGGGATTAAAATAACCAAAAACCAAAACCAGAAGCCGACTCAAGGTTATTTACCATTTTCTCACACCCAGAGACATACTGAAGCAATGGTTAATGTCCATGTAGGGATTTTAAATCACTGGGAAGCCTCCTTCTCAAGGATAAACAACCAACTAAGTGAAAAATCAAAGCCGTGCATCATGTTAAAAGGTATTTGTCATGAAGCACCCAGTTCCTTTGGTGACAGGGGCTTTGTGGAACCTTGTATTTCCTTAATACATTTTTTTTTTTACAGTTCATGGCTTGTAATTACATACCTGAGATCACTTTCTTTCCAGACATTGAGATCACTAGGTAGTGGCCTAGGGCTGCTTATCCATTTCTATATCCCTATCATCTTACACATTGCCTGATATATATTAGGCACACTGTAAACAGTTGTAGAGGAAAGGAATTAATATAAATATAGTGTGATTCATGTTTACTGTGTCTGTGTTACTCTTTTTCTTGCCTCTTCTGACAGTGCCCAGAGCTTGTTTTTAGAGAAAGATTCAAGGTTATGAATCATTATGAAATAGCAACACTAAATTGACAGTGTGTCCAAAGAGATGCTTACATTTTTTATTTTTTTTTATTAACATTTTGTGGTTAATACAATTTTTGAAATACATGATACTACTTTTGTGTGTTCTTGAAAGTTAGGTAAGGGAATGTTCGTCTTTTACAAATAGGCATGATGTTTTTGGTAACAAAATATATGCAAATACATATTTGCAATAAATATGTATGTCTACAATTTGTATGCACATTTATAATAAGTATATTTATAATTTAATATAGTTACAATAAATATTTTACATATTTACATATACTTACAATAAATATGTACATTTATAATTTCTTTATACTCACAATTTTATGTCTAGGTCAGCATATGGTAAGAACAGTGCTGTGGAGCAAAATGTCCAGCTGATCCAATGCCAGGTGGCCAGGCTGCAGCAAGTAATGTTCTCAGACTGGTTTACTTTGCCATTTTTATGTTATTTAATGTTTTCAAATCCTCATCCAGGAATAACTTCATTGATTCTAGAGAGAGAGGTAGGGAAGAAGAGAGAGAGAGAGAGAAAGGAAAACAGCCAGAGACATCGACGTGAGAGGAAAAAATGTCAATCGGTTGCCTTTCGTAGGTGCTGTGACCTGGGATCAAACCCACAACCTGGGTATGTGCCCCAACTGGGAATTGAACCTGCAGCCTTTTGTTGTATGGGACAATGCTCCAAGCAACTGAGCCATATAGCCAGGGCTACTTTACCATTTTTCACTGTATGAAGATTCAATTTTGAACATCTCAGTTTCTGCACTATTTCCACTGCTCACACACAGGTCTGAGCTACCATCCTCCCTCCAACAATTTGCATGGTGGTCTCTCGATTGTTCTTCTTCTTCTTTTTTTAAAGATTTTATTTATTTATCTTTAAAGGGGAAGGGAAGGAGAGAAGGAGAGAAATATCGATGTATTGTTGCCTCTTGTGACTTCCCTGCTGGGAACTGGCCTGCAACCCAGGCATGTGCCCTGACTGGGAATCGAACCGCGATTGTGTGGTTTGCAGGCCCGCGCTCAATCCACTGAGCCATACCATCCAGAGCTCAATTGTTCTTCTTCTTTCTTCTCTTGCTCCTGTTGTCTGATCTTCACCTGGAAGCCATAGTGAGCCCCCTACAATGTCACACATGACAGCCTCTTGCTCCAAGCCCTCTACTAACTTACTGTTCCACTTAGACTAAAGTGCAAAGATCTCTCCATGGCCTACAAGACTCTATGTTATCTGACCCTGGGCCCCTCTTTGACTTCATTTCAGACCGTTTCTGCCTCTGAGTCTTTGTTTTTCCTATTCCTTCTGCCTGGAAAGGGTTACCTGAAAAATTTTAACTAGCTTGTTTCTACCTTTAAGTTCCACTTCATGTCATAACTTGAGAGATACCATCCCTGACATCCCTACTAAAATAACTCAAGTTGTCATTCTTTGTCCTTCTATTGTGTTTTATCAGGTCTTGTTACCTGTTCTCTCCTTCCCACTGGAATGTGAGCTGGAGATTTTATTTTGACCTCGTTGTAACCCCAGGCCACAGGAGGTGTCTGGTACATAGATAGTACTCAGCAAAGACATTTTGAACACATTACTTTTTCTTCTCCTTCATTAAGGCTTCCCTTATGGCTAGTGCCATTAATTTTGTTCCTTGCTTGTTACTTAGTATTGTTAATACCAGTGTGAAGCACATGCGTTATCTCCATAGTAGATTGCAGGTTCCGTACAAGGAGCACGCCTTCTATCCCTCTGGAGCTCTGTGTATTTTTGCTCATGGTGGTGAGGATAGGGTTGTCATTGCCTGCTATTTACAGTAAAATAACAGGTGGAAAATAATCATAAGAAAGAACTCCATATGGTCAGGTATTTTAACCTGCTGTCATGCCATCCTGAAGTGTCCAGGTAGTGTCAGAATTTTGCCAGTGTTTAATGCTGCTTTACCATTGCCTATTGGCAACATATTTATGTTAGGTAGCCTCTTTGCTCCTGAATCCCGATATTTCCCTTTTTAGCAGAATCTCTGTTATTCCTTACTAATTACTAGACAGGTCCAAGTTTTGCATGTAATTTATTTGCCATTAGGAGAACTATAGAGAGCTACATCCTAACATAAAACACTATGCAGTGCAATTTTACAAAGGGGCAATTTTACAAAAGTAGTGATTAAGAAGGATGTTCCTGTAGCTAGATCCACTTGGTTCCCATTTCAGTCTGTTGTATTATGACTTTTGTCAAATTGTTTAAATTCTCTGTGTCTAAATTTCCTAATCTGGGAATTGGAGATAACAGTTTCTACCCCTTGGGATTTTTATAAAGATAAAATGAGCTAATCTATGCAAAACCCCTGTAACAGTGCCAGAAACATCATATTATTGAATAATTATTAGCTCTAATTACTATTATAATGAAGCAGTATTAAAGGTCCATATTTTTGAGAGGAATTTTTTAGTATTTGCAATTATCATTTAATATACTATTGAAACTCATGTAACACATTTGAAAAAAACACTTTGAGTCTTTTAATGAAATTGTATTTGGCTAATATTGTTCAACTTTTTTGCAATTTATCCTTGAACAGAGAGCTAATAGGAAGGCAATAATTTATTTAAAGTAGTAATCTCGTTTTTTATGTTTAAGAGATAATCATCCATTATACTCTTGTTAGAAGCAGGAAAAAATGATATTTGAAGAATGCAAAATACAGCCTACTTTGCAAAGACTTTGTATTTATTTTCCTTCCTATATATTATATTTATTTTAAAATATGTAAAGCCTAACAAGGCGATCTTTAGCAAAATTTTAATATGTTGGAAAGTTATTCTTCATTGCTTTTAGCTAAATTTAATGTCAGAAAATTAAAAACATGCATCAGAACCAGAAAATAAAACCATTGCAAAAGGAGAGGTGAAATGATAAGTACATTTTTTAGTATGACTCAGATGAAAAGCATAAATGTATTAAAAAGAAATTATATTAAAAACTAAACATTTGCTTTTAATTCTATTGTCTTTGCACTTTATAATGTTTAAAAGATTATTGGTGCCTCTTTAAATATTTATTTTAATCTGCTTCTGTACTTAATACTTATAAACACTAAACAATTTCTATGAGCAGTTTTTTAAAAAATAGGTATACTTTGAAAACTTCAAGGTAACTTTTGTTTTCCTTAATTTACTTTAAATTTATTTTCCCCTTTGAAATTTAGTGAGTGTTTCCTTCTGAATTATGGAAGTCTTTTATTTTTTAGCAAAGGCAGCCTGCTTGCTAAGATTCAGCCCACAGCAACACTTTTGTAGGAATTTTAATTCAGTGGGTATATTACTTTACAATGGAAACATCAATGAAACATTAACAGCAGCTAAAGTAGATATTGCTGATTATATGAATGTTATAGTCATTTGCTCTAGATGAAGACCTTTCTACTTTCCATTTATCTACTGCTTGAAATAAAAGTTGTTCACATTTCTTCACAAAGAAACAATATTCAGTATAACATCTGACTCCAATTCTGAATGCTAGGGAGTCAGTGAAGCCTGGCTGGCTCATTTTGTTTAGTCCTGTTATTTCTGAGGCAGAACAAAAACTCTCCTGTAAATAAAGATACCCTCATTGTGAAATCACTACCAAAGCATCACGACCTGACACTTTTATTAACAATGCTAGTCATGGCAAATGTACTTATTGAAACTATTGTTACTACTCAGTTACATCAGCTTTATCAGTATCTTTTTATTAAATGTCTTATAAATAAATCATTTGAATAGTTTCCTTTTGAAAATATTGCCTAATACCCAGTCTATTCAAGAGTACAAAGTCCTGCATTAAGAAGTTATTCAGACTATATCAAAATTCTTGGCCACTGAAAAAGGTCATTAGCCACAAATCATGCTGCCTCTATCTGCCTGCATACCCCTTGCCTCAAGTCATCAGACTGTATAACATCTAGGCTATCTGATTAAGTGCTAGTGGAGACTGAGAAGCAGGATAGGTAAGGTTTGATCCAAGCAGAAAATCCTAAGTAAACCAAGTCTAAATTCAGATCATATATATCTAACATCATTTTGTAATTTGGGCAGGGCTGGGGGGAATTGAATGAAGATTTGATTCATGCTGGGGTTAGACTTACACTATTTATTGTTTGCTGATCTTTGACTACTTACACAGCAGAGGCAGCCTACAGTCCAACATTCTCTAGGCCATTGATGTAGTTAGTGGCATTTGGGCTAAATCACAGCACCCATAAAACCATATTAGCTCGTACTATATTAAAACCATAGAGTGACAAAAATCAATGTTTTTCCAAGTAGAAAAAGATGAAACTTATAGAGAAAAGAACTGATATCATACAGCTTTAGGTAAAGGCAAAACCAGAACATTAATCATTTTAGACTACTTTTATAGATACAGATGTAGATATATAGATATTTTCATATGTAGTAAGAGACTGGACTGCTGGTTCTGTAAACCTTGATTTCAGAAGACAGCAGTTCGGTTACATAATGCTAACACTGATTTGATGTGTGCATGGTACGGAACGGTAAGTAAACAACGATCAGTGTTAAATGAGGGGATAGTCTCTGAGGAGTATACGCAGATCAACACTTGTGTAAGTCATAGGCTATCATCCTCCTCCAGGAGTCTTGTAAAGAGTTGATTCCACTGAGATGTTTTCCCATTCTGCCAGTGAACCATCCATTTTCACAGTCAAATCTAATTCTAAAATATTCTTTTTTAGCCATGGCTGGTGTGGCTCAGTGGATTGAGCACCAGCCAGTGAATCAAAGGGTCGCCAGTTTGATTCCCCGTCAGGGCACATCCCTGGATCGTGGGCCAGGTCCCCAGTTGGGGGCACCTGAGAGGCAGCTACCCACTGATGTTTTTCCTTCCCTCCCATATCTTTAAAAATAAATTTAAAAATCTTTAAAATAAAGTAAAAAATGTTCTTTTGTAGAACTTAAAAGCCCTTAGAACATTAACTGTTCTAAAAATAATTAAATGAATAAAGTGTTCTTTGACTCTTCTGCCAAAGTGGTCTTAAATCAAGATCTATTTGCTTCAGGGCAAGACTGACTATGCTAATGACCTAATATGCAAAGTTAGCTAACTCACAGTGCTCCCCTCAGCTAGGCACTCTCAGTCATGCCCTCAGTTGGAGGGTGAGCATAGAGGTTACGTTACCAAGTTCTTCTCCAATTCATGTAACTCCAAAACGAAATGGCTCACTTGCAGACTTTTGAGCAAGCCCTAGCATATTTCTATCTCTTATTTTTACTTTTTTGGTGTATGTTTTTATTTGTATTTTTACTTTTTTTCAATTACTGTTTACATATAAATATAATTTTGTATTAGTTTCAGGTGTACAACATAGTGGTTAAACAATAATATACTTTACAAAGTGATCTCCCCGATATTTCAAGTGCCCACCTGGCACCACACAGAATATTATAATATTATCAACTATATTCCCTACTCTGTACTTTACATCCCTGTGACTGTTCCGTAACCACCAGTTTGTGCTTCTTAATCCCTTTACCTCTTCTACTCAGTCCCCATTCCCCCTCCCTTCTGGCAACCATCTAGTATGATCTCTCTCTCTAGTTTGTTTTTTGTTGCTTTTGCTCTTTTGATTCCACATATAAGTGAAATTCCACGGTATTTGTCTTTGAACATAATTCACTTAGCATAATATGCTCTAGGTCTACCCATAAGCTATAGCATATTTCTAAATGAAAACTCCTACTCTCTTTATATATCAGGAAATAGATTAGTAAGTGGACTCATGGAGGTATTTGCCCTCCTGATAGGGGCATCCTTCCCACATTTGTTATGGCCCTTTTATGACATGTAGAAGATGAGCAGGTACCTGATAAAAGGTATGTTACAGACACCTTCCAAATATGAAATGGGGGCATTTATAAAAGAAGGGGTTCATTCTCTGCTTCATGCTGCGTTGCAATTTTCACGCCCAGTAATATCTACTACGCCTTTACTTGAGCCCCCATGTAAACAATAAAGTAAGCTTATCTTCAGAAAGAAAAAATGACGTCTCAGGAATACATTTCAGATAGAGTGTTTGAATAACATTAAGTGAACCAAGCAAAAATAAGATGCTAATGCAATTAGTGTAGTCAGATTTTAAACTTGATGAGTATAAACAAATCCTCTGACAAAGTACAACTGCAATGCCTAGTATGTTTCTCATTACAGTATTTGGGAAAGAATATAATTGTGCCTTGAAATAATTCTACTTTTTAAATATGCTTTTAAACTTTTCTTTTGGTTGCTGGTTGTAAAATAAAAAGTCTGTTGGGAGCAAATTTGATAGTCCTGCATAACTTAATCATCAAGACTAAGCTATTTTCATTTACCCTAGTATTTTAAAGAAATCATAACACACAACATCATTTTATTAGGTACCTCTAGCTATACACTAATAATATGAGTGGTTTACATGATACTTTCAAAAGGATTTCTCTAATATTTTCTATACAAAAATGTAATATAATGTTCACAGTAATCATGTGAGATAAAGTGCTTTTCTTCTTTTTCAATTTTCTTCTTGAGGAAGCTGAAGTTCAGACAGGTTAAGTGACTTCCTCAATGGCAGTCCATTGAAAGGGCAGAATAAGTTCGACTTTGAAAATAATTGCTCTGCAATTTTATTCAGAAGCATTTTTTTACCATTTCCTAGACTTTGTGCTCAGAGAAGTGACTGTAGTACAGCATACGGTAGCACATTTGCCTGGATGGAACTTTTAACTAAGCACATATAGTTGTAAGAAAACATGTGCGGGTGACAAGGAGGGGAACGTGTACAAACAATTATAATGAAATGTGATAAAAGCTCAATGTGATAATATATTTAAAAGGCATAGTATTAGAAAATAGGGAGCAAATAGAGCAAATATTACTTTGAGGAAATGTCAGGGAACCCTCGGAAAAGAAGTAGTTTATGATTCCAGTTGGGAAGAAAAAGTGGATTAGGCATTACTCAAGCAGAAATAGCAAAAAAGGCATTTCGGGCATAAACAAAAGATGTAAAGTGAAAGGAACTAAGGATTCTTGAGTGGCCGAAATGTGCGTGTGTGTGTGTGTGTGTGTGTGTGTGTGTCTGCATCCCACGTGTACTTGGCAAGTGAGTGTGACAATAAAACTAAAAGCCATCAAGAGCTCAGAGGCTTTGTGTGTCACGGTAAGGAGTCTGGGTTTTACTTTTGGTCAACAGGGATTCATTAAAAGTGTTGAAATTTGTTCTAAGCCTGAATTTCCTGCCCAAAAACAAAGTGCAGTAAGCGTTAGTCTTGATGCCAAAGTATTCTGAGCCAGAAAAGAACATTTAGAAAAGCAAGCAGTGCTGAGGACGGACAAACAAAAGTGACTCAGCAGCTCTGCTGGAGCGGTTACCCCAAGGGCGAACAGAAATGGCAACCTGTAATCTCAGCACGTGATATGTCGTCTGAAAGACTGACGCACATTTATGAAGAGTAATTATTCATATGTTATTATTAGAGAAATAATACATCTACACACCCTCACACTTCATGTCCTTTGTTGAAAACTGCTTGGAAAAATTGTATTTTTTTCAGTTTGGGGGCCATTACACAAATCCACAGTTGCAGTCCAGAAGCAAGGCTATGAACAGCTGGGGATTTGACATATTCTTAAATTTACCCATCAACTACTGAAGCCCTGTCTCCTAAGGCGTTCTGTGTAGGAAGGAACTCTTTCCTCCCACCTCCTCCAGGTGACTGACTGCTTCTGGCCTGGCCTTGGAGGTTGTTAGAAAAGGAAATAACAATAGGGTATGCATCTTTCTTATTCTGACTTTCATAAATAAGAAAGAGTTTCAAAGATAGCCTTGATGGGGATAATTTTAAGATGATAGCACTTAGAAGTCAATTTTTTTACAAAAGAAAAATCAGCATGATAAAGACATTTAATTTTATTTAAACTTTGTATTAAACATTTATTTTTAATTAAATTACATTCTCTTAAAAATATAAATACACACAAACCCTCAGTCATGTGTAGGATGTGAAAACTTCTGATACAGTGGGAGCTTTTTATGCTTTTATAAAATGCCCGTCTTTTTGAAAAGTTCAAGTCTAATCATACAGAGGCAGTTAGTCCATGAAGGGAAGGAGAAAAGTGAAATTAGAAAAGTTGAGAACATAGTCGCTGTGTAGCTTGAAAAGCTGTATGTATTCAGATCAGCAGGCTTGGAGGAATGATACTTGTAGAATTTTAAAGGAATTTTTGTATTATTAAATATTGTATTTCTGTGTTTCTTCCTTTTAAGAATGTTCAAAAAAGAGAAAGGCTCAGATGACTATAAAAAAGTAGAGAAAATGCCTTTCTTGAAAAAGGGAAGGCTGGGTGGAGGAGAGGATGACCATGATAATTACATGTTCTTCAGTTTCACTCTGACAGTAAGATACCCAAAATAATTTTCAATAATCTATTTTGAATCACTGAGAATTATGTAAGTTTCTGGGCATAAACAACCAAATTAATATGTGGAGTTTTCTGCATCCTTTCTAGAAGCTTTCTTAGCACATTGTGATGCCAAGCTTGCTATCAGAAGGGTAAATCTTCCCAGCTCAATTTTAACTAGGTAGGTAATTGAGGTAACAAGAGATGGAACATTTTTGAGATTGGCTTAAGTATTTAATGGTTTGGTTTAACAATGGGGCCTGATGGTTCAGATGTGGGGCTCTGAAGTGAGACAGACCTAGAGTTTAATCCCAGGGGATAGCTTTGGGGGAACTTCACTTATGTTCCACTGGTATATTTCACATAAAATAGGAACTATAGCTCTTACCTCATAGGTTTATTTTGAGGTCAAATGAGAACCCATGCACAGGAAGACATATAGAAAAACTTTTACTCATATGCAGTTTTATTTATCCTTCTCAGACAATTTCAAAAGTTTAAATTTGTAAATTTTACTTTTTAATGATTTTGTGAAAATTGGTAATAGCATTGATAAGGATCTGAATAGTTAGATAGATAACTTCCATTATGTTTATGCCTTTTGTTGTTTGTTTTTCCCCACCTAGCATTTAAACAAAAATAATAGACCTTATTTTTAGAGTAGGTTTATGTTTATGGACAACTTTCTGCTAGTTTTTGAGCAATGAATTTTTATCCCTTGATTTAACTGAGTTAGAATAAGAGTACAAATAAGTGCATAATTATACTTATTCATTACCATTGTGTGATTAGATAGGTAGTTACTTTGTCAACTGTACACATATATGTATACACCTATAAGTTGAATAACCCTTTACTTTATTATTTTTTTCTTAATCTCCCTCTTTTATTTTTTTTAATTTTTTTAAAATATATTTTATTGATTATACCATTACAGTTGTTCTATTCCCCCCCTTCATTCCCCTCCACCCGCACCCCTCCCTCCCCCACCATTCTCCCCCCCTTAGTTTATAACCACGTGTCTCAAGTTCTTTGGATTCTATATTTCCCCCACTATTCTCGCCCTCCCCCCATCTATTTTCTACCTACCATCTATGCTATTTTCTGTACCTTCTCCTCCCTTCTCCCCCTCCCACCCCCCTGTTTCTAACCCTCCATGTGTTCTTCATTTCTATGGTTCCACTCCTGATCTAGCTGTCCTCTTGGTTTGCTTTGGTTTTAGGTGTGGTTGTTAATAACTGTGTGTTTGCTGTCCTTTCACTGTTAATATTTTTCATCTTCTTTTTCTTATATAAGTCCCTTTAGCATTTCATATAATAAGGGCTTGGTGATGATGAACTCCTTGAACTTGACCTTATCTGAGAAGCACTTTATCTGTCCTTCCATTCTAAATGAAAGTTTTGCTGGATAAAGCAATCTTGGCTGTAGGTCTTTGGATTTCATGACTTGGAATACTTCTTTCCAGCCCCTTCTTGCCTGTAAGGTCTCTTTTGAGAAATCCGCTGACAGTCTGATGGGTACTCCTTTGTAGGTGACTGTCCCCTTATCCCTTGCTGCTTCTAGGATTCTCTCCTTCATTTTGGTCTTGGCTAATGTAATTATGATGTGCCTTGGTGTGTTCCTTCTTGGGTCCAACTTCTTTGGCACTCTCTGAGCTTCCTGGATTTCCTGGAAGTCTATTTCCTTTGCCAGACTGGGGAAGTTCTCCTTTATTATTTGTTCAAATACGTTTTCCACTCGTGGCTGTTTCTTTCCCCCTTCTGGTACCCCTATAATTCGGATGTTGGAACGTTTAAAGATGTCCTGGAGGTTCCTAAGCCTCTCCTCATTTTTTTGAATTCTCATTTCTTCATTCCTTTCTGGTGGGATGTTTTGTTCTTCCTTCTGGTCCATTCCATTGATTTGAGTCCCAGTTTCCTTTCCATCACTATTGGTTTCCTGTGCATCTCCCTTCATTTCAATTAGTTTAGCCTTCATTTGTTCCTCTAATTTGTGACTATAATCAACCAGTTCTGTGAGCATCCTGATAAAGAGTGTCTTGAATTGTGCTTCTGAGAGGCTGGCAATTTCTCAGTCGCTTAGAGTTATTGGCTCTGAGACTTTGAGTTCTTCTTGTGCCATCTTTTGGGTTGTTCGTGCCTGTTCCATAGCAGGATCAGAGCCCTAAAGTGTTCACTAGAACAGGGCAACTAAGTCGCTGGGTTGTGACGTTGTATGTGGGGGCGGGGTCAAAGAGGGACTATGGCGTCCTGTCCGCCGCCTGACGCCACGGCCCTCACTGGTGCCGCAGTTGCTGCCGTCCCCGGGCCCATGCGTTTCGTCCCACTGCACGCGAGTGTGCCACCGCCGTCAGCCCTCGCCCCCTGGGGCCTGCGTGGTCTGTCTCACTGTGCGCGAATATGCGCCCACGGTCTGCCCCGCACCCCAACTGGTTCCCGTCTGCCTGTGCGCCTGGGTCGGGGGCCCTGTCCTACCAGACCCTGCTTGCTGCTGGCTCTGCCCCTCTTACCATCCCCGTTGAACGGTTAGATGTAGTCAGACTTCCGTATAATTCAATTTTCCGTCCTTTGGCTGTGTCTTTGTTTCTCCAAACCTTTGTTGTATTCAAACTTGGTTGTGGGAGAAGGCACAGTGTTTCCACCTATGCCTCCATCTTGGCCCCCTTTACTTTAAAAAGTTGCATATGCCAGTAAACAACGCTTTTATGCTTATTCTTGATATTATTGTAAAATAAAGTTGTACATTAATACAATTTCAGATGATCTAGTAATAAGTTTAATTATAAATTAAATTTTCACTGAATGCTCATCACATGAGCATTCTTATCTACTTTGTAGGTTTTGAGCAAGAGTGTCCCACTCTGAAAGTGGCCAGGTAGCGAACTGGTTATTGGTCTCTGATCTTGAGAAAGACTGTCTTTACTGATTCTGACAAAGATTTTTGAATCCAGTTACCTAAAAACAGGATAAATATCAAAGTGCTTTCTGAGGAACTCTAGAAATACTATTGTACTAGGTAATACTCAAAAAATGCTACTGTCTACCATACTGTACCTAAATGAAGAGTGCCATTTTATACTGTCCCATCGTATCATTACCGTAATTTATTGTTTTATTATATGTGGTCACTATCTGTAGTGTTACTACACAGGTATGAGATGGATTCTTTAGCAGTCTATTCAGACAAGGTAATTATTTTCGACAAAATAAGACTTGTTTATGTCCTTGTGTTTGTAGTTTTTCTAATACCATGTAATTTGTTTCTACCATTACTTATCCAGTAGCTTGTTGCTGTCTAGGACACTGACCTAAGTGTCCACATGTTAGAGCATTCTATTCCACTGTCACTGAGGTCCAGTTTCTAACTATTGCCAACCTGCACCAGTGCTAAAATGATATAGCCAGACCTTTATGACAATTTAGTCAACGTTGAGTCCTATTCTGTTACTGTTGTATTGATTGATAGTGATGTCATATTGATTCTAAGTGCTTTGTTTATTCGATGATTGTGATCAGTTACTATTGAAACTCAGCTCACAGGAGCCTCTTACAGCCCATATTTTCCAATGCAACTCATCAGCCCCAATGTCAGTGCTTCACAGAGCACATTTCCTGTGTTGGCATTTCTCTTATATGCTAAATATCTGGTTGTTGGTGGTTGAAATTGCCACAGGGTTCACAAGATCATGTAGTCCTGACTACAAATTTAACGTGAAAATTTCACACGAGCTCTTTGGAAAATAAGAAAATTGATCATCAAAAAGAGAACAAGTTTTGAGAGGTGTAAGTAGGAACAATTACATACCTCAGGGTCATCATAAATTATAGAATAGCATGAGAAAAATAAGTCACTAGTTATTATTTACACCAACTTAGAAGACACTGAGATGCATAAAGTCAGAGAACTCTTTTTTTCTCAGAAAGGATTTTGGTGTTCTTTGAAGTCTTTTCACCACTTAAAGGTTGATAGGAATATTCGAAGTTCTCCTGGAGACTTCCGACAATTTCATTTTGAGACAGTTTGGTTGTTACTGGTTTTGAACCTTTATATTACAGACTCTCGTTTATTTTTATCGCAGAGAAGCTCTAACATTTATGCTGTAGATCTAGTAATTTATAATAGCACAGGATCTGATTATTTCTGTTGCTTTATTTTGTTGTTTTATTGTGATTTATTGAACCAATATAACTAAAATAACTAAATAGTTAAAGATCAGCAACTTGTCTAAGACATAGCTGTCTATATATTTATATATCTAGTTAAATGATTTTCTGAAGATATTATCTGGCCTTTGCATTTGTTTGAGTTTTCTGCGATGCAAAGCTCAAGATGGAATTAAACATGCAAGAGATTTATTAGGGAAAATTCTTATGAAAGATAAAGTCAAAAGAGAAGAATAAGAGTCGAAAGAAGGAAACTCAGACTGTGATGCAGGTCTGACACTTGTGAACGGTGAGCGGAAGTTTGGGTAGGAAGAGGGCCAAGACTCTTCAAAGACTGTTTTAACTAGGATCCTGGGGAACCTTGAAACAAAAGCCTCAGAATGGAGTTCTACTTCACTGGGGAAGTGGGCTAATATCCCTGCTGTGCTCAGTCTTTGTTGAGAGCAGCCCAGGAAAACCAAGACCTGGGTGCAAAAGTGGGGGCGGATCCAGAGGGAAGATAGCTGAGGCTGTCAGAAAGCTGTGCCTGGCAGCAGGAGGTCTGAGGAGCCTTAACACCCTGGGAGGCGGTGAGGTATCAGAGGGAAGGGCAGGTTTGAACTTGCATCCTGGCTTGGCCACTTGGAAGTCCCCTGAATTTAGATAGCTTTAGTTACTCTAACTGTAAAATGGGGAAATTAGTGCCTATGCCATTTATGGTAACAGTTAAACACATGACAGGGAAAGCAGGTGGGGAAAAAGAGTTTAGGAGTTTCTAAGATACAGACAGAAATGTAAATAAATTTAGGAGCAGTAGAAGAACACAGCGTTTAAGAGCCAGCCCTCCGGAGTGAACTCTGGAGTCCACTCTTCATTAGTTGCATGATCTTGTTTGTTTCCAAATCTTGTGTTTTTCTTCCTGCCTGTTACATGGAGATAACAGGATCGTTGTGAGAACTGAATAAGTTAAGAAATGATTAGAGCCATGTCTGGCATGTAGTAAGTACTGCAAATGTGAACTTTTAATGCTATTACTCCTTCGACTATGTTTATTCAAATGCCTGTTCATTTGGATTTTCTCACTTTATAACACTGGGTTCTTATTTTTACAATAATCTTTATTTATGTTGACCTCTTTCCCTCTCTTCTAAAACTGCTTCTTATCTGTGAGTGACTTCTTCTCCTGGGTTTATCTGAGATTCACTGTAAAGGGAGAGGTTTCTTGAGCTGGTAGGCAGCTGGCATACAGAAACGGGGCATTTTCAAGTCATTCTCTTTGATCTGCCCTCTGTACTCTGGCTTTATCGGCTGGCCATCCCCTCTTGTGTTTTCTCAGTTTGACTCTTCAGGAACTTGGCCTAGACAGGCACGTGACAGGCAGGTAACATGAAACTTCAACAGAGACCACTAAGCTGCTTGCTGGAGTGATTTTATGCTTCAAAACTCATGCCCTCTGCTGGTTTCTCATTCATTCCTCTTTTACTTTGATGTGAGAGCTTAGCAATTTTGAGCTAGTCAGTAGGGAATGGAATTTTGAGTAGGTAATGTTTCTGATGAGGTGTGATAAAAGTACAACCACAACAGCAATGGATTTCTCTTCTTCAAGAAGAGATTTCAGAAGAGGGTTTCTAGAAAAATTTTATTTATTTAAAACTCGTTTGTGTATTTAAATTCATTTGTCTTGGTGATACAGGGTGCAGCCAAGGGGGCCCCAGAAAAGATTTGGAATGGTGTCCAGAACTCAAAGTGTACAGGAATATTGGAGGAAATATTAAGATATCCTCACCCCACCCCACCCCCAGGTGTCAGTTCGGGGAAGGGACGAATGGAGCAGGGCCATTGAGAGTTGTTTTGCATAGCAACAGTTTTGCAGCTAACCTCTGGAATGGTTATTTAACATATGTATAACCTTTAACTGGTTTCATAGATATGTTAAATAGCTGTGGCCAAGTTTTGGGCCAGGGAGAAGGGAGTGGCGGAAAAACCAGGCGGGAACTGGGGCTGCTTCTCTGAGAGAGTGCCTGCAAGAGAGGCATGTGGCTTTAGCAGAGTGAAGACCCCCTCTTGGCCAGGTGAGGGGGAAAGCCACGCTATTTAGGAAGATGTAGACCCCTGTAGCTATTAGGAGGGAGAGCCACATGGTTTCAGCAGAGTGCAGACCCCCTCTTGGCCAGGTGAAAGGAGAGCCACGCAGCTTTGCCAGAATGGAGATCCCTGTGGCCAGGTGAAGAAGAAAGACGCGCTTTTGGTGGAGTGCGGCTTTGGTAGAAGAGGCCCACGCAGCTTTGGCGTGCTCCCTTTGGCTGAGTGGCCTGGAAAGCAGGAGAGACTTTGACTGGAACTTGGTACAAAGAACTCTTGTCAGTGAAAGGTGCCACATGACTTTGGATTAATTGGAGATCCTGCCTGGGCAGGCAGGCGACACAGCTCACAGTGCCAGCAACCTGAAAAACGGACGTGTGCCCTTTTCC
Source organism: Sturnira hondurensis (assembly GCF_014824575.4). Taxonomy (NCBI): domain Eukaryota; kingdom Metazoa; phylum Chordata; class Mammalia; order Chiroptera; family Phyllostomidae; genus Sturnira; species Sturnira hondurensis. The sequence continues at coordinate 2,180,686 of NW_028077910.1, forward strand.
TGATTTACGGTACCCGGAGTTGGGACAGTGGGAGAAGGGAGCGCTGTGTGTGTGTGTGTGTGTGTGTGTGTGTAGGTGTATACCCTTAAAGACTTTAATATTTTAAGGAAGGCATTAGGCCTGAATAGCATTAAATAAACATTTTGTTTCCTTTTCACAAATCTCTGGCATTGAGAGATGTCTTTTCGATTGGCGGCGGACAGAAGAGCTCTATAGATATTAGTATACTGTCCTTGGGAGGGGCCCCTGTTTTCTGTAGCAGTTTTTGGCATCCCTCGGTGGGCCAAGTATTGCCCCCCCCCTCGGACCCTTGTTCGGTAACATTGGTACTTTCAACCCATCTTGGGGAAGTTAATTCTCGTGCTCATCCTTGAAGAGATGATTAGGTTGAGGCGATGTGTCAAGCCTCAGAAACACGCAGAGTATGATATGCTGATCTAGAGAGTAATGATTTGAAGCCATAACCCATTCTCCTTCTTCACTCAGTTGCAGCAAGAGTTTGGACTCTGCAGGCCAGGATGACACCCTGGAGCACAGCTCACAGACTGCAGTTACATCGAGCTCATAAATGGCTCAGTTGGCATCTCAGGCAGGGAGTACATGAACCAGGGTTGGATGCTAATGATTTGATGTCTAAATGTGAGGAAGGGAGGGAAGGGTGTTCAAAGCATCAGCAATAGCTGATTGTAAAGGAGAACAATACCAAGGGAGAGGAATTAAAGAGAAACACAGCAAGATGACAAGGAGAGTTGGAGGGGGGGAGTATCATTCATCTCCTGTGAAAGCCCCCACAGCAGAAAGATGGATTAATGCTGTCAGAGCCGTTATCCATCCCATCAGCCTTATTATATGGTAGAAAGCTACCTGTCACTATCTTGGCTGCATGTGGTGGTACAATCCTGGCACCTTTTCCCCAATGCATTGAAAACATTTTCTAGGTTTTTTTCTTCAAGGCAGTTTTCATATTTGTTTTAATCACAGGTAGATCCATCATACACATTTAATTTAAAAAGTCATAACAAGCAGAATTTCTGTTCAACATAAAGAGTGCATAAAACAAATGCTACTATTTATCAACTATAATGCATTTTTGTAAAGGCCTTATAAGAATAAAGAATAAAATCCAATGATGGTCTTACAATAAATATTTAATACTTTATTGCATATTTATGGTATAATCTTGCCTTCCCACAATATATGGCTGTTCAAAGACTTAAATTGTGGTCATGTGGTTTACTTGCTCGGAGATGGCAATGGTGATCTATTTCTATGTTAAGCCATAGAAAAAATCACTTTCTGCCAAAACGAAACTAAGTACCAAAGTTATTGGGATTTTCAATTCTGTTTTCTAATGCAAAATTACTCACCTTAAATCCTTAAATTAAATTGTTCCTAATCATACACAGTCTGATATTTACCAAAAGGGCTGTCATGGCAGCTTTCCAAAGACCCGAAAATAAACATTTTGCTCTCCTGGAAGCAATAATAGAGTTCTGAAAAAACCTACGTTTACTCTAAGTTTTACAGAAGCCATGGGGAATGAATTAAAATGGGAATTTGATAAAACGATGATTAACACTTAGGTAAGGATCACTGAATCTTTAAGGAAGGAGTCAGATCAATAACCATTGCATTTACTGTGGAGGCCTTTCGCACTTTGACTGCAATCGGGTTAACTTTTTCTATCAGAGTTCAGCGTGATGCCGACACTGTCCAACCTGAGTGAGGCTGACAATGTGGCTGAAGCGATACAGCCCTTTCTATCGAGGGTGCACACGTTTCCTTAGATTTCTCAGGGGGAGCTACAAAACCCAACATTTTTTCTTTGTTTCAGTTCCTAGAAAGCTCAAGCATAATTGTTATTAGTAGATTTCATGAGCCAGTTTTATTTCTCATTCTCTTATTCTGGGCCAATGGTTCAGTTTTTGTGTATTTTCACTTTAATTCACATGCTATCTTTTGGGAGGACACACGTAATTTACGTTTCTGAGTGCGATGCAACAGTGTGATCACTCTGAGCAATAGTTCCAGCATTCCTTTCTGTGACGATCTGTGGCTCTACCCCTATTTTACATCACAACTTTTTAAAAATGTAACAGCAATAACACGGAAGTCATCTTAATCTTTTTAAATAAGATTTTATTGGTTTTATTTTTAGGCAGAGTGGAAAGGGGGGAGAGAGAGAGGGGAGGAGACATCCGTGTGTTTGCCTCCCATGCTTCTCCTCCCGGGGATCTGGCCTGTAGCCCGGGCGTGTGCCCTGATGAGAATCAAATCAGTGACCCTTTGGTTTGCAGGCCAACATTCAGTCCACTGAGTCTCACCAGCCAGGACCACCTTAATCTTTAATTGGAACTATATGCAAGATGATGGCTTTCTACTTCTCAGTTAGGATGTTTTTTAATATAAAATGTCCACATTTAGGCTGTTTAAAAGATATAATTGTTTTTAGTTTGTTGCCTCTAACATTTCTTTTTCAACTGCTATATTTGAGTCATTTGCTCCAGTTCATGTTCTATTGGAAGTTCATGGTCCACCACATGGTCTATTGCATAGCCTGTTGCAGATGCGTTACATATATTTCTTAAGGATTCCATGTGAAGCAAAGCATTATTTAGTAAATCCTATTGACACAGTGGTTGAAAGTAATAGTATGTTATTGAAGTTCAATTTTGCTAAAGTGATACCTATTAGGACAGTATTGGGTCCTAGCACTTTAAACACCATCTATGGAAATTAAAAACAAACTTTCTAAGGCAGAGTATTTGTTGTGTTGTCATGTGATTAAAACATAGTTTTATCAATAATTGTTTCAACATATTTCAGTTGATTACTTATATCTACTTGATTACAAGGGTATGCTGACAAACTCATAACTGAATATTAAAATTAATAACATAACTTTTGGGATGAGTTGAATTTAACATACTTTTTGTTTTTAATCTCTGCTTAGAATTACTGTTGTAGCCGCACTTCAAGGCCAGTGTTCATGTGCTGGTTATATGAAATGACATGCAAGCTGAGCATGGGACTATTCGCTTCTCTTCACTTCTGCTATTCTGTTCTGTGTCATGGAGGGACTGGCTCCCACAGGCTGCATTTCCCAGGCTCCCATAACAACTGATTTGGCTAATGGGGATCCCATGTGAGATACCAAAGGGAGGAAAAAGAAGACAGCAGGGTATACCTGCATCTCATCCTTGGGCAGCGTCTCTGGCACTGCTGCATCTCCTCTGGTAGGGCACCCCCCCCCCCCCCCGCTGGGTACCCTTGGCTGCTGTGCTCTGGAGGTTTGCCTCCCCCAGGGTCCTCCGGCTGCTGGTATCACAGGGGCTTCCTACTGTTACTCGTCTCTGGGCTGCCTCACTCTCCCTTGTCGGGTTGCTCAGCCTCTCCATCACCTGTGTAACCTAGTTCTTGTGTTAAATATTCTTTGTTGTAAAAACCTAAAGTGATTTTCATTTTCCAGGTCGATCTTGACTAAATTATAAGAGTCAGCAAAAGATACACTGAGCATGGAAATATTCTGTATATCAATGTTATTATAAGTTGTTTTTAAATACTTTTCAAATCAGCTTAAATATTTTTTCAACCTATAGCTCATGCTCTGAGTGCCAGATTTCATGACTCCTGTGTCTTTGATTAATACTGTATTTTACTAAAACCACAAAGACAAAATCAGGAAAAAAAATAGAAAGAGCGTAAAGGAAGAAATAAGTGAACAGGACTCAAAAGCATACAATATTTTTGAGAAGTAACTATAGAACTTAATATGACTCTAGAGTATCTCATTTTTCCTAAAATGGTTCACAACAACATTAATTTTACTGTATTCTAATGTTACATGGGGAAAATGTGCCATAGTCAACTAACTTTGGGAAATGAAATGTTCACCAAAGTAACTAACTTTTTAAAAATAGCACTACTCCAGCCCTGGCTGGTGTAGCTCAGTGGATTGAGCACAGGCCTGCGAACCACACGATCGCAGTTCGATTCCCAGTCAGGGCACATGCCTGGGTTGCAGGCTGGTTCCCTGCAGGCCAACTCCCAGCAGGGGATGCAGGAAAGGCAACCAGACATTGATGTTTCTCTCCCTCTCTCCTTCCCCTCTAAAGATAAATAAATAAAAAATTAAAAAAAATAGCACTACTCCAGAGAGTTTAATTTGCTGATGGGCCTTGTGCATCTCCAGGAGGCTAACCTATTCCATTCCCTCTACTCACAGATAAAGATTTCAGAATCTAATCATTTACTTATTCATTCAACAAATCTCTATTGACTACTTGTACCTTAGGCACTGGGAAGTAGGGATAATGATAGTAAAGAGAGCAGGAACTAAAACCAGTTCTGTCTAATTTCTAGTGGGAAGAGAAAGACAACAAACCAGTAAACTATATGAGTTAGATGGTGATAAGTGCTATAAAAGCAATAAAGCAAGGGAGAAGGATAGAAGGTGCTGAGGCAAAGATAAATCTCACCTTTAAACACAGTGGTCAATGAAAAGTCCGTTGAAAAAGAGTGGTAAGTGGCCCTGGCTGGTGTAGCTCAGAGGACTGAGCTTGGGCCTGCGAACCACACGATTGTGGTTCAATTCCCAGTCAGGGCAGATGCCTGGGTTGCGGGCCAGTTCCCGGCAGGGGACACACCCGAGGCAACCATACATTGATATTTCTCTCTTTCTCCTTCCTTTCCCCTCTAAAAATACATAAATAAAATATTTTAAAAATAAATAAATAAAACACAGGAATCTGCATGTTATATTAAAAAAGAAAAAGAGTGGTAAGTCATGTGACTTTCAGATGGACAATTCTTCCACCCAGGTGGTACAGTAATTGTTAAGTCTCTGAATAGATTGAGCCTGGTATTTTCGAGGAGCAAAGATAATACATATTTTAAGAGACACCATCAATTTAAAAACAACTTTGTGAGCAAATGTTTAAAAAGGAAATAAAAGCAAAGCTGTTATATTCAATCTACACATATTTTTTAAAATGACTATAGCACACAGTTATCATTGTATATCACCTTTTTTATTTGAGGTTTGAGGCTATTTTCTTAGCAGATAAAGTTTCTTCTGGAACCTATGACCGGGAGTTGTGATACATAATATCATAGTTGTCATTATTTTGGCTTGTATTTGTACCTTTCATAGAACTGACAATATAATCTCATGTTGAAGAATTCTTGAATTTTGTTCCAAGTGTTTTATTTAGGCACACTTTTGGTTTCATTTTCCTTCTTAAATTAATTACATATTGCTAGAAATTAAATGGCTTCTCTTCAAAGGCAGCTAAAAACTTTTGATATCTAACCTTACAGACAGCTTTCAGAACTTGTGAATCAGTCACACCAATTATTCCCAGCTTTGAAATGCTTGTGATTGGTTCTCAGATGTTTGGTTACATTTGCCTGAACAGTCGATGATAGCTACTTCACAACCTGCGCCTCTGTCTGAAAGCTGGAGAATTTCCTTTGAAATTGATTGGGAGATGCTTTGCCTTTAGAGAAATTTGAAAATGTGAGTGAAAAAATACATTTGATCCCAGAACCCATTTTGCGTGAAGCATCTCAGGGGACCAATGTTTTTTGGAGCACGCTGGAAGAAACGTTGATCTGGTCAAGTCTTAAATCTAACAAAGGCATTTTCCTGAATAGCACCTGAATATATTATCTTCGTATAAGATATAAACAAAGTAGGGATGCTTAGGCCAGAATGTAAAGGTCTCTTGTCGCTGCCTAGTCCCACTCTGGCTCCTGTTCCCAGAGAAGACCTCTGTGAGCAGTGGTGTGTATTCCTCACCACACACTTTCCCCGCATTTACAGGTATGATTGTACACTAAGTCCTCACTTAAAGGCAATGACAGGTTCTGAGACTTTAAGTAAAATGACATATAATAAAACCGATTTCACCATAGGCTGATTGATATAAACAGGAGTTAAGTACCTACGGCATCTCATCAGTGTTATAACAAAAATGTTGAACAAAATAATGTTTGTAGATACATTACAGAATCTGCTGTAGATACACTCACATACATATATATGTTTTTATATTCTCTGTATGTTATATATACACACGTGCATGTATATAAGCAGTTATATGTTTATAAATATAAATATGAAAACCTAAATATAGTTTTTATATAATATAAACTAAAAATTAAATCCCCACATTGCTTTTGATTAGTTTTGTTTACATATCTTTCAGAAATCATTCCATGTCATTGCATATTGGTGTATGTGATTTTAGTATGCTATTATATTAGAAATTACTTAATCTTTCCTCCATTAAACAATATTTAGTTCATTTACATCTGGAAGGGCTATTACAAGCAATGTTTCAGAGAGTGTATTATAATGATATCTTTTCATAAATGTAGAAGTAGGTGCTTTTTAAGAATGATAGCTATGTGAAAGCAGAATTGTTACTTAAAGTACATGTGCACACTTCAGATCTAATAGAAAGCTGGTGGTTTGTCTCCAGGCAGCTCCCACTGGCTGCACTCCCACTAACAATGCATAAAAAATCCAGTGTCTCTGACTCTCCCCCGTGTTTCTTCTTCAGTGTTTAAATACTTTTGTTTTGTCTTTGCTAATCTTATAGAGGTAACCCTAATTTTTTACTTGCATTTCTCAAATTTATTTATACATTGAGTACCTTTCATTTCTTTTTCTGTGAATGTCCTATTTTTATTTCTTTGTCCATTTTTTCTATTGGGTAATTTTCCTCTTTTTAAAGTTGATTTCTTGGAGTTCTTTTTCACAAAAATTGATCTTTTCAATAGATTACAAATATTTTCACCTAAGCCATCATTTGTTTTTTCACTTTCTTAGTTATTTATTTCTCCAGAAAGATTTGAATTCTATATAGTGTAATCATTACCATTTACATCTCCTATTTTCTGGATTTGTGTTATTTATCTCTTTAATCCACCTAGAAATCAGTTTTTTATTTATTATGTGACATGAACTATATTAGGGAACATTACTGCTAAGGCAATTAGATTTTAAAAATATGTATGAGTTCAAACAGAATAGAAGTTTTTCAGCTCCAGGTTATAGGAGACAATTCTGCATGGCGTGGGCCCAGCTCCCACTCGGAGATGCATAGAACCCGCACCCACAGATAGGTTCTCCTGTGGGGAACCAGACCTGCATTGTACCCAGACTGTTATGAGACTTGCTTTTGCTAAAACTCCCTCACCCTGAACTGAGAAAATGTTTACTGCATATCTTTAAATAGACTTCCTAAAATATGCTGAACCTTCCAAGGATGAGTGTAAGCAGTTCAACCACTTTTCCATTTGCATTTGCAAATATTCTTCTTCTGTGGTGTGATTACTGGCATCCTCTCCTTTGTTTTGTGTAAAAGGTAACCACCTAAAGTGAACCTCTGCATAATAAATGAGGTCCATCATGTAATGTGCCCAGAAAAGCAATAAAGGGTTGTCAAAGCAAGGGTCAGGACTCTTTCCTCTTGAGAGAGTGGTCGACACACTCTGAAGCTTGCTCTCCCCTTGAGGGAGAAGCCGAGCCATCCCTTTTCCTCCACAGGACTCAATAGTCTGCGTGAATTTGTCCCGTCTCATCCACAATGTGGTGGACCCTGTAAGCCAGGGTCCACATCACCAGGTAACTCGGGCTAATGATGGCTGGATTTGGAAGGTGAGTAGCTGTTACTGTGTTTCTCCAGATTCCTTTGTTGAAGCCCCAACCCCTAACATGTAGACATTTGGAGGTAGGGCCTTTGGGAGATAGTTGGGTTTGGATTAAGTAATGACAGTGGAATCGTTATTATATGCCGCAGTCCAGCCGAAGCAGGGTCTGGGGATTCCTGAAAGGTGGCTAAGGCGTCGGCGATGGGTAACAGACAACACACGCCTCAAAGGACAGTGAAGCTCTGTTCCATTTATTGCAAGTATAAGTAGGTTTTTATATTTTCATTTTTGGTAGTGATTAACATTTACAGGTGCATAGCATGATCAGTTAAGCAGAAAAAATCAGTCCAAAGGTAACCAGGAAAAGTACAAAAGTTCCCATAGTTTCAGTTATGTTAAACAAAAGTTGTTTTGACCAGGAGAAGCAATAATCAGACAATTTGAAATAGCTCTATGTACAGAATTTGAATGTCTTATTGTTTATTAAAGTTCTCAGAGTTTGACATTGGGCAAAAGGTAGGCTAGACCGAGCAGAGGTTAGAAAATTCATTATAAGCCTTTGTGATGTCTAACTTAGTTATCTATCTTTCTGTCTAAAATGTTTCTTTATGTACTATGGACTGTAACTCCTTGGTAATTGTTTCTACATGCTTAGTTTGTAGTAGCTAACCAGCTTCTCCTGTTTCTTTGCTTGGCTAATTCTAACTGATATATATTCTTATTCAAGGTAAAGGAGAGGCTGTTACTCCAATACCTTTTAGACATTCAGGGGCTATTTCATTAGAGGGGATTTTTCCATCCTTTCAGGCAGTTCCATGGGGAATACTGAAGTTTTCCCCTGAACTGTCCCTTCCTCTTGGGTGATTTTCACAGGAATAAGTAAGTACAGTACAATGCCTATATTCAGTAGCAAGAGTAAAATAATTAAAATAAAACAGCTAATTGTTAACCCATTTTGGATGCCACGTTCTCTTCCGTGGAGACGAATTCCTTGAACTTGAGTCCTCCATGCCTGGACCTTGTCAGACAACATAGTTGGAAGAGGACGTGGCAATTATAGGATGGCTGATTTTGTAAGAAGAGGAAGATACTCTCCTCCATCCTCATGCACACACTGAAGGAAGATGTACAAGTACACACCAAGAAGGCAGCCATCTGGAAGCCAGGAAGAGAGGGGCCTCATCTAGAACCCAATCTGCTGGCACCTTGATCTTGATCTTCTCAGCCTCCAGAACTGTGAGAAATGAATTTCTGTTATTTAAACCAATCAATCTATATGGTATTTTGTTATTGCAGTTAGAGCAGACTAAGGTAATAGCTTAGTTTACAGAGCCATTGGGCAATTCAGGAAAACTCTGATTCTGCTATTTTCCGGATGTGGTTGGCAAGGCTTGCCCGCGAGTCTCTTCCAACACTGTCACTGCGAGGGAAACGGTGAAAGGGGACTCTTTGTGCGAGTTTTTCTGAGCTGTGTCTGCAGGTGGTATGCGTTACTCCTCATGTGCCATTCTTTATAATCAAGCGCAGTTCAAACCACATTCCTCAGAAAAATAAATTGGCTTAATAAACAACTGGCATCCTCAGTCACAGAATTTGGATTTATTTTGTCTCTATAAAATGATCACTTGCTGAATAGGCTGGCGTTCAATGTGGAACACCACCTCTATCCTACATTGGACTGGCATGTACCCGTGCTCTACTAGGGAAGCTCCTGTCAGTTGTCTGTTTATCCTGACATGAACACCCTGGGGTTTTATTTTGGGTGATTTATAACAGTTTTTGTATCTTATTGTTCTTTTTCTATATGTTTGACTATTTACAAGCATTATCTTTTCTAGACAATTTTTTGAATTGTTATATTTTATTAAAAATCTTGTTTCATTGATTTGGCTTTAAATTTATAGCTTAATTTAAGGAAAATAATTTTAAATTATCAAAACTTTACATCTAGGAACATGTCTATTATTCAATATTTAAGTTTTTAAATTTTATTGCTATTTTCAAGAATCAGCTCCTGGCTGGTGTAGCTCAGTGGACTGAGTGCCAGCCTGTGAACCAAGAGGTCCCTGGTTCAACTCCCAGTCAGGGCACATGCCTAGGTTGAGAGCCAGGTAACCAGTAGGGGATGCACAAGAGAAAACACACATTGATGTTTCTCTCTCTCTCTTTCTCCCTCTATTCCCCTCTCTCTAGAAATAAATAAATAAATAAATAAATGAAATCTTTAAAAGAAAGAATCAACATTTGGTTTTATTCATCAATGTATTGCTTATATTTAATATATTTTGCTTTTACCTTCTTTATTTCTCTCTTCTACTTTTATTAGATTTTTCTTGCAATATTTTGAGTTTATTTAGGTATTCTATCATTGACTTATATTTCAAAATGTCTTGCTCAATTAGTACTGCAGTTAGTTTCATTGTTATACATTTTTATATTTGTTTACATTGTCATTCATTTATACATATTTTTATTTTTTAATTTTGATTTACTCTTTAACTGGGTTTTTAAATCCATCAGCTGTATATTTTTTCTATTGTATTTTATCATCAATATTATTTGCATTGTGGAAATTTACTGAGATCTTTTTTTGACTTCAAATAAATTTTTGTTTTTCAATTACATTTACAATTACATACAATATTATATTAGTTTCAGGCATATAACTCAGTGATTAGATATTATATAACTTACTAAATTATTACCCCAATAAATCTAGTACTCATCTGACACCATATGTAGTTATTAAAATAGTACTGACTATATTCCCTATGCCGTACTTTATATCTCCATGACTATTCTGTGACTACTAATTTGTACTTACTAATCTCTTCACTTTTTTTACCTATCCACCCAATCTTCCTCTCATCTTAAAAAAGATGCTTTCACATTTCTTATAATAGTATTTTGGTGTAATTGAACTCCAGGGTTTTTTTTTTTTTGGTCTGGGAAACTCTTTATCTGTCCTTTGATTCTAAAGGATAGCTTTGCTGGATAGAGTAATCTTGGTTGTATGTTCTTGCTTTTCATCACTTTACATATTTCTTGCCGATCACTCCTGGCCTGCAAAGTTGCTGTTGAAAAATCAACTGGTAGTCTTATGGGAGCTCTCTTGTAGGTACCTAAATGCTTTCTTCTTGCTGCTTTTAAGGTTCTCTCTTTGTGTTTAACCTTTTGCAATTTACTTATGAGGTATGTGTTTTGGTGTGGGCCTCTTTGGGTTCATCTTGTTTTTTAATCTCTAGGCTTCCTGTACTTGTATGTCTATCTCTTTAACCAGAGTAAGGAAGTTTTCTGTCATTATTTTTTTCATATTGGTTTTAATTCCTTGCTCTCCCTCTTCTTCTTCTGGCACTCCCATGATACAAATGTTGGTATGGAGAGGCTCCTTACACTATCCTAATTTTTTTGCTGTTCTGATTGGGTGTTTTCTGCTTCTTTACATTCCAAATTGTTGATTTGATTCTTTGTTTCATCTGCTCTATTGCTGATTCCTTGTAATGTATTCTTCATTTCAGTTAATGTATTCTTCATTTCTGACTGGCTCTTTTTATGTTTTCTAGTTTTGTTGTTATGTTTCCTATACCTTTGTTGATGTTTTCACTACGTCCATCTACTCCTTTCCTAAGATCAATGAACATCTTTATAACCAATGTTTTAAACTCTACACCTGGTAGATTGCTTGTCTCCAGTTTGTTTGGTTTTTGGTTAGTAATTTAATTCATTGTTATTTAGTGTTATTTGGGCTTGTTTTGTGACTCTTTTACAATTTCTATTTTCTATGCTTTCATGTTTCTCGTGTTCATACTTTTATCTTTTTTTAAACTTTAAAAAACAACAAAAAATTTTCTTTTAGAGAATTTGGAGTTATACATCCTAATTCTATTCTTTCTTTGGTCACTGTTGACATTTTAATACATGTATTTAAACCTAGAATCTTTTCCTGAGAATTCTGGGCCTCTTATAGTGTTGACTCAATTCACAATACTCCTACTTTTTCCCTTTAGAAACTACCTTTGACAATAGTCAACTGTATTACTTTCCTAGGACTTCCACAACAAAGTACCACAAATAAGTGGCTTAAAAGAAGTAAAATATATTGTCTCACAGTTCTGAAGGCTAGAAGTCCAAAATTAATAAGTTGGTAGGGTCATGCTTGCTGAAACCTGCGGCAAAAGGCTCTTAACTAGTTTTTTCAACTTCTGGTAGCACCACACATTTCTGGGCTTGTGGCAGCATAATTCCAATTTCTGGCTCCATCTTCACGTCATCTTTTCTCTATGTGTATCTGTTTTTATGTCTGAGTCTCCCTTTTTCATAGGACATATTAGATTAGAAGCCTATCCTAATTTCCTGATTTTAACTTGATCACCCCTTTAAAGACCATATTTAATTAGGTCACAATGTGAAGTACTGGGGGCAAGGACTTCCATATGTATTTGGGGGGGAGCACATTCAACTCACAACACCAATTGAAATATTCTTCTCCTAGTATATCCCTATGTTTTTCTCTCTAGGTAGAGTTGCCAAATTTAACAACTAAAAACAAAGAAACCTCAGTTAAATTTAAATTTTGATAAAAATAAATATTTTTAGTGTAGGTATCCTAAACAGTACATTGCTTATTCTTATATTAAGTGTTTTGTTATTTATTTGAAATCAAAATTAATCTAGGCACTCTGGATTTTATTTGGTAAGCCTAACTCCAGGTCTTTGCCTTCCTTAGTTTGGTTTAAGAATCTTTCACAATTTTTAATATGACTTTTCATCAAGATTTAGCTCAAATGACACTCCAAGGGCATTTTCTTGCTCTCTCCATCAAGAAGTAATCTCTTCATCTTCCAGACTTTGGTAGAATTTAATTTACTCTTCACCTGTGATATTTAACAGATTCAACCTTGTATAAAAATTATTGATATAGGTTATGTCATCTACCCTTTTTAATAGAAATTATCTGAAGCCCAAAAGTTTTTATGATTCAATTTGCTATTCTACACAGCTTCCAGTTTAGCTCTTTGGGACAATAGACATTCAGAAGGAAGAAGGAAGGAAGAAAGAAAAGAAAGAAAGAAAGAAAGAAAGAAAGAAAGAAAGAAAGAAAGAAAGAAAGAAAGAAAGAAAGAAAGAAAGAAAGAAAGGAAGGAAGGAAGGAAGGAAGGGGGAAGGAAGGAAGGAGGAAGGAAGGAAGAAAGGAAGAAAGGAAGGAAGGGAGAAAAGAAGAAAAAAAAAAGAAGGGGGAGGGGGAGGGAGGGAGGAAGGAAGGAAGGAAGAAAGAAAGGAAGGAAGGAAGGAAGGAAGGACGNGACATTCAGAAGATAGAAGGAAGGAAGAAAGAAAAGAAAAGAAAGAAAGAAAGAAAGAAAGAAAGAAAGAAAGAAAGAAAGAAAGAAAGAAAGAAAGAAAGAAAGAAAGAGGAAGGAAGGAAGGAGGAAGGAAGGAGGAAGGAAGGAAGGAGGAAGGAAGGAAGAAAGAGGAAGAAAGGAAGGAAGGGAGAAAAGAAGAAAGAAAAAAGAAGGGGGAGAGGGAGGGAGGGAGGAAGGAAGGAAGGAAGAAAGAAAGGAAGGAAGGAAGGAAGGAATGACAGAAGGCCATAAAGAAACCTTGTGATTTGATTTGGCTTGCTCATGTGAAAACACAAACCAAAAAAAAAAAAAATCCATAAACAAACAAGAACAAAATGCACTGTTTAACAACTCATCAACCAGGTGAGTCAGAAATACGTGCCAACAATTCCTACCTGATGGTGGAACTCTGAGCCTTTAACAAACTGCTCCCTGATTTTTAAAGTGCTGCCTCCTCAGCCAGCCTCTGGTTTGACCTACTCTAAAACTTCATCATCAAGTACAGACTCCACATTTCCCTGATTTATTTTAAAGGACTAAAGTGCTCACTGGTATTCACCTTTGATGATTTATGTTTAGATTATATTTACGTCAGTATGGAAGAAATACTGAAGGTACATTCATACCCACATTTTTTAGAAAGCAACCTGGCTGACTGTGGATTGGCCAGCACATACTAGAAAGAAGAAGGAGAAACAGATTCATTTTCAATAGCCGTGATCCTGCTCGGTACTAATTGCAGGATAGAGATGCTGTTTATTCATTTTCCATTTATTCAGCCAACCGACAAATCATTCTTGTTGTCAGTTGAAAAATAGACCTATGAGGACATAAATGCTGTCAAGGCCTTTCTTATTGTTGGTACTTTTACCACCAAAATCCAGTGGAATTACTTAATATGACTCATGTTGAAGAATAAAATTAGCATTCTCCTTAAATTGCAATTTAAAACCTTAATATTTAAAAAAAATTATGCTTTTCTTAAGCTGTAGAATAAGCTGTAGGTCACTGATTTGTCCTATACAGAAAGGCATACATCATCCCTCACACTTGAAAAAAAGGAAGTACACTTGAAACCAACATAATCTTATTGATCAATGTGACCCCAATACATTTAATTTAAAACAAAGAAAGTAGGCATACCCACAGATGAATTTGGAAAATATTGTTTTTAAAACTTTCTTAGGTATCTAAATATATCAGTGTGCTTAGGTGACAACAGGTGTAATCTTTGCTATATTTATTAATAGTTTTTGGGAAACAACATCATATCATATTAGGCTTTCCCTGTACAAACACATTTTGACGACTAAAACTTGATCTGTATAAGTAAATCTGTATGATAATTTATGCCATAACAGCTTTTTTCATTGTAATTAATATCTTCTAAATGTAAGTTCAGCAAACCCTCTTTTTCTCTAAAAAAACATACAGTGTGTGCCAATTAATGTGTTAATTATGCATGTCAGTCAGAGTGGAATAAGGAGACTACTGGGTCCCCCCATTGCAGGAGTCACTGGGGAATGAGGGTTTGGGAGAAGTTAGAGGATCAGGGAAATTCACTAATGAGCCTCTAAACCTTGGGCCATTCAGCTGTTAAATAAAATAAGACCACTGTAGGGTTGGTAGAGAGGTCTCCTGCAGGCTGCTTTTCCTGCATCTGGGGCCAGTGTTGGTCAGCAGGATTAGCAGAAGGGAAGGAGAGCGGGAAGTGACTGTGAATGAGTGAGGACACATGGAGACTTCGGAGTCTCCTGGCCCCTTTGCATCTTATTTCATATATAATCATCGTGACTTTCAAAGTTCAATGGCGGCAGTTCTGCTTCTGCCCTCCAAATCTCTCACAAACTCCGTTTTTGGACAATTTTAAGTAGAAAATAATCAAGGGAAGAGATTGTGGGAAATGTAGTTCCAGCTTAGGTAAACTGATACAGAATAAAGTCATCACAGTAGAATTTGGAAGATATAGCTGAGCTCCTTTCAGAAAAGAATTCTTTGCATCTTGCACTGTAGTTCCAGTCCTGTCCCTGCCTTTACTGCTATGTGATTTTTGGGCAAGTGACTTAACACTGTTGGCTTCAGTTTCCATATTTGCTAAGTCAGGGAGCTGGAGGGTCTCTTAATTGTAAGATTTAGGGAATTGTGGACATTCTCAGCCCACTCCTGCATACAGCACGTTAAAATATATTTTGTAGAATCATAATAAAGATTATATACTCCTATTATATTATACAAGTATAAATAAATCTGGATTCAAGTTTTAAAAATTCATTAGCTCTTCCTAGGACCAAAACAAAATAGTCTAAGGTGACATTGACTATATTTTTTAGACATTGAGGCAAGTTTAAAGAGTAATAAAAAAGTTAAAATTTTTTTTTCAAATCTGGAGGATTAAAATATTTACTTCTCAATGTCATTTCTTCAAAATTATTAAGTGTTGCAGCTTTTCTAAGAAGTTCCAAATGATTGGTTTTTCTTGCTCTGTAATTTCTTCAGTGTGCTATAAAAGATAAAACTTGCTTCACTGGTACAGTAATTTCTAAGTGAATTTAAAGATTAATAGAGGAAATAGTTTGACAATACTGAAACATGATTGCTTTTTCTGTAATTAAAGAGCCTGCATATATATTACTTTTGTCAAACGTTTATGAGGCACCTACTATGTACAAGGTACTCTGCTAAAGGTGACAATATAGTTATTCAAAGAAACACAAGAAACCAGGCTAACTTGATGCACTAACATCCATACAAAAAATTTTACTGAATTCAATGATAGTTCTGGCCACACAATCTTAGGGGAGCATAGAAGAAAAAAGATGACTTTGAAGAGGTCCTATGTGAACTTAGGCGATTTTTTTTCTTCTTACTTTTGCTTGTTTGTTACAGCTGAATGAAAGGGAGTTAGTTAGCCTGATGCAGAGGATGCAAAAGGGAAATTTCATCACGGAAACATCAAGTGACATGAAGCTGAAGGGAATGGCTTATTCTGCAGTGCGTGCTACTAGGTATTGAATGGTGTGCACATTATGTTAATCCCAGTAAAATTCTATGAAATAGAATTATTTTCTTGTGAATGTCAGATCTGAAGGAAGAGGTGTCGAGAATCTAGGCTACTGTGGAAAGGAGAGCTTGGGTTAATCTGGTGAATAAGCTAGGGCTTGTTTTCTGAAGGAAACTTTATAAGAAAGTGTTTACCATGAGTATTGCACAGGTGGGTTTGGGTTTCTGAACGTTGTGACAGATATTGAAGGTTGAATTTGAAATGGCTAGGAATTGTAAGGATGGGAACTAATTAAAATGTAATACTAATACTCTAGGCCTACCCTAGGGCAGTGATGGAAAAAATTTTTAAGAAATATATTTAAGAAATATTTAGAAAACATTTTATTGCAAAGACTAATTTAAAACATTGGGCTATGAGGCAATTATATTCAGTCATTCTTTCACAACTAAAATAATTATGAATCTACATTAAGTGGATAACAAGTAAATCATAACTAAAATGTGATAATAGTTTCAATCAGTTTTTTAGAGTTTGGTTGCTCAACCTATGTGCCCTCAAGTTTCAGAGTAGCTGAGCAGACATGGTTCACATCCCAGACAGAATAAGTAGCTGATCATCTGTCTTTGTTCCCTCCTTCAGCATTCAAAGGACAATGATGGTTTGTCAATCCAGATAGCCAACAACAAAATGTTTCTTTCCCCAGTATTTCTTACAGTTACATGTGGCCATGTGATTTTCATCTGTCTGAGATATAAGTGGGAGCCTACTAGGATCTCTGGGAAGATCTTCCTTGATAAATCTACCACATCTGTTTTCCTGCCTACAACCCAGCTGTAATGGCCAGCTAGGTATTTGTTTTGTGACCACACATCAAGAATGGTAAAGCAGGAAGATTGAGAGAGACTGATTGCCTGAACACCTTTACCAGTGTTGAATTGCCAAGCCTGGGCCTCTGGTTATTTGAGAAAATAAATCCTTTTCCTGGTTAGAACACTGTTTCATGGTTTTTGCTATATACAGCTGAATGCATCCTGATTTCTTGTCATAATTGCATCACCTTCCCCAAAAGTCATCTCAAAAGAATCAGATCCAAGTGGACATGGTGATGTAAGTTATATCTTAAGTTTATCTATTTAACTCATCTTGACATTCTCAAGATGAGTCAACTGAATGAGCAACTGAACAGTTTTTGCTGAAAGAGTAGCACTGTCCAAATATAATGTAAACCTTTGTTTTTTAAAATAGGTAAAATCTTTCTGCAAGTTTTCTAACTGGCAGATTACAAAAAGAAGATATGAAAAGATTTTGGCTAACTTAGTAAATTTATATTTAACAGGAAGAAGAAAAAACATTGAGAAAGTCCAGTAATGGCTGAAACATCTACTGGATGTGACTGAAGTCTACTATCCAATCTGAATGTTGTCAAGAGCTATGACAATAGGTAATATAGAGAATGAGATTAAAAAGCTGATCTGTTTTATCTTTTCTTTCTTGAGCTGGAAAGAATATACTCCATGCAAGTACTTGACAAGCAATCATCTCACACAATTTTCTTAAAAGACCTTGAGGCATGGGCCTTCCTTAGAGACTGTTTTCTTTTTTGTTATTCACTTTTATTTTTGCAGTATTTTTAAGCATACTGTAATAGTCACCAACAAGAAAATATCCCCAAAGGCTTAGGTCCAAAGTGGAACCCATTCTTTGTTGTAGATTTGAATGTGTTTTCCTCTAGTAGTAAAAGTATATGCAAAACGGAAAAAAGAAACTCAATCAGGACAAACTTAACCAATTTGAACTGAAAAAAAGTTGCTTAAAAGATACAAGTAAGTAGAAATTTTTCAACAAATGATGTGTAAATGGACATTACATGCAAAAAATGATTTTAGACACAGACCTTATTATCTTTCACAAAAATCAACTCAAAATAGATCATAGACTTAAATGTAAAATATAAAAATTCTGGAAGGTATTATAGGGAAAAAAATCTAGGTGACCTTAGATTTGGTGATGACTTTTTAGACACAACACCAAAAACATGATCTGTAAAACACACACACACACACAAAGTTGAATTTTATTTTAATTAAAAAATGTTCTGCAAAAGCCACCATGAAGAGAGCAAAACTATAAGTCACAGACCAGAATAACATATTTGCGAGACACATGTAAAGAAATTGTATGCAAAATGTATCAAGAACTCTTAAAACTCAACACTAAGAAAATGGACAACCTAATTAAAAGTGGGAAAAAACGAAGAACAGACACTCCACCAAAGAACTATACAAATGACAAATAAGCCTACGAAAGCATGCCCAGTCTCTTATACCATAAGAGAGTTACAAATTAAAACAATGAGGTATCAATGCATACCTATTAGAATGGCTAGAATCCAAACGATTCACAATAGTTAATGCTGGCAAGAACACAGAGCAGTAGGAGCTCTTATTCATTGTGTTGGGAATGCAAAATGGTATAGCTATAATGAAACATAGTTTGGGAGTTTCTTATAAAGCTAAAGACAGTCTTTCCATACGCTGTAGCAGTCGTGCTCCTAGGTACATACCCATTTTATTTGAATAGATGTTCACATAAAAACTTGCACACAAAGGTTTATAGCAGTTTTCTTCATGATCACTCAAACTGGAAGCAACAACAATGGTCTTTAATAGGTGAATAGAAAAACTGTGACACATCTATATAATAGAGTATTATTCAACAATGAAAAGAAATGACTATTAAGCCACAAAAAGGCCAGGGAAAATTCAATGCATATTACTAAGGGAAAGAAGCTAATCTGAAAATTTATACACTGTATTAATCCAATTATATGATGAGGGGCAAAACCATGGAGACAGTAAAGACATGTTGGTTAGCAGGGGTTCAGAGCATAGTGCGAGAGAAGAACGAATAGGTGAAGCACAGGGGAATTTAGTACAGTGAAGCTATTCTTTATGCTATAAGAGTGGATACGGGAAATTATTCATTTATTAACCCAAAGAAATGTACAACACAGAGAGTAAGCCTTAATGTAAACTATGGACCTTAGTTGATAGTAATGTATCAATCAATACTGGTTCATTAATTGTAGCAAATGCCCCACACTAATGCGAAAACTGGATATGGGGAAACTGGATATGGGAGAGGAGGGTGTATGGGCATTCTGCATACCATCTACTCTATTTTCCTGCAAATCCTAAACTTTTTATGGAATTAGAAAAACATAAACATTGTATTTCATGTATGCATGGGATCTGAAGAACAAAATAAATGAACCAAAACAGAACCAGACTTACAGATACAGAGAGCAAACTGAGGGTTTGCCAGGGTGCTGGGTGAAAAAAGTGATGGATCCAGAAATGCAAACTGGTAGTCGGAAAATAGTCACGGGGTTGTAAGTACTAGACCTATGTATGCTGCCGACTGGGTACTGGACTAATTGGGAGGATCACATCATGAATTACATAAATGTCTAGCCACTATGCTGTACACCTGAAACTAACATACAATAATTCAAATAGCAACTGTAATTGAAAGATAAAAAAGAGTCAGTCTATGATACATTGGAAAAATATTAGATTTTAAATGTTAGAGTAGTAATTTAGTAGCACCAGAAATTGTCCACAAGTCTTTCTGAAAAGGGAGAAACTCACAGTGACCACCTTAATGAGAGGCTGCATTCTCTCATTATACTTACACATAATCTCAACAGACCTTGAGAGGAAAGACATCTGAATTTCTACAAGTAAAAGCACTAAGCCTTTGGAGTTCTACTAAGATCACACATCTAGGAACTATGTGTAGGAGCTGGGTCCTAGTTCCCGCTGACGGTAAATTCCACGGTGGTGTAAACTCACTCTGGCTCTGGAATGAGCCACCCTTTCTGCACAACCCAGCCCTGCAATTTTGTAGCTAGGCAGCCCTAGGTAATTTAGCTCCATAAACCTCGATCTTCTTAATCTCAAAATAACTCAATAATAGTGTTCCTTCATGGGATTATTATTGGAAACAAAGTTCTCTGCCTAAAGCCTGTAACACATTAGTCAATACAAAGTTCTCTCCTACCCACCAACAACCTCATCATTGTAGGAAACCATTCTTTGTGGCTTGGGCTCAGCTCCCACTCGGAGATGCACAGGACCCACGCCCACGGATAGGTTCTCCTGTGGGGAATCAGGCCTGCAATGCGCCTAGGCCACTTTGAGTCTTGCTTTTTTTGCTAAAAACTCCCTCACCCAGCTTTGTGGCAAATATTTACTAGAAAATAACTTCCTAAAATCCATGCTAAACCTCATATGCCTTGAGAAATAATGTTGTTTAAACACCTCTCTGGAAGAATCTGAGGATAATTGAGCCAAGTGTTAGAAACAGTAGTGAACTACCACTGAACTGCTCCATGTATATTGGCCTCCAAACACAATCCCTAAAAGGAGGGAGGCAAAAGGTTGATGGCTATTTTCTCCAGAACAAAGAAGGAAGATTATTTTCTCTAACTCCTATAGATGAAAATTTTAGAACAAGTGTGGACTCCAGGAAAGTACAGAAATTGGGCCAGGTTATTCATATGACTTGGACTCTGTCAACAAAGACGGAATGTTTGTGTACCCCCAAAATGTATGTGTTGAAGCCCTAACCTTCTAGGGAAGTAATCTTTGGAGGTGAGGTCTTGGGGTAATGAGTAGGTTTACATAGGGCCCCACAGAGGGGTTAGGGGCCTTTGTAAGAAAAGGAAGGGCAACCAAAGCACCTGTTCCCTTGCTCTCTCTTTCTCTCCCTCCTCCCACCGCACCCCTTGAGTGTGAGGGCACAGTGAGAAGACAATAATCTGCAAGCCAGGACTTTAAGAGAGCTTTCACCAGAACCTGACCCAAATCTCAGACTTCCAGCCTGAAGACCTGTCAGAAAATAGATTTATGTCATTTAAGCCACCTGCTGAGCCAATGGTATTTTGTTATGGAGTCTTGGGCAGATTAAGACAGACTCTTTTTGGGCATAGTGATAGTCACAATAGAGTCAAGAGAAAGTGTAAAAATAAACAGCACCTGGACTATCTTGCTTTAATTAACAATGCAAAGTATATGATCCAAACTGAGCTGAACAGGCTGTAAAAGTAACCAGACAACAAGATTTTCAGCAGTTTGTGCTATCAGCCAGTTATTTTGAGGCTTTACAGTTTATTCGCTTCTTTCAAGATCACTGTAAAGTGATATATTTCAGCTTAGGTAACATGTATCATAGCTTATCAAGTGTAAAACACATTTATATTTGTTTATATTTTCCCATATCTGAAAATAGAATATGTTTTACAATCAATGGCATTTACAGCATGCAATTGCCCCTTTTTAACAGTTCATAAAATAAAAATGTATCTTATAGTCGAACCTCATATTTAATGAAATACAATGTAAAGATCATCACTCAGTACTTTACCTTCTCGTGTGATCATTTCTTCATTCATTCATTAAATATGTATTTACTTAACCAATAGCATTCTAGGTTCTCTCTGTACTTGATGCTAGGGTTAAAGATGAATCAGTCTTCTGTCTTCAAAGAACTTGCTGCTGAGAAAGTCAGATTTGTACACAAATATAAAAGGTGACAAATAAAAAGTCTTGAAGTAAGGCAGACGCAGTGAGGGTGAGGGTGTTTAGATAGATGTGGCAACTAGTAAAGATAGAACCCAGAAGGAACTGATCAGTTTACTTTGGTCAAGTTTGGATAATTATGTGAATTTTCAAGATAGAGAATAAAAAAGGAAAATAAATTTTGATAGAAACCTAATACATTTTTGATAGCTCTCAAACATGGAGGACTGGTCCTGAGGAAAGGGCCCTGGGGTGGTCATTTGGATGTTTAAGTCATATGGTGTGTTAGCTGGCATGGATTATCGATGAAATCACTCCGGATAAACATGGAGAGTAAGAAAAAGACAAGGATAAAGTTTGGGGGGTTCTCCAGGACAGAAATGATGGGAGACAGAGGTAACCTGGACAGAGTGGTCTCTAGTAAGTCACAGAGGAGAGTAATAAGAGCAAACATAGCTATAGAGAGAACCAAGTGAGTTGAGTATGCAGAGTCTATTAGAAGTGAAATTCCAACGACAGCAGACATCGTTATTAAAAGCATTCTTCGGGCCAACATTTGATATTGTTTTCTTGGTTCTTGTTAAGTGGCCATGGGGTTTGCAATGAATACATGAAGAATACATTTTCATCTGTTGGAAACTGCTGAGGAAAACTTTGTTATACATGTGATTCGTATAGGTTCTGTCAAATTGAATTCCTTCAAGAATTCAGTGCAAGAAAAGTTTCTATTATCTGTACAACTATTACATTGCCTTTAATCAGATGGTGAGAATATGTGACCCTTCATTTCACTTTTTCTCTTGGCTGCCAGGAAGGCTCAACCATACTGACCTTCTGACCCCAAATTCTGGGTAGAATAATCTCTACCCCTACCACTATCTCTTTCATTATTCCTTTTTGCCTTTAGTTTTACAGCTGTGTGTGCGTTTTTAAAAGGAATTTTAAATATATTTTGGAGGAATAGGAAGTATAAATTATAAATACCTAAATATAAGTAAAAACACAACTACTGTGACGTGTTTTAGAATTCATTTGATTTTTCTGCTGAAATAAGGTCTAGGGCATGAGTTGGTAATTAATATTAATGTGTAGAAATGAAGGCTCGCATTGCTGGTCTCCCGTTGTGTGATCCGTGACAGCAGCTCTTTATTCAAACTATTTTAGGAGTTGAGCTCATATTATTAATGATTCAGGTGCACTAATCAAATAATAAACTGCAAATCCACATTGATTTCGGTCTCTATTCAGGGCACTAGGGAAAATAATCAGTGTTTGCTGAAGGAATGAGGGAAATGGAAGCAAAATTCAACTTACTTTTAAAACTGCTTTGGAATATATTAAATAGGGAAGAAAGTTTAACAGCTATTTTAAAGATAATTGGTATCATCTCTTTAAAACAAATCATATTCTTTGGAAATGTGACAATTGCGCCATAACATTTTTAGAGCTTTTAGTGCAGAATATAGTGTGTTTCTTCATTGTTTTAAGAATGTTGCTTAAATTTATGTTGTTGGTCATGAGCAAGAATTAGAAGTACCTTAATTTCCTGCAGAGCTCTCACTGAGTTTTCCTGAAGCGTGGTGGGTTTCTAGTGGTACTGTTGGTACCTTTAACAAAAAGCTGACAGAGCAGAGTAGAGCAACAATCATAGCTATGATGGCTGAGAAACTGCAAGATGTCAGGCACTGGGCAAACAATGTCAAATGCAGGTTGTATGAAGTCTTCACACCAAAAATTTATTGTCACTATTTTTTGTAGAGTAAA
This sequence comes from Sturnira hondurensis, assembly GCF_014824575.4. Lineage (NCBI taxonomy): Eukaryota > Metazoa > Chordata > Mammalia > Chiroptera > Phyllostomidae > Sturnira > Sturnira hondurensis. The sequence goes on from NW_028077910.1 coordinate 2,204,037, forward strand.
TGGGGGCCTGGAAAGGTCAACCAGCCCAAAGTGCCAGAGGTGTGATTAAAACCTTCAATTTTAACTGTATGTTCTATTGACCTGGAATTCATTCTTCTCAAATGCAATTATTCTCCTTTTTTTTACCTTTTAAATATTTATTGTATCTATTCTAAGATCTGCATCAATATTCATTCTTAGTTCAGAATGTCTTAGTGTTTTATTGCTGAACTGTTGCAAAAGTCTTATAATTGGGGATTCAAGCATAATAGAGCAAGAAGGTCACTACTATGTTGTATCCTCAAATGGCAACTATAAAATGGTAGAAAATTATCAACAACAACCAGTTAGAGCCCGAAAATTGGCAATGATTTAAAATAAACTGAGTAACACTGATTAGTGAAGAACTACTAACCTTCAGTTAAGGAAAGTAGGAATTCAAGACATTATTACTTGTGGCTGTACCCATTTAGATCACAAACAGAAAAATAAGAGGCACAAACTAATCAAAGTAATAATTACATAAAATATGAATGGACTAATCACCCAAATCAAATGCAGACATTGTCAGATTGAAAACAAAGTAAGTGGAATCAAACTCTTTTCTCTCTACAAAAGACACACTGTAGATTATGATTCAACAGGTTGAAAATCAAAAGATGGAAAAAACTTACCACACAAACATTAACCATAAAGGATCTGGAATGACTACATTAATATCAGACAAAATTTGTCTTAAGATAGATTACCAGAGACAAAGAGGAGTATTTCCTAAGGATAAAAAAGTCAAATTTTCTAGAAGATATGACAATAATATATATGTATACACACCTAATGACAATACTCACAAATATGTAAGAGTGAAAGGAGAAATAAACTCTAAAAAATAATAATTGGAGACTTCTAAACCTTACTCAGAAAATGACATACAAACTAGACAGGATATCAGGAAGATATAGATAACTTGAACAACACTATCCACCATCTTGAACTACTTGACATTTATAAAATACTCCAACCAGTAAACAGTAGAATACTTTTTTTTTTCTCCTGGTGAGTTCCCCAGATTAGACCTTAAAACAAGTTTTGATTAATTTAAAAGGAGCAAAATTATACAAACTGTGTTCTCTAAACACAATGGAATTAAATTAGAAGAGAATGAAACCCCAGGTACCATCCCTTTTTATTAAGTGGCTGCAGTTATGTAGGTAGAGAGTACAAAAGGGGAGCTGACTAAGTTTTATACCTTACTCATCTATCCCATATCTGGGCCTGATAAGCTTCTCTAAAATATGTAGACTACTAATTATGCAGAATACTGTTAATTCTATGATGAATATTCAGCATGCAAATGAATAATAAGTTAATCTAATTAATTAAGTCATAAAATATTTCCTGAGTCCCACTACGTATCAAATACAAGTACAGTTTTTGTTGTGGAGGACACAGTAATGAGCAAGAGCAAACCTCCAAAAAAACCCCTGTCTTCACTTAACTTACATTTTAGAGGATATGATAAAAGAAAATAATATTAATAAGTACACTTAATGTATATTAGAAAGCCATAAATGTTATGGGGGAGTATTAAACAGGATTAAACAGGGCATGAGGAATGCTGGGATGGCAGGGTAGAGTTGAAAAATTAAAGTCAGGAAAGGTGATATAAGATGACACAAGATAAATTAGATGTGGGAACTAGTAAGGAGACAGAATTCAGAAGGAAGTGATCAGTTTACTTTGGTCAAGTTTGGATAATTATGTGAATTTTCAAAATAGAGAATAAAAAAGGAAAATAAGTTTTGATAGAAACCTAATACATTTTAGATATCTCTCAAACACGGAAGACTGATTCCAAGGAGAAAGCCCTGGGATGGTCATTGGATGTTTGAGTTGTATGGTATGTTAGCTTAATAAGGTGATATTTGAGCAAAAGCTCGGAGGAAGGAGCCATGTAAATGTCAGAAGGAAGGACACTCCAGGTAAAAGGAATAGTGAGTGCAAAGGCTCTGGGATGCAGACAAGGTTCTGATATTGGCAGAAAGCAGGAAGGCCATTGTGTCTAGTGAGAGTGAACTGGGGAGAGGTTGGCAAGAGATAAGGTCAGAGAGAAAAGGGGGTGTGTGTGTGGCAAGGACTTTGTTTTACTGAGTGAACCATTCGAGGCTGGAGGATAAAGAGAGGAAAAACATCTAGATTTCAATGACTAAAACAGTATTCCCACTGATGTGATGAAAAAAGAATGTAGGAGAACAAAGATGGGAACAGAAGGTCAGATCAGAAGACTGCTGCGATTATTCGTGCTAGAGATGATAGAGGCTTAGATGGGGTGAGAGAATGCTGGAAGTAGGGAGATGTGGGTGTATCACACATACAGTGTTGTGAAGGAGAGCCAGAAAGTTTTCTAACACATCGGAGATGTGGAATGAGAAAATGAAAAAAGTTAAAAATGACTCCAAGGTCATCAATGAAAACCTATTTTGTACATGCATTTTGGTAATAAGCAAAGCCTCTGCCTTGCTGTTGCCTGAGGCGCTTGTACAAGCTCTGGAGCATGTCCTTTGTAATCGAGTGCTCTCTGATCACGCATGTCCGATGCGTTGTTCCTCGTTAGGGCAACTAGTGGCATCTGTAAAGGGCAACACAGCAAATATTCAGGCTTTGCAAACCAGACAGAACTCTGTTACAGTGGTGAGAAAACAGCCATAGACAGTACATAAATAACTGAGTTCAGATGTGTTCCAAACAAACTTAAGTTATGTAAACAGTGGTAGGCATGCCATAGTTGGCCCACTTCTGCTCTGGGGTGCAGCGTAAATGTAATGCCTCTGTCATAAATGATATACTTACTGACTTCCTTGTGATTCCTTAAATAATCTGGGTTTCTGTCCCCTTGGTTTGTAATGCTGTTTCCTTAAATACTTCTATGACCTTCTGCATCACTTTACTCAATTCCTTGTTCACAAGCCATTTCCTCAGGGAGGATTTCCTGGCCCTTGGTGCAAAAATAACACCCACTTTCCTTTTGTCACTGTGCAAACTGGGCTTCAGCTGCTTGGTGCCCTTATATATGACCTGATCTGGAAGGCGTGACTCTGCATTTGTTATGCAAACGTGCCTTAAGCACTGTGCCTAGCGCTCTGTTGGCTCCTCCTTGCCTTGGAGAAGTCATGGTATTTTTTAAAAATATTTTACTTATTTATTTTTTAGAGAGAGGGGAAGGGAAGGAGAAAGAGTGGGAGAGAAACATCAATGTGTGGTTGCCTCTCATGTGTCCCTTACTGGGGACCTGGCCCACAACCCAGGCATGTGCCCTGACTGGGAATCAAACCAGCAACCCTTTGCTACAGGCCCATGCTCAATCCACTGAGCTACACCAGCCAGCACAAAGTCATGGTATTTTTAATGGACCAACTCAGCAGGCTTCCCACTGTTCCTGCCTCTTTGCAGGATTTCCCCCCAGACCTGAACTCTCCCCTATTTTCACAGGAGCCTCTAGTCTGACCTACACTCTGACTAATGTTTCCTTAAAGAGTTGACACTATTAACAACACATCATGTTTTTTTAAATGTGTTTATGTGTTTTCCCCAGTAGAATGTATGCTCTGTGAAGGCAGTGAGTGTTTTCTGTAACTATAATAATTTCTTAAAACAGTAGACAACTCATGTTAGCAAGAGTCATGGATACTGGGTCTTCCTATACCTGGGCTTTCCTGGCACTCTGGGCTCCTCTGCTACACTCAATTCAGACCTGAGTGGCCCATAGTCCACTATCACTACCCTCTTTGCCAACATATACTCAGACCAAGGTCATTTTCCTTATTGTAATGTTTTCACATTAGTTTGAACTTATTTGTTTATGTTCATTTTTATTTCCAAGGACAAGAACAAGGGCCAAATATCAATCATCTTTTTGTCCTCAGTGCCCAGTATAGTAATTAGTGTATAATACAAGTTCAATACATATTTTTGAAACCTAATTGGTCGTACCTGTGTTATATGGGCAACGCATATGCCATTGATTATATTTCTCACTAACAAATTCATTGAGGTGCTTGCACTTAAAAAATGGGGCTAAGCAAGTTGCAAAAGGTCAGATTTAAAAGTAGGGTCCTCTAATACTTTATATCATTTGGGGTCACTTTTGTATGATTTTGGACTCAGAGGTATCTTTTCCAAAAGTTATCTAATGCTTCCTGAAAGAGCCATCTCTCTCTATTACATTTTCACAGTAAATGAATGAAAGAAATGATATTTTATGATTGGTTATATGAAAGCTACCAGTATGATCAACCAAAATATTAGATGTATTTCTCAAAATTTAGTTATTACTTTGTGGGTCTGCTTTCTAGTAAGACCACCCAAGAATAAATTCCTGACACATGAAGGCCAGTGGCACATTAAATTCTGAGACTACATGGCCCCTTTGACCCATGAGTGCGTACACCAGCAGTGACCCTTAATTAAACCTGTGTGTGGGGAGATTTTGCTTATGGTGTTCACTACTACTCCCTTGCTCTTTGTTAGGGCTGCTACTCCTCTCAGGAGAAAGGCAACAGAAGAAATATTGTGGGTCCATCACTGAGGGTCACGATGATTAGGGACAATCAGATTTGTTGCATAGGGAAGCATTTGTTTATAACTATCAATTTTGTTTATAATATCAACCATATACTCTAGACCTGGCTGGTGTGGTTCAGTTGGTTGGGCATTGTCCTGCAAAGTAAAAGATTGCTAGTTCCATTCCTGGTCAGGGCACGTGCCCAGTTTGCAGGTTCAGTCCCAGTCAGGGCGTGCATGAGAGGCAACTGACCAGTGTTTCTCTCCTGCTCTTTCTCCCTCCCTCTCTTCCCCATTTCTAAAAATAAACAAGTCAAATATTTGTATATGTTTTTATATATATAAAGATTTTAATATATTTATAAAACATAAATAGATAATATTTATATAGAATATAAATATGTATCATATATAAATGTATTTATATATAAATAAAAGATATAAAATATACAAAATGCTAGTAAAAAGAATTGTATGGATAGTGAAGAAATAGATTACCTATCCCAATTAATATAGTGATGTACTATCTCCCCCATTTTTAGGTAAGAAAATCGAGATGGGATATGTTGGATAACTTACAGAATAACAATTAGAAAATAACAGAGGACATGAACTTAGACCTATTTATCCTTAAAAATACACTCCCAACTACAGCACTCTACAAAAACATTCTATGGTACTAACACTTATTTGTGTAGATTACCTGTGAGCTATACTCCAACAGCCTATTACTTACTCCTTAGACTGTGTCTCAATCCCTTTTCAAATTTAGCCTGGAAACTAAGGCTTCCTTGAATCCTATCCTTGCTTCTTTTTCTTTCTTTTTTTAAAAATAAAAACTGTGACCTGACCTGTTTCTTATAAATAAATTGGCCATGAAGATTCCCCACCTTTAAGAACTTGAGCTTCTGGGTATTTGACAGGCAAAGGCTTGTCTCTGGAAAAGCTCCCCACAGAAACCACAGTGCAATGAGCTGATTATTTTACAAACACCTACTTAGATTAGTTGTTCTTAACATCTTTGAGACCAGTAGTTCTCAGACAGTGTTCTCTGGACTAGCAATATATGCATCATCTATCTCTGGGAACTTGTAAAAAAAGTAGATTCTCAGAGCACAGTCCAGAATTACTGAATCATGAACTCTGGGAATGTGTCCCAGCAATCTGTGCTTTACCAGGCACAGGTAGTTAACCGTGTATGCTCAAATCTGAAAACCATCGACTCACCCATCCCCTTCACAGTCGGCTAGGAATTAAAACAAACAACAAAACAAAACAAAACGTTTAAACATTTTCTATCTGATTGTTATTCTACCACCCAAACTTAATTAATATATTGAACATTAAAATATTTTAGAAGAAATACAACTTTGAGGTAGTGTGATCAAATGGTATTTATCTTTGTTCAACAGTACACTTAAGAGAGAGTTCTTTTATCATTTTTTGACTACATTGGTTGATTACTACTCTTTTCTCTCTGTTTTTGCTTATCTCACTATATTGACAAATTTAACCAGGTTGACGGGAATGTGCTCTGTTGCCACCTCCTCAAAAGATCACACAGAAATCTGCTGGTTAAACAAGCTAAGTTTATTAGTTCTACTGAAGTAAGAAGAAATGCATCCTTAATAGCATCCTAATAGTGTATCAAAGAGTAATATAAGGAAAAGATATGTATAGAGTTATGGAGTCTGATTCAAGTTCAGAGACTTTCTAGGCAGAAAACTGATTAGGACTGAGTAAATGTTGTGGCACAATAACAAAGTTGGTGGACACAGTGAGGTGAGAGTGCTTGAGTGTCTGGGTAAGTAAACACACTTTGATACGCAAGCTGTCTACCAAGGGAGCAAGATAACTGTCTTGAAAGAAGAGCTGCTTTCCAAGATCAGCAAACTACTTTTTTTAGACAAATTGGTTGCAGGAATTTTCTGAAGCAAACATTGTTACATTATTTATTGGTCTACTTACTTGTTTTCCAGGGCAAGAATTTCCTAGAGCACATAGTAAGTCATGTTGACACAGGTGCCCTCAATTCTCTATGCTAATAGTTAACTTAAGTGGGTGTAGGTGGTCTCAATTCTTAACCCTCGCTCCCTGCTCCCCAGGATCATTCTTCAGCCTGAGTTGGGGAAGTGGTGAAGCCAGATCCGCAGCCTGTTTCAGGTACAGTGATCGTGTATCAACTTTCCAGTGGTGGTGGTTTCAGCCTCTGTGAGCACTAAATTTTCCTGTTCTTTTCATTGGTTGATGATTTGCTTAATCATTTAATGGGATGGCAGTGGAACAATGGCACTTAAACCTCTGGAGAGTTCCCTTTTGGGAGCCATATACAAATACTAACTGGATATATATGATCAGAGTTTGTAGCCTACCACTAATCCAGAAAGCAATAGGGCAAATTAAATCAAGAGAACAAAACTTATCCCTAATCTGAAGAACAGGAAGAGTTATGAGGGTATAAAGTAAATGACCTAATTTCTCAAAATTTTTTAACACCAGAGATGTCTATAGCAATGCAATTATATCATTCTTCCCCTAAGATGTTCTCAGTTTTTAACAAGTGAGCATTTTATGTAAAGTGGCTGATTTTGATCTACTTTTTTGTACAATTTTATCAAAATTGCAAGGGAGAACTCTATGCATTTGCTTACATTGTCCCTTTCTCTGGCTAAACTTTAAACTAAAGTATAAGCATTGGGGCTGGTTCCAGAGCTTGCAGGATTTAGTAGAATATGAAAATGTGAGTCCCCTTGTTAAACAATCTGGAAGAGTGCAATTAAGCATATTAAAATAAAACTTTTTTATTTTAATACTATCTCATGACTTATGAAACATAATAGGGGTGATCAGAATATGCCCGTGTATGCTCAACATGATGCTCAACATGAGTGCTAATGCTCGTGCAAGGACTTGTCCTGTTTTAAAGTGTATTCAACTTTAAAAGGCAGTGCAGTTTGAAGCTTTGGGGCTGCCCACAGTGAAAAGGAACTGGATCATAAAGTATGGAGAAGCACTGGAGAGGGGAGGGGACAAGTCAGGTAAGGGGGTCTAGGTTCACCTTGTGATTTGGAAGATCTGGAACAGATTTGAATTTTCATATTTTCCATGTGTCTTAGTGAAGAACTCTTTGTAGGAAACAGTTTTGGAATCTGATTTTATTTGGGGAGTTTCCTCATACAAAGGAAATTCATTCAATGGATATTTTCAACTTTACTCCTTTTTGTTGTTGTCGTTCTAAGGTCCCTCCGGTATGATCAAGTTTGCTAGTATTAAAAATTCTCCCAAATATACACTATTATCTTTGGTGCAATTATGCAATTTAGAAAGGTAAGCAGTGGAATTAGATTTACAGTGCAAAACCACTTAAGAAACAGGAATCTGACCCACTGTGGGTATTGGCTGATACAGAGATGAATCCATGAGTGTCTGTCTGTCAGTGGTTGTTAGACTAAGCTGTTACAGCACTTCGTGTCTTGGACCCCCTTAAATTTCATAGTCTGCTCTCTCCAATTAGAAATTGATGAATGGGCGCTTTTTGTAGCTGGACTGTTTAGAGAAGAAATTGCTTTCAGAACCACACTCTCACCAACAAAACAGGACAAGACAGAGGAAACGTTTTTATAAGATATTGGTGACTCAAGGCAATTTTTGTCCTATAAGGACATCAATGTGATGAGTCCTGGCCTTGTGAATCTCTGAGGTCTGCTTGAGAGATGGGCTTAACTGTTCTCTTCCTTGGGAACGAACGTCCTCATGTAGATTTACCACAGATGATAACGGGGACAGATAAAGTCATCTAGTGTATAATCAACAAGTAAGCAGATTTCTATGAAGGGAAAATGTCTTAGTATTTGTAAAGATAATACAACAATTTCTGTATAGAATTCCTCATCTATAAGACATAAAATAAATCAGACTTTGAGAGCTCAAACAAAAATAAGAGCTCAGATTCAACATGAGGCTTTCCTGGACTTCCCAGCAGGAAGCTCAAGGGGCTTGAGTCTCACACGCTGTTGCAAAGATGGCAGTGGAGTCTGGGCTTGATCTTAGGGGCTCTTCTGAGATTGTCGCTGATGACTCCCCAGCTGACTGGTAAAACGTGCCAATCAAACAGAGCTCATGTTATTAGATTTACTACAGTGAGGATGAGCACTGTATTGACAGTTTTAGTAGTTTCTCAGAAGGGAGACATCAAAGAATAATGTGTACACAGCTTTAGGGTCTGTGCTCGGAAGTTTGTGATGGGATTTCAAGGGTGAGAACTAATTCAATTGAATAAAATTTGTGACATAATACTTTAGGATTGGTAGACAGAGTGAGATGAGGGGCATGAATCAAGTCTTGTTAAGTATACTTTTGTGTAAGCTATTTGCCTGGGTGAACAATGTATTGTCCTGATCGAAGAGATTTTGCCCAGATGAGTTTTTTTTTGGCAGGGGGTGGGGTACAGCAGAGAAATTGGTGTTTGAGAATCTCTTGCGGCAAGAAAGTAAAGGTATTTATTTCTTGTGTAATATCATTTTCCTCACTTATCTGTTCAAACAAGCATTCGGTATAGAACTGAGTCACACTCCCCAAATCTGTGAAATTGTGCAGGCATTTCAGGAAGAGACTATGTAATAGATTGTTTAGTGAATGGTTATCCCCCATAGTAAACGTGTATCTTACTTGCATGTTCTCCTTACTTCCTTTGCATCAGTTAAGAGGCATCTTACACATATTTAAACAATTATTAATTCTATAAATGTTGTTTGTGATTATCACAGGTAATTGAAATAAAAAGAGCAAACAGGGCAAAATATTGCTGAATAGATGAGTAGTAACATTTGAAAACATTGATTTGGATTCCAGCTAAAAAATTAGAAAGAAGTCAGACAGTGACTTTCATTTCCTCAGCCCCAGAGCCCAGGGAAAACCAATCGATAGCAGTGTCCTGGGTGTCAGCCTGGCTTGCTCTTGTGGAATCTCCAGGCCTGCTAACATGTAACCCAATGAGCTTTTTGTGTGCAGCTGTAGGTAAAGTCGTCTTGGTTATTATGCAGTGTAATCCTCTGTTCTTACAGATCCAGCTGGAGGTGCCTGCAAATGAAGCTTTTCTGGCTTCGATCACTGATGCCCAATATGTGTGCCAGGGCCAGTTGTGTGCGACGTGTCCTCTCCCAAAGTCATCAGCACTGTTTCTTCTTGTCAGTGTTACTTGCAGGTTGCGGTGTTTGCTGTGCAAAGGTCTTTTGTAACCTGCTTTCACGTTCTTAGCCTCGTGGTGACTTACTATTACATTTTTTAGTTAAAAACAGTTATTTTAGCTTTTGTTCTTCCTAGGTTTCTAATGTATCTATGGAGATCCTTTGTTCTGACATACCTATGGTTGTGGCATAACGAAGTGTGATCATGATTTTCTTCTTTTTGACAACTGCTGCCTTGTGGTTTGGCCATACTTGTCGCTTTGTTTTCCTCTTTAAGATGTGGTGTTTTCCATAATTATATTTAGGCCTTCAATAAGATTGGCCCCTGGTAGGGTGCCTCACTTGTGCTTAACTGTGCCATGATATACAGTCAGCCCTAAAAACAAAACTTGAATTTGCAATATACTGCGCACTAGGCTGAATCCACTTCAGGGAAGTGATGTGCAGGCATACCCTGCTGCAACCTACATGCAAATACGAGTTATATGCACATATTACGTTATTTTTATAAGGGACTTGAGCATCCATGGATTTCGGTATCCCTAGGGGGTCTTAAAACCAATCCCTTATGGATATTGAGGGGCAGCTATATCTGAATGTCAAGGATGAACTAATTGCTTAAATAAGAACTTAAGACAGTGTTCTATTAAGAGTGAGAGATACTTTCCCTGGAGGAATGCCTGGGGAGGGGCTCATTCATGAGATTTTAGGGGATAGAACCCCGGTGGAAAATATAAATATATCATCAGGGGTTAATGGAAAAGAAACATCTCTAATGCGTTGTAATGCCAATGAGTAGGGACATTTTTTTTTTCTTTCTGAAGACCAGACTATGTGGCAGAGAGGGGGGAAAAAACAACAACAAGAACAAAAAAACCTGAGGCAGAATGAGAACATGTGCAAGGGAAAAATAAACTCTCAGGTATTAAAGCTTTTTAAATATAGCATCTAAAGGAAACTAGGTAGCTATATGATTTTAGGCAGATGGTGATGTTTTCTCATATTTAAAATGAAGAAGTCTGAGTTAGGTATTCTTCAGCCTTTTTTTAGTTACAAATTTTGTTTCCTAGGAGAAAGACCAAATTAATCTGTTAACCTTGGTCAAGTTAGACTTATTAAAATTCCCTACTTTGATAAGTAGTTTTCTTTCTCAATACTGTGTTTGGTAGACTATGTATATTATTGTTTGGATGATTCATAAAGAAGCAGTATGATAATAATTAAGGAGTCTTTCATTTTCAGAAAGTTCAGTCTTAAAGATTAAAATCCCTATTTAATATCTTATGTGGTATAGCAAGAAGAACATTGAAAAGGAAGTGGGCTGATTTTAGGGATGCCTGAGGCATTTCATCCAGTTAGAAAAATCAGGGACATCTAAAGTCAAAGTAATTTGCAGCAGAAAGAAAGAAGGAACTCCTACCCTTTGCAACAGCATGGATGGAACTGGAAAGCATTATGCTGAGTGAAATAAGCCAGGTGGTGAAAGACAAATACCGTTATGATCTCACCTTTACTCTTATTAGAGAGATTTTTAGAAATGAGGCACATACATTTTGGGGAGGAAAAACTGCAGCCAATAGCCAACGTAATTTTGTGTCTGAGTGCTAAACATTTCCAGAATCAAATACACTTTCTAGTTTTCTGAGGAATTTAAATTAAAAAGAAAATTTAAAAAGGGGACATGAGAACTCTAAAAAAAAAATACACAATACTGGGGCTAGGAAACAATTACTTATCTATTCGCTCCAGGAAACACTTTCTTCTGGAAGACAAGACAGTGAAACAACAAAAAAGCATGCAGTTTGATCATTGAGTCTTGTTTCATGACCCTACCTTTGATGTATCTTCCAATCTAAAGCTCTTTTAGTATAATCTTTGCCCAATTCCAGCCATTTCCTTCCTTGCAAGATTGCCTTAAAATTGTCTCACCTAAGCTCAAGAGGTATCTCCTCTGATTTCCACTTTTGAGATACTACTAAAACTATCGAGGCGATGGTTTCCCTTTCTGTAGTAAGTCTAACACACTTATTATTTGATCAGTAGACATTTTGGGGTGCTATTTTGAGACATTGGAGTTCACACCATACATTTATTAATTTATAGGTAAATGGTCAGCTTACATTATAAACATCATTATAACTGGCTTTCTACATCTAGAATCACACTTAAAAAATCTTTATCTGTAATGTAAAGTGTTTTAACTCTTGGCCATGGAAATATCAGTTATATATATATAGGAACCTTCTTCTTCTTTTTCAAATAATGCTTCTACCTTGATATTCTCTTAAAACTAAGATTCTTTAGTTATTTACCCTTAAATTAAATAGGAAAGAAACAAGAAGCAGAAAAAAAATATCTGACTCTGTCAAATCCTCCTTGTGCAGTTTATCATTTCCTCTCTATTAACTCTGTCCCAGGATTGAGAAGAAGTCCGGTCTCTGAACTTTCATTTACATACTGTGCTGAAGCTGGAACTCTGGTTGTAGCTTGTTCAATTTATTGACTAAAAGTCCCTGCAGCTATTGAAGACTCTGACTTACTGTGTTTGAGAGATGCCACTGTAGCCGATTGAAGATTTTTACTTTCTACGATTTTCTCTATGAGCAATTTATCTTACTTATTTTTTTCCTAAAAAAACAACAACAACAACAAAAAAAAAGCCTTTGTTCCAATCTACTGGTTGTTTCATTTGCTTAAAATATACAAACATAAACTAAAGAAAAAATGACCCAGGAGAAAGTCCAGGGAGGCATCTACCACAAAGCTATCTGAGGAGTTCACCAACAGCTATAAATTTGGACAGATTTTTCTTTGGCTGCAGCAAGCTTTGTTCCAGCGCTAGTGAGTCAGCACAAGATTTGTTTTCTAACAACCTTAATACTTCTTTTCTAAAAGAAAGCCCTGAAGTTTAGAGGGTCAATATATTTCTGAACCTGGATATAAAATAAACAAGAGAGCAAAGGAATAACAACAAAACAATAAAGTTTCCCCAGAATCCTGATTTATACTTTACAATACGTAGGAATATGGGTTTGTTGTTGACCACTAACCTCTAGCATTAGATCCTACGCCCCTAGCTTTCCAAGCAGGAGGTGGGGAACTTGGGGTGCTCCTCTCATGCTAGGCCAGCCTCTGCACACTGTGCTCTCCGGTATGAAGGAATGGTTGGTTGGATTGGCTTCCTTGCAATGATAGACCAAGTCTTGGGGGTAGTCAAGGAGGGTCAGTGACTGAGTTAAGTATACATATATAACTTAGCTGCTTGTGGTTTTTACATTAGAACTCAAGGGAATAAATTATATACAATGAATTAAGGCTGGGCTTAATACATAAAGAAATAAATTTGACCACATTTTTTGGTGCTTCATTTGTGTTTTTCAGAGACATTTTTATATATTTTTCTTTATATATATAAATATATTTTTATATATAAAATATGTTAAATGTGTTCTAAAATATATATTTTGTAAATATATATTTTAAAAATATATTTTATGTGTTAATATATATTTCTTTATATATATTTATATTTTTCTTTATATATATACTTTTAAAAGTATATATACATATATGTACTTGTTTACATTCTAGTTATTATATTATATTATATATCTAGTTACTTTTTATATTCTAATTATTTATTTCCTTACCATGTGTGTACAGATGAGAAGGTACTAATTCATGCCTCCATTGGCCAATTGGATTGGTGATTCTGTACCAAGTTCTAAAATAATTTCAACTAGTAACTAATATTTTAAAATCAAAATTATTTATATAAGAATTCCAGCTTCTGGCCCCTGTTTAAAGAAGATCCGATGACCTGAAAATACTGAACTTATGTTCTCCTGTGGAAACAGTTGCCTGAGCTGAGTGGAATTCTTCAGATGAGGCCTGTGTTAGCTACTCTACATGCATTGCCACCACTTCCTGTTTTTCTTTACATCCCATCAGATTCATTGTTTGCATGGCCTGACTACTACAAGTGTTGGGATTTATGTTCCTTGATATAAGAGGGGAGGGTAGCACTAAATGAAGATGGTGAGTTCAGTAGTATAAAGGTCACACAGGGCCTTGGGTTGGAATCAGGGGATTTAAGGAAGGGAAAACAACCTCCTATAATCAACATAGTAGCACCATGAAGTAAATAGCAAATCCTTATCTTAGAGATGAGAAGATTGGTTTTCAAAAGGTTGCAGATCCTTTTGAAGTTCACTGAGCTGCTATGACTAGATGAGAAATTGGGATTCAGATTCTAAAACATGAAAGCTTTTACTGTTCTGTCTTGACTAATACACAGGCCTCTGGAATGAGGCTGAAGATTGTTTGCCAGATTAGCATCAAACTGGTGATTAAAGTAAATAGTGAATAGAAATGGACCCTAATATGTGGCAGTGTAGCCGACTCTATTTCTTTTGGGTTGGGTTAGGAATAGGGAACCAGAGATTATGGGGAACCTCCCTCTGGGGATCAGATGTCCTTGGCTTGGTGAAATGGAAGCGAGAAGCCGTCAGATTGGGCCTCATAATCAAATAATAAAAATCCATGGAATTTAATCATAAAAACAGATTCATAGGTCAGTATACCAATCTCTTCATTTTTAACAATTAATAGATATGTAAGAATGACTGAACGATATTTTATGGTTAAGGTCAGGTGCATTAGTCCAAAGTGGTACATGCTTTCAGGACACTGAAGTATAGAAGAGAAGCTTGAATAGGCAGCACAAACTTAGAACAAAGGGGTTGCTTAAATAAAATTAATTCCTTCTTCCCTCCCTTCCTTTCGGCTTTTGAAAAATATGAATTGAGGATCCATTATGCCCATCATATTCCTGCTAGCATTGGAGATATAGTGGTAAGTCAAGCACATTCACATATTATATTCACATACCTGAATATAAAAACTATGATCAGAACAAGAAGAAAGAGAATTTAATGATGTAACCTCACTCACGTTGCCATATTAGATGATTCCCTTACAACTAGGCATTTAAGGTAAATCTGGAAAGAAGACTTGTGCCTTGTCAGGTGAAGACTGGACCGAGGAGCAATCCTCTTAACAAGAATACTAGGCATTGCATGGAAGGAATGTTTTAAAAGGCTGCTGTCACTAGCACGTCACAAGCAAATTAGATACTGGCACCACCAGGATTGTCAGATAAAAGGTAGAATACGGGTTAAATGTGAAATGTAGATAAACAATGGATAATTTTTGGTATGAGACATACAGTTTATCTAAAATCCTAGGCATCACCTGAGACTGGGGAGAAAAACAGCAGCCTCATCAGCAGGAGCTTGGAAACTGCTGTAAGGACTTTTATTTCATTCCCAGTTCAGTGAGAATTAGTTTGAGCAGGTGAAAGATATGGTAGAATGTATGCCTTGAAAATCCCCCCCCCCCCACCCNCCCCCCCCCCCCCCCCCCCCCCCCCCCCCGGGCTGCTCTGTGGAGCGTGGACTAGAGGGGCAGGAATGGAAGCAGAGAGACAGTAAGGAGGTTGGCAGAGGTCAGTTCAGGAAAGGTGGTTTCTTGGCCTATGATTGTGGTAGTAGTGACGCAAGCAAGAGATTTGAATCTAGATACTTTGTGGGCATAGAATCAGAAAGACTTGGGTAAGTGGCAAATAGTGATAAACTTAATCAAAAATAATTTAGGTGGAGCATTGCTGGGAACCGCTCTGCCTGGTTTCAGGAATTGTAACTGCCTCCTGTGGCTAAGACTGAGTGAGTGGCCTCTGGAATGTCAGCCACTTAGGAGACAAAGCTTGTCTCTGGTAGCAAATGCCACCTCAGCTTATCCCCCGGCCCCCAAAGCATGGTCAATGTCCATGATGGGTAAGACTCCTTACACAGAGAGGGGCAACCTAAGCCAGACACAATCACTTGGGAGGCCATCATGGAAGGACTTGGGGGGCTGCGACAAAGAGCGAGCAATGGAACCTAGTGCGCCCCACCCTCCCCTGGCTATTGAGACATAGCCCAAGTCCCCATTTCCCTCTGGGAGAAGCGCTTCCTGGCTCTAATCCACTTAAGCCTAAAGACCTTTGAATGGGAAGGCAGTGCAGCCCTGTGCTGGAACGGGCTGGTTCCCCCGGTGATCAGGCCTAAGAAAGAATATGTAAAACTCCTGTGAAACCTACTTTGTTTAGAATGCTCTCATTTAAACAATAAGGGTCCAAGCAAGAAGTGTGTTCTTCAGAGTTTTATGGCTCTTTAGCTATGTGACCCTGAGTGAGAATAAGCCCTCATAGTTCTTTGAATGCTACCTATTGTTTTATCCTTATCTGTATTCTTGTGCAAACAAACCCAATAAAAGCCCCCCTAGGAAGGGGCTCTTTGCCTTCCCCTTTGAGGAATCAGCCAGCTTTCCTCCCCATGCAGATCATGTCTTGGTAGTGTTTACTTTCATCAGTGGCGGGCTGGGGACTTTGCGGGCAAAGTCGCCCCCACAGAGGATAGAGGGACCGTATACTAGAATGTAGATACGCTAATCTTTGGAGCATGTTTGAAGGGGCACTTAAAAAGTTAGTGTTTGTCTATGTTAAATCTGGGATACTTGTAAAATGCTCGAGTGTAGATGCCAACTTGGCAGATGGATATGTAGGTCTGAGACTGAGAAAAGGGCTGTGGGCTAAAAATACAAATCTGTCTTCAGCCAAAGCTGGCCAGAGGAATAGAAATAAGAAAAGTAGTTGCCTCTTTGTTTGGCTTGCTTTAAACCACTCTATTCCAGTTACTTCATTTTGAGAACTACCTTGTGCTTTTGAAGAATAATTGGGAAACAGTCTGGTTTAAGATGCAAAATGTTTCAAGAAACATTTCTTGGGGGGTTACCTTAAAATTGCTGTATGTTATCTTTTGATTTTTTTATTCGTTTCTATTTCCAAGAGTGCATAATCTTGTCCACCTGTCTGGGAGAACATGGTAATGCACGTGCCACCCCAGTCTCTCCCACCGTGCATGCACTGACCAGGACATCAGTCAGTCTGGTAATTCCCTGGGTGGTATGCGAAGCTGCTCAAAGGACAGAGAGAATAGAGACAGGAGATTTTTAGATTTTTAGAAGCTTTTTGAAAATTCAATTAAGAGGTAGTTAGAAAGTAAATGAAAGAAAAGAATTTGAGAGCATTTCAGGTGTGGGACTGACAGAACCTCAAAGATGAGCTCCAAAGGCAGGGATGACTCAAGAATTTTCTCTTTCTGTGTTTTTTTTTCTTTTTTCTTTTATCCACTTCAAAGCTAAAACACAGAAGCATCTCTCAAGCATTTCTACCACTAGCTCAGGCAGAAAACTCTGGCTTGCAGTAACAGAATTGTGCAGGGGAGGAGAAGTTCAGGAAATGTCTAAGTTCCGAATGTGGCTGTTAGCTGTAGCATTAGAATGGGGCCCGGGGAGTCGGAATGCCTCCTTTAATGACGGGGACAGCTGTCTTAATGTATTGTTTTCAGGAAGGGTTGGAGATGTCTCCTTCTTTATCATCCCTTAGTCTAAAAATAGTCATGGACATGAGAACATGATTTGGGGAGAATTAAAAATTATACAAGTGGTTTCTTTTTCTCCTTTCTCTTTCTCTCTTTGAGGTTAAAACACTCAATTTGCACAAAGTTCTATTTACCTAAACTATTAACAATGAGAAAAGTTATAAAATAATTAGATTTTCTTACATAACTTTTTAACTTTGCATCTTTTGAAACTTTCTTCAGCACCTATTATTTTTACTAAATAGAATGTTTGAAGTATATATACATTGTGTGTTATAGATCATTTCACCTTGAAGAAATTTCAGCATTTTTGTTTATTTGTTTTGAGAATACATGGAGCACATTATCTTAAAAGCTCTTTAAAATAATTTATTAGTTGCTTTTCAAAATGCCCCTCGAGACAGGTAAGTGGCAAGTTTTATATCATACAGTTTCTCATGTTATACTATAGAGTGAGTGAGTTGCTTGATGTCCTTTCAGCAGAAACTGTGTATCTCCTTGCTGTAATAATAGGGTTCCAAGTTAAGGGGAAGAAAGGAAATCATTAAAAATGCAGGTATTAATGCCCTGGCTGGTGTAGCTCAATGGATTGAACATGGGCCTGTGAAGTAAAGGGTCGCTGGTTCGATTCCCAGTTAGGGCACATGCCTGGGTTGCAGGCCAGGTCCCCAGTAGGGGACACAGGAGAAGCAACCACAAGTTGATGTTTCTCTCCCTCTCTTTCTCCTTCCTGTCCCCTCCGTCTAAAATAAATAAAATATATATTTTAAAAAATGCAGATATTAAAAACACAATAATTGTGCACTGTAAAAATGAGTGACTTAAACTTCAACAGTATATAAGATATTAGTAATCAATAGTTTATGTGAATAATCTATGTATTTTAGAGTATATAGGACTATGACAAAATGAATAAATTATAGTGGTTTTGTAGAAGGCACTTAAGGGAAAGAGGAAAATAATTTGACTTTTAACCTTGTAAGTCAAGAATAATAAAATTCACATAGCAGTTATCTATTAGGAAATTATTAAGCAGTACTTAATAATTCATACTATACAAATACGGAAAATGAGCTGACATTTGATTAATATATGTAACAATTCCCTTTTGTTCTCTGAATCTATCCAAAACCTTAATTCACTAAGTAGAGCTTGTTCAAAGTGTCTTGAAAATATGTGTATGTTACCTTGTTCGTTCACATCTGGACGGATGTTGGCAGGCCAGATCAAAATAAACACAAATCTCTTAGTCACTTTCAAGGTTTCAGAGTTAAGTTCAAGTTGCCAGCTATTGTGCCATCAACCTTTGGCTCACTTTACAAATTTGATTCACAACTTCCTTTAAAAGTCTTAAGAATGACATACTCAGGTTAACTGTCCAGGTCGTGCCCCAATTATTCTAGATAAAACAGGTGGCACACTTTTCTTTCTTTGAGAGTAAATAAGCTGAGACAGATGTTTTTAGAATTCTCACAAATAATATTTTTGGGTTCTAATCACTTAGTTGGAAACGATGGGGGTGGGATGGTAGGATGAAGTTGAGGAGCAGCTTACTGAAGTGGCAAATGGGGAGGAAAGATTCATGTCGATGCTTTGAGAGGGGCTTTCATGTACACATACTGCAAAATAACAATGCTAATAGCAATAAGTATCACAATACTAGTAATAAAAATGACAATGATGGGGAGGTTTTGACAGTTTTTCATTCTGATACAACTCTTACCAAAGCTACAGTGTTCAAAATAATGTCACATACTTTCTTTCATAATCCTCATTGTAGAATAGACGTTTTTTCTTTATCAAGTTTAGATTGACTAATCCTTTAAATTTAGTGTATTCAGATATTGAAATGGCAATCACTTGCTGAGTTCCTACCAATTCTGATCATTGCAGGAGGGTAATTGGCTCAATATATACGTATGAGGCAGAGGAGGATTTTATAAAATTCTACAGGTGTTTTTGATGTATAGGTAGTTTGGGTACATTTCTATAGACTAAACATAAAATTAGAGTTTTCTTTTTATCAGTTGTTGGCCAATTTCTTAATATTAATGGAATTGGCCCTATGTACTTATACTTCAATACCAAGGGGTAACAAACATGGTATAAAAACCCATCATCAATATATAACTGATGCTGTTTTAAATTGTATTAGTTTTCTGCATCATATCTCTTTTGAAATATCTGCATCTATAACAATTATATGTGTCATAATATCTTATGTTTGAAGAGTAAGAAATCTATCATTTATTGATGGTTTTCCAGATTCTGTGAAATGCTAATCTTCACAGTATCTTGCTAGATATGTATTGTTATCACAATTTTATAGATGATTATGGGTTGTGAAAAGACCCAGCTAGTAAGTGTTGGAAGCCAGGATACGAACGCATGTCCATTTGCTTCTGTAGCCTAACTTTTTTTTTCTCTACAGTATCAGAATTTTGCTTCTAATTAAGGTATAATTTTTTACAGTTTGAAAACCACGTCAGACATATTACCTAATTTATCTTCACAACAACACCATGGGCTAAGTTTGTTAGCTAGATCAATATTAAATTTCTGTTTTGAGATCTGAAGAGTTTAAATACCTTTCTCAAATAGAAATATTCTGATTACAATCTAAATGCTGGGCCTCTAACACCTTTATCTACTTTTACCATAGACTAAAAACCTATTTTGCATACAGTTCTGGATAAATGGAACAACACAGAAGATGCTGTATAGGCCTGATAAGTAGGCTACAGCATGTTGTAGTTTGGACCTACATACCTGTACATTTAATGAACAGTGCAAGAAAATATTGAACATACACAAAAATAATAAAGGCTCCAAAAGTTCAGAGAAACTACCTTTGTGTGTGTTTGAGTGTGTGTTTGCTCGGAGAAGTAAGACTTCAGTAGAATCTTAAAGGAAGTGTAACTTTTCATAGAAATAAGTGAAGTTTCAATATGAGGTATAGGCAAGAAATGAAAGAGCTGTACTTTCCAGAGGTGGTGTATGGCAAGCATAATCCCTCTTGGCAATAAATTAAACAACAACAAGAACAACAACAAAACCTTTGGACAGGAACCTTCAGTGAGTCATTTTTCTCAGGCTTAGCTACTTCTCAGAGGTTCATAGCTAATTTTTTATTTTTTTGGGGGGGGGAAATTTTCTTTTATAATTACACAGTGATTTTAAAGCATCTGCCAAAAAATTCAAAATAATTGTTTACTGCTGTTTTTCATTACCTGCTATGTAAGTGTAATAGACTCTGTTCGGTAGCATCCCAGGTCAAATCACTCAGCATTTTCAAACTGTGAACATTTCATCAGCATTGCAAATTTTCTTATGTTAGACTTGTGTTCTATTCCCTCCAGTAATTAAATTCTGCATTTTGGAAGTCTGAGCACCTTTTGTTCATGACCCACCACTAATCATGGATGTTGTTCATTTTCTGGCAAGATAAATTTGTTTTTCTGAAACAACGTATATGGACGCTAGCCTGTGCTTGTCACAAATGTTTTAACAAATATGGAAACTTTTTAAAGCTTTGTTGTTCTCACTCTCCCTCAGGCTTTTCATAATCACACATAGAAATAGTATTTTCATAGATATTATGCGAACCATCAAGAACACTTTTTATATAGAAACTGCACCCCCCATTTACATAATATTTTTGTAGGAGCAAATGTTAATTTTGATTAGCATAAGTTGTAGTTTTTAGATTGAATAGATTGACCTAAAATTATGCCTTCGTTTTATTTTTGCTTCTTCCATTCCATTCTCTCTTTCCCTCTCTTCCCCCACTTCTCTCTCTCCATCCACCTGTAGACACACACACAGTGAAAACCACTCACGCCCACGTTGTTTGGAGCGCTGCTTTTGATCATTTCCATGTTACCAGAAAAAAAAATGTTTTTCTCCAATTTGTACATTTTATTCATAATTGTTATTTTATTGTATTTTTAATCTCTTTTTTAAAGATTTTATTTATCCTTAGAGGGGAAGGGAAGGAGAAAAGGAGAGAAATATCAATGTATGGTTGCCTCTCGTGAGTCCCCTGCTGGGAACTGGCCTGCAACCCAGGCATGTGCCCTGACTGGGAACCAAACCACGATTCTGTGGTTCGCAGGCCCGCACTCAACCCACTGAGCCACACCAGCCGGGGCTGTTATTTTATTGTTTTGATTTGCTCTGCTACATCATTCGCCTATTATTGGGCAAGATACAAATATAAGATATGTTTTCTTTTATTTCTGTTTTTCTTTCCCCTCTGGTTATGACCTATTTTTCAAATCTCTTGCAGATTTATATAGAATAAAGAAAAGATAGAGCTTATCTAAAGAGAAATAATTAAGAAAGATATCTTGATATGCCAAAGACCAAAACTTTGCAAGTGCTAATATTACTTGTGAAAGTTTCTAAATCCTCATTTCTTAAAAAAATTTAAATTTACTGTATAAATTGGTTAATAACATTATATAAATTTCAGGTTCACAACTTTATAATACAACATCTGTATACCTATTCTCTCTTAGTAACTATATTTGTTCTGTGTTACACTTTCCATCCTTCCCCAACCCCTCATTTCTTTAATTTGAGGAAACACAGTAGAAGAAAGCACGTTGATCTTGAAGTCAGCAGACCTGAGTCTAAGATCTGTTGATCTTGAAGTCAGCAGACCTGAGTCTAAGATTTGACCTCTGTGCACCTGTTCCACTTGGTTTGTATGTTATATCAATTCTTTGGGCCTCAGTTTCCTTGTCAATAAATTGAAATTGTTAGATTACTAAAAGGCCAGAAAGCAAAGAAGAGAACAGAGGGTGTCAAGTGCTATATTTCTCTAAGAGAAAACAAAGAATGTGATTGGTTCTGTGGCTTTTAAAATATGACACTGGTTTCATGGCCTTTTAAATATGTAGTATTGGCTATATGTTATGTAGAAAACAAAAACTAGGCTCATGAGGCTTCAGAGATGTTAACAAATGATTGCTGCAGATTGAGAATTCGTAGAAAAGTCACATAGAACTAACTGTACACACCATTAAAGTTTTAAATGGTGCAATGAAGTGTGATTGAATAGTTATCTACTAAGAGGATGAATGGAGTAGAACAGGTTTATGGTTCTGTGTAATTGTATTTCTACATTGCACCTTATCAACTAGCTAAAGGGAATAGTTTTCCTTTCTTTCCAATATTATCACATCTTAATTGTGCTATTGTGAATTGAGAATCATATTCTTCAAACAGGTGCCTGCAATTCCTTTTTGGTAGGCTTACAAAATAACTGAAAATGTGGTACTGAGATTGATAGAGGAGCAGATAAATACATTTTGTTTTTACTTTGAACTGTTTGTCATAAGTTGGCAAAAGAGGTACTGAATTCCCCCCTATTCATTTTTCCCTCCCATCTGTACAAAATTCTGTTTGAGGTGAATTCTGTTGACATCAATTAGCATAATGGATTGTGAAAGCTTTAAAAGTGACTGGTTGATGGTTTTTCTGTGTGTTTTTTTTGTTTGTTTGTTGTTATCTAACACATGTCAGGTTTCATCCAGCATTCTCAAAGACTGGAAGGTCTGAAACATGTTGGCAACTGCTTTAGTGGGAAGAAAGAATATGCGTTTCTGAACCTATTACATTTTATTGGGCTTGAGAATTTTAGCCTGTTACTTTACCTCTTCTAACTCAGTCTGTTCATTTCAGCTTAGAAATGATGACGATAATGATGATAAGTAGTAAATTCCCATGGCTTTCAGATTCCCCAAATGAGAAAATGGAGGTAAACTTGCTTTATAAAGGGTAATACACATGAGATGAGTTTTCACTATTATCAATCAGCTTCTACCATCCCTCTTTGCATACGATAGTATGCACATCTTTAATAATAATAATATTACTAATACAAAAAAACCCTGTTTCAATAAATAATAAATAGATGTCTTTTTTACAAATGCTAAATATGAAAAGGAAATTATTTTTATTTAAGAATAAATCATCATTTAATTTACTGAAAAGTTAAATACTGTGTTTCATACTGTGCTTGTGTTGAGTATTTTTATTATATTGTCTCATTAAACTAATGCTTAGGGGGGCTAATTTATTGAATATAACACAACTAGTAAATGGCAACCTTAGAATTTAAACACCTGTTTTTATGTTGGTTTCTATGTTGCTTTACCATCTACAGAGTGCTACTCTCTTATTTGACCCCATCTTTATCTTTTGTTGCTGTCTTGACACTGGAAACTACTTACCCTGCTTTTCAAAGATATTAATTTTGGTTCAGTGAACCATAGTCTAACACAGAAAAGAGACTCAGTGAAGACTAACACAGACTCAAGCACTAAGTGAATAAGTCATTTAACCTCTCAAAACTGCTTGTTTTTCATTTACAAAAGGGATTTAGAAATATATCTTACATTATAGTGATATTATGAAATCAAAATGAGCTCATGTGAGTATTAGGGGGATCATATTACCAACGAATGATACAAATTTCGATGTAATAGGGAAATTAAATTTCCATGTTAAAATATCATAAACATTATTTGGTTCATTTTCAGGCTTTGATTTAGACATTTTGTCTTTGTTTTATGTTGGTAATGACGCGAGCACTGGTGTTGTTGTTTTTATATGTGGAAAGTATCTCGTATGGAAACAAAATTTTAAAAAAGGTTCAGATCCACCCCCAAAATGTCATGTTGTAGTCATTAACAAGCTGCAGTAAAATGTTTGTAAGATATCAATAATAGATTACAATATAAATATTTATGGAGTGTTGTGAGGTAGTTTCCATCAAGCTGGGGACATGCAAAATTGAATAGATAATGTCACTAAACAAGACTTTGATTAAGTGACTGTGGCATAATCCTTTTCTAATATTAAACATATACCATCTTTAATGTTTGAGGTAAAGTGAGTTTTGAAATTCTGGTAACAGCAAAAGTCTTCATAATAAAATATATTACTTAACTGGACTTTGAATATAGTATGACTTTGTAAATATCTTTATCTCTTCTAAGTTTACACAGTGTGTAGAAAAATATTAGACAAAAATGTGCCTGCATAATAGCACCTAGATATTTTGGAAATAGAATAGATTCATAATAGTTTTGTCTCCAAGTAAAAATGGTTGTCATATTAAGGCATTCAAATTGATTTGAACATTTGTCTTCTCTATTTTGCTGCTCCATTTTTCCCCTCTGGGCAGTTATTAAGAAAGTCTAACATTTTTAGAAAAGTGTGAAAATCTGTTTCGGTATGCCTTTAACAATTAAATTGTATATGTACAATGGTTGTAGGAAGAGCTTAAGCACAGGCATAGCCCTAAGCTGCTGTACAAGTTTCTTGGAACATGAAAGATGTCAACTTGGAATCAAAGGTCTGCTTATGGATTTGACCCACAACCGAACCATCCCTGTGGCATCTCTTAAGACTATTGCAAGCAAATGATGCCAGCCCTTTCAGAATATCAAAAAGAGTCCACGGGGCATGTCTTTTTGCTATGACCCAGGTGCTGGTTTTTTTGTGAAAAGTGTATCAGTTACTTTTCTTAGTGCTTTATAAATAATGAACTTACATAAAAGTTATAACAAAGCTGCTAAAAATTGCCCTGACCAGTGTGGTTCAGTGGGTTGCATGTCATTCCGCAGAGCAAAGGGTCACTGGTTTGGGTCCCGGTCAGGGCAGGGCACATGCCTGGGTTGTGGGCTTGGTCCCCCCACCCCTAGTCATGGCACATGCAAGAGGCAACCAATGGATGTTTCTCTCTGGTATCTAGGTTTCTCTCTTTTTTCTCCTCCTTTCCCTCTCTCTAAAAATAAATAAATACAATCTTTAAAAATAGCTGCTAAAATTACTTATTCCACACTTGGAGGTATGACAAAATACTTATTTCTTGATTTTTAAAATGTTATGCTGGATCATTTTTCCAATAAGATGATCTGTGTATCCTCTGATGCATGCAAAGGATGTAGCTTTGTTTTCCTAATAATCAATGACGGATAAATGTGCTCGTGGTTTGTGTTCTTTTGAAGTTAGCGGTTGACTTGTAGAAAATAACAAGTTCTTGTAGCTTGATGGCCCTGGTGATATATCAGCCGGAACCTTTGTATGGTTTTAGAGCGAAGTTGCAAGTGAACCTAGCAAACACTACATTCAATTTGAAGATTTACTTTAACTTCCCTTTGTAACTATTTTATCTTTCTTCACAAATATGTTAAATAACTCTTTAACAAGTGCCAACTAGTACTTTGTTGGAGAATTTGATCTCTTTAGCTATTATATTTATGCTGGCATTTCTCCCATTTCATAGATTATTAAATTGGGACTCGGGAAGCTTAAATAACTTCCCAAAGTCAAACAGCTAAGAAAGGGGTACCGCTGAGCTTCAAATTTATGTCGTCTTTCTTTAAAGTCTGCATTCTTAACCATAAGTAACTTGGGCTTTCTCGTTTACCAAGGTATTTATTAATTATGCTCTCTCTCCACAACAAGCAAATCCCTGGTCTACTCACACAGTGTGCAAGGCATTAATTGCAGCCTTATGTGTCCAAACACTTGCCCTCATGTACCAGCTGTGAAAGACACTCCATATAAACATACTGGAGTGTATGAGCACTCCATACACTGTACTGCAATTTGAGTCTCAAGCACTTTATCTATAGACCCTAAATCAGGAGAATAATTGGCTTATTAATCATCAAAGGATCTCTAACAATGCTTGAGATCATGTGTTCTACTTAAAGAAGTGAGTTAATGATAACCTAGTATACCTTTGAATGGTTAAGGAATTGTTTCTAACCTAAATCTAATTTTAAATGATGATTATAAAATGGAAGAACAAGGCTATTGGTCCTGGTAGGTGTTAGTTTCATTGTGAGTCTCTACTTGGTGACTCAGAGGTGATCAGACCACCGTACAACTGATTACTTGGTAATCATGACATTGGTAGCTAAATGACATGTCCTGTGATTATTTGTCTGAGGACCTCACGTGAGGTCCTTCAACCTCACGTGAGGTCCTTCAACTGGACCTCAACTGGGATCAGTTCCTAGAAGGATTTGGGGAGCTTGGAGGATAGAATCTCTGCAGCTTTGAGCTCTGGAGCTTCAGAGATCTTTGGGGCAGGGAGAATTGTCTTCTTTCCAGGAAGTTTTACCTGTTCCATCGAAGAACTGGAGAGAGGAGAATCTAAATAAGGGAGATGAATGGAGTCACAAAATGCCGACCTTGGTGCTCCAAACCGACAACCTTTAAGAATATTCACTCTAGGTGGCACACGAGGGGCTCTGCAGAATTGAGATGTGGTCATACTCATTTCAAGTAGTTTAAGACATTTGTCACTTTTATATAAGTTCCGTCCTTGTTCTGAAGCACATGGGAAAAAAGGATACTTACTAGAAGAGGTGTTTACAACTCTAAAGCACAAAGATTCACAGTCTGTCTTACCGTCCAAGGTTATAGCAAACTCCTATCAATGAAAAGAGCTCATGGTGGGTTTTGCCAAGGTCAGAGACTAGAGCAGAGTGTGTATTTAGGGAGCAGTTATGCCCATGATCACAGTTATTACTAAGGTGAGTAGATATATGGGAAGAAAGCAAGTTGCTCCGTGTCTGCTTTGCTTTCTATCTCAATACTGTTTGCAAATCATATTAAATAAACTGTGTTTGGCCTGCTTTCTTATGATTATGATATATGCAAATACTAAATGCTTCTTATTGGGGTTCAAAAATTTAGATTTGTGCGTCCCAAACATCTGATTCAAAAGTTATGCCACTTTTTAAAAGATAAACATTAAGACTTTTAATGAAATAGTTTGAACCCCATTGATTGTTTTGCATTAATGATTATACAAGAGAATTTGATCCACACCACTTTGTCAGTCCTATTTATTTATATACCCTTTATAAACAAAGAGTAAATTGCTGTGATAAAGTGTGTTGGCAAAGTAATTTAGCCTTTCTTCCATGTCATGGAGGTCCAGTCACTGTACCGCATCCAAGGCCCAGGGATTGTACCATTGCAGGTCTTATAATTAGCACCCCATTTTTCTCTACAGAAAAAATGTATTCATGTTTCGTTAACTACCATGACTGCCATGATTTTATGTGTTTTACAGAGAAAATATTATTGTTTTGTTCTCAGTGACTGAAGTACCAAAACCTTTTGTGTGTGTTATTATGTAAGGGGTCACCATCAACCATGAAAACCTCAGGCTTCGCGTGACACCTGTCTAAAACTGAACATTTGTTTCTTCTTATTCTTTTAAACACATGTGTACATAGTTGAAAGAGAAAATGATATATGTTAAAAGTGTGCACTGACAAATTCTTAGTTTTTCAGTTTAAAAAAATAGGGAAGGGATCTCAAACAGAAGGCCACACATCCAAGAGGAAATGAAAACATTTTCATTTTTAATTCTCCCTGGGTATTAATTTGAATCAGAGAACAAACAATTCTATTGTTGGAATCCTCTTTTCTCTTCTATTTTTAACTAATTGTATAAATATAAGAAGAAATAAATTTGGCTTATCAGGGACACATTTAGGAAGATTTTAGCTTAGTTCATTATAAACTGCATTTGAATAAATATTACAATGTAGTTACTCTTTATCCACAATAAGAGTTTAGGAAACCTGTTTTTCTTGATACTTACCAAACTTACTACTTTTTTTGTGCTTGGACCCACATGTTGAGTGGGATATAAACACTTTTAGAGGATAATGGAAAGGGGATATGGATATCTTATATTAGGAGTAGTAGAGAGAACTAAGATAGATGAGAGAAAATACGATTGCTATCTTCATATATTTTAAGAGTTGTCAAGGAGAAGAGGAATTAAACTCATTATGTATAGCCCTCCAAAAGATTTGAGCTGGCAAAAATGAGTAGGAGCCATAAGGAGTTAAGTTGCAGCTCAACAGAAGGAAAATATTGAATCCGAACTGTCTGAGACGGGAACAGACTGGCTCTGCAGGGTACACATTCTGGGTCAGTGGAAGAATATGAGTATTATTTGACTTTAATTGCAAGGAGTGTTTTACGGTGACATCAAGCATTGAATGAGTAGTTGGAATGAATGTGTGTGGGTTTTTTTTGATTCAATAAAATATTGCTTCAGTCAATATTTACATGGTGAGTTGATCAAAGTTGAGGTCAGGGTTTCTTTTAAATGAAAGGTAATTTCTGGTTTTCCTGTATACTCTAGTTCATTTGCCGCAAAAGAAATAAACCAGTAGAATAATGTAGAGATATAAAAGATACTTTTGCCCCTTATGTTAAGTGTAAAGTCATTCAGTGTAACAGGTTAATGGAACTTTTGAAGTCACTGAGTCCAACCAATTAATTTTACCAGTATGGAAACTGAAACTTAAAGAAGTGATACAATTGGCTCAAGTTCATAGAATCAATAGGAGGGCTGGAGTTAAAAGCAGTATTCCAAAGCCCAGTTAGATCTTTTCCATGCAAGAGTGGAAAAAGATGTGTGCTTTGTGCTGGAATGCTACCAGTGACTGTAAGAATGACATCACACTGAAAAGAAGTGTCCAGCCTTATTTTGTGTGTGTGTGTGTGTGTGTGTGTGTGTGTAGCTTGCTCACTGATGAACTGAACAGCAATTTTTAATCTTTTTTACTCATGCCACACATAAACTGATTATGAAAATTCTGTGGCACACCCAAAATATAATTTTTTGCTGATCTGACAAAAAATAGATGTAATTTTGATTCATTCAGACTGAATGGCTACTGTTATATTGACTGTTGTTATTTTTTATTTGACAATTGAAGGGAAGAGAGATGAGTGCTCCTGACTAAATACTCACCTGTTGCTTGTTTCAAAAGTTTTTCTGTGGCATACCAACTGAAAATCACTGGGCTAGATCTATTTGACCTCAGGGTTTTTTCCCTAATTGCTTTGACTGGTTGCTTGGATCTTTGCCTCTTCTTCATATTCAGTTGGTCGTTAATTCTTGAAGTGTCTAAATAACATTTTACAGGATCTCCAGCTCTCAATCTACAGCATTAAACAAAAGCTTGTATAGTTTCATGAATTCAGATATTGTTAGAAAATAAGTATAGGTTTTTTGGTATACCAGGAAGGAGGATTTTTTGGGTCTAATTTTATTATGAAAGTCAATAAGGCTCTTCAACTCCCTGCCACAACCATATTCCAGACACACACACACACACACACACACACACAAAGTTTTTCACCAGGATGGACATTCAGTCACAGGCTGAAAGCAAGAAAAGTGGTTCACTGTTGCTATTGCTAAAGAAGCAAGAGTTACCGTTGTATTCCATATTAGCTTCTTTCTGTTTTCTTCTGTTTTGTGAATTTGTTGGTAAAGTGTATATACAGCCAGAAGAGGTAGTCACACTTTTTAGTGACATTTAAAAAATAAAAATGTTCTAAAAGCCATGGCATTATACAAATATTTCTGAGTGAGAAATCTGCTGGTTTTACTTCATCTCTTGGCAGTTGTAAGAGACCAAAGCAATATCAAGGTGTCCTCTCCTATTTACTCCTCTGTGCACCTCACAGTTTCCTAAATGGGTTGGAGCTAAGTTTTTACATCTGCAATTTAATACCTGCCAAAATTGGCCATTTGAGGGGCCTATTCCCACTTTATTTGGCCACTTGCTTCTTTTTTTTCTGAGAGCACAGGAGACCAAGTGCACCTCCATTGAGCCTGAAGAAGATTCAGAAAAGGAATACTTTTACAATTTTATTTTGGTATGTAATTAACCCTTTTTCATCGGAATAAAAAAGTGACATCGTCACATCGTAATGTGTAGCAACATATTTGTGATTATTTTACTTGTAATTGTAATGTAAATTTTGTTGCAAAATACAGGTGATTTGACTCTGGTTATTCAGTAAATTTTTCTTTGAATTTAAAAGGCACAATCAAAAGACTTTCTTCTAGGTTGGTAATGCAAATTCATTGATGTGCAAGTTTTACCTTCAATACTTGGAAAAACAATGAAATACCAAGCATAAAGTAATTAGTGCCGTGCATACACTTGAAAGAAAGAAGAAGCTGGTAGAATGAAGACCATGACTTTAATAGTAGGAAAACAATTTTATATATGAAGCCTATTTATTTAGATAATTATATATATATTTTTATAGCTGTGTAGTATAGAGTAAAATAAGAACCTTTTGGTCATTAGCCAAAAATAGAGTGTGGTTTGGATTGGACAAGTCCAAGGAGCAGGCTTAGTTTATAGAGAGATGAAGGGAAATATACCACGAGGGGATGTGTCAGAGTCGTCATAGTGTTGGCAGGTATGTTGCTGTATTCCCTTTCACAGTGTTCTCTTGGGCTCTGTTTATTTGCTATCAAAATATTGTTGAATTTCAATTAGTAGATTTCCATTTCTAAGCTTTATCATTTTATGATTTTTCGAACATATTTGGTCAATTTCTATAGTCTCTTGCACCATAGTCTTTTTATTTGTTTAATCACATTGATCTTATATTTTACAACTGATAAAACCCCTGAACGTTTGCAACGTCTGATATAGTTATTTCTGCTGATTCTTTCCTTGGCAGCTTGTTTCCTTATATGCTTTGTGACTGTGGGCTCATGGGCCCTGCACCTTTATACCGTGGGCATTTATGAGGCCTGTTTAATAGTGTGTTTCTACAGAAGAATTCTAATATTGCTTCTAACCACATTATTGGTGCCCATCAAGGGACTCATTTAAATTAAATCTCTGTCTTGAGGTTTTGTGGATCACTTGTGTAATGGGAAGAAAGGTCCAAAGCTAAATGTGTGGTTGTTAAGAATTCTTGAGAGAGACATCGTCTCTCTGCTTTCTGCCCACAGCACAGGCCGAAATAGGTGTCTCCCCTCCACCTCATGCTGCAACACTTTTTTCTTTCTTATTCTAATGCAGAATTGAAGATTTTTGGATAAACATTTTAAGTGATTTCTCCCTCTTCCTTTATAGGTCCTATTGTTTGTACCTCAGACTCTCAATGTGACTGTTGGTGTTTAGCCAGATATTGAGAAAATAGAGCAAAGGGAGCTTTATAAACTGGGAAACATAAGCCTGCTTTTGAGCCAGGAAGCTACAGCTTCACACTCCAGGGGAATACAGCATCGCTCTGCCCAGGGGATTCACACTCCTCCCTTCCCTCCTCTGGTACCAGACTGCCAGGTGGGAGGGGGTTGGAGAACACACACACAATAGAAGTCAAAGTGGCACGGAGGGAGGTTCTGAACCACAGAGGCCTGTTAGCCTAACTAGGGGGTGTAAACATTTCCAAGCTTGCGAAAACTTGGGAAGTTGATTGCTTCTTTTGAAAGGTCACCTGGTCAGTCCTACACCCAAACTAATATAATCCCAGGGGAGCGAAGAAGCTATATCTCTTGCTTGTGATTTGCACATTCGTGGTTTACTCACCTGCTCCCTCCCTGCAGTACTAGCAGCAATAAACTGCAGCTAGAAACACACGCTAAACTAGCCAGACGCTGGACTGAACTGTGCTTTGATACGGGGCGTTAACTCTGGGCACTGGCCTTATTCTGGCTCTGTTGAAGAAAAAATTGGACATTTTCCATGGTGAGATGGACAGAGATGGGCCACTGGGGAGTTAGGAAGGCAGCCCCCTCAATGGTACATCATCAATGAATCATACCACAGAGCCACATTCTAATGTATGGGTCTCAGGAAATTTTGTTCCTTTATGTGCTGAAAGAGCCCCATTTCCACTGTTAACACCAGGGTCAGTAATGAAGTTCTACTATTACCTCCTTCAGTTATGTAGTTAATTGTAATTTCCTAAAAGTTTGATTTAGTCAATATAAATCAAAATATGTTTGCAAAATATTTTCTATTGGGTTGTTCAACAATTTCCAATGCAATTGTTAAACTATGTAAAATGGGTAACTCTGTGGTCAGGAAGTGAATTTCTGAGTTTGACCTATAACAACAATTCCCTGGAAATTTCGATCCCAAAAGAAAGTGAAAAAATGAAGTTACAATTGACTTCTGACTAAAGATTGCCTGTTTTATTTCTGTGGAAGATCAACTAAATTATTCTGAGAAAAAGTTTCAAGTTTGAACTCTACCTGAGTCTATTTGCAAATATCTCCATAATTGATTTAAAAATAGTATTTTAGAAGCGTACATAATTCCTGAATCTAAGAACTTAAACTTTAGGTGACAAACTGAATACATTTTCTACCATTAATAGAACTTTTTTCCTTTTTATTTTCTTTACACAATTTTCTTAGGAAAAAATATTCAAAGACTCTTACATTTATAGCTGAGTGAGACAAATCTGTATTTTAAGTGCATCTTTCTTCATTTTAACATTAATTTGGGTTAATGGAAACATACTTTCAAGGAATCTTAATAAAGTTTTGGAAGTATTTCATAAAGTAACCTAGAAGTGTTTTATTTAAGTCAGCTCTAGGGTAAGTTATGGTGAATTTTGCTTAATATCTTATTAAATATTATCCTCCATAAAAGTAAACATAAAACTAAAAGGTCTTAATTAATAGGTAGTTTTGGGAAAAGCCAGAAGTTGCAGGGTGACCAGTCTGGGTGGTAGGGGGCAGAGTCATCTGAGTGATATGATATTTAGCCAAAAACCTCTGCGGGAGACGTGATGCGTGAGTAGGCACATTGTAATGAAGCTGTCAGTCGTGAGTCACCTGTAGCTGCAGATGTTTTCCTTGTATTGCATGTCTCATCTGATGAAGATCATTGAGGTAGTACTCCTTGTTAATTGTTTGGTCTGGAGGGGTGTACTCGTGATGGACACCACCTTCCCAATCAAAAAACACAATGAATATAGACTTGATCTTGCTGCAACTTTGCTGCACCTTCTTCTTCAGGTGTGGGGAGCCAGGTGACTTCCACTGAGATGACTGGGCCCTTTTTATTCAGTTGCTCAATCAAACAAGACTAAAAGCTGTAGACCACAGGTGTCCAACTGGTGACCTGAGGGCCATATGTAGCCCAGGATGGCTATGTATGTGGCCCAACACAAGATAGTAAATTTACTTAAAACCTTTTCTTTGATCCTCACTTTTCATTAGTGTTTGTGCACTTAATGTGTGGCTCAGGACGACCCTTCTTCCAGTGTGGCCCAGAGAGTCTAAGAGGTTGGACCCTGCTGCATCCTTCAGAGTTCCTCTTATGATCAGGCCTCATATCAGAAACTCTTGTTGATTTTACACTCTAAGTGGCTATATAATGTGATTATTTCTTAACACCTGTACAGCAGCTTCCTTATTCTAAACCACTATCTTCATCAGCCATAAGTAAAGTAGTAGGAAATTAATTGAGGGACCTCCCTATGTTCTCATTTCTTATAACAAGAATGTTATATGGTAAATGAGGATGATTTACCATATTTTTTGGACTATAAGATGCAAACCCAAATTTGGAAGGAAAGGGGGTACATATATCTTATAGTCCGAATGTACCTTCCCTGGCTCACTATGGGGGTCAGTGGTGGCCTATGTTATTTATGTTATTAAATATTTTACCATATTTTTTGCTCCAATTTTTTTTCCTATTTTCCTCCTCTAAAACCTAGGTACATCTTATGAATTGGTGCATCTTCTAGTCCAAAAAATTCGGTACTTCATAGCAGTATGGATAATTTATCCATGACTTTGCTACTTAGGACCTTTTGTGAGTCCTAGCTAGGACAACAAGACAAGAAAATATGAGATAAATTTTTAAAGTTAGAAGTAAACTGTCATTATTTGCAAATAACATACAAAATTTTATTAGAACTATTAAGTGAAACAGCAAGGTCCATACAAAAAAATCCAAGTCTGTATGCACAAATATACAAAGTTAATTGACAAAGGATAGAAAATCTATGCACAAAATAAAGAATATTTCAATATACAAGCATCAAATTATAAAATAAAATTAAAATGTGCTATTTACCATAGCACCAAAATCATCTCATTAAAGATATGGAAGACTCATGAATTGAAAACTGCAAAATATTATTCAGAGAAATGAGTGGCTCCTTCAGTGAATGTAGAGGTTTACTTAAATGATGCAATATTATACAGGTGTCAGTGCTTCCCAAACTAAGTGTGGACTTCATGAAATTTCAGTAAAAATTCCAGTGGGTTTTCTTTTTGAAGAGATTTTGTGTTGATATGTCTGTGTATAAAAATGGACAAGTAGATGCCAAAATTTATTTAGCAGTTAGGGACATGGAATAGCCAAACAATAAAGAACAAGTCAAAGGATTTATGTTGATAATTTTTGAGACACCATAAAAGAATGAAATGAAGATGCCATGGTATTGGTGCAGGGATGAGCACAGAATGAAGCAGCAGAAATTCCATGGGTCTACTCACCTGATACACAAGAGAGGGCTGCTGCTGTCTAGTGGAGAAAGAATTTTTTTCAGTAAGTAATGCTGGATCAATAAATGTCCATAGGGGAACAAGTAAACCCTAACCTCTATTAAATCCATAAACAAAAGTCAATCACAAATGGATTGCATATGTGAATATGTAAACAATAAAGTTTCTAAATGAAAAAGACTATCTTTGAAGGTCCTGAGTAGGGATACATTTCTTTTTCTTAAAAAAAATTTTTTTTTTATTTTCAGAGAGAAGAGAAGGGAGGGAGAAAGAGAGGGAGAGAAACATCAATGTATAGTTGCCTCTCATGTGACCCACACTGGGAACCTGGCCAACAACCCAGGCATGTGCCCTGACTGGGAATCGAACTAGCAACCCTTTGCTTCTCAGGCCAGCACTCATTCCACTGAGCCCCACCAGCCAAGGCAGGCAAACCTTTCTTGATAAAACACAAAATGAACTAACCAAAAGAGGAAAAGGATAGATACGTTGGACTTAATTAAAAGTAGAAATTTCTGGTTATTAAAAGACACCACTAAAAAAGTGAAAAGGCAAACCACATACTGAGAGAGGATATTGTCGATATTAAATTTAGAAAGGATTTATATGTAGAATATACAAATGGATTCTACAAATCAATTTAAAAGGACAAAAAAGCCCTAATACACAAAAGTGAGCAAAAATTTATGAATAAGCACTTCAAAACAGAAGACATTCAAATGGACAATTCACATATGAAAAGGTGCTCAATCTTATTAGTCATCATGGAAATGAAAACTAAAACCATTGTGCAAAATAATGGCCCATATAAAAGGGCCTGATAATATCCTGTTAGCAAGGACAATATGTATTCATCATTATACATCACAGATAAAACATTTTAGTTGGAATATAAATTGGTAAAATTACTTTGGAAAGTCCTTTAGCAGTTTTTACCAAATCCAAATACACTTACCTATGATCAAGCAATTTCACTGCTAGTTATGTGTACCTAATAAAGATGAGTTTAGGTACAAAGGAAGATATGCACAAGGATATTGCTGGCAGTTTTACTCATCATTGTCTGAAGTTAGAAGCCACCCAAATGCCCCAAAACTGAAGAATGGCTAAATTGTGATATGTTTATATAGTGGAACAGGTCTTGGAAATATAAAAGTTCTATATATGTAAAAGATGGAAAATTTCTAAGATGTTATACTGAGAAATAAAATAGAAACAAAGCTTATCTATTGCATTTCCCCTATGAAGTTCAAGAATAGAAAAAATCTAGTTTGCTTAATAGACATCAAATTAGTAGTTACTGCTGAGGGAAAAGGAATGTTACATGGGAAGAGAATATTTTGGATTTCTAGAAGTGTTTTATATTCTTGACCATGTTGTTTAAATATGTGTGTGTGGGTGGGTGTATATAAAATTTATGAAGTTATAGACATAGTTTACTCACTTTTTGTGTCTTATATCCTAATTTAAAAAACAAAAACCAAAATTCTAGTGGCTTTTTTACTTTAGTCAGAATGATCAGAAAATTTTACTAGGGCCCTCAAAGTCCTACATAATGAGTGTGTGGTGACCTCTTTGACCTCTTGCCACTTTCCAATTTCCAGATTGCTCCAGACAAACTTACCATGTTGGGGTTCCTCAAAGTATTTTCCTCCATCAAGACATGACATAGAAACCAGAGGGGAAATGAGTTGGAGACTAGAACCAGACCTGGAAAACTGGGACGAGGCAGCATTTCTACAGTTTATGGTTAGTCTTTCTGCACCCTTTTCCCCCCTTTCTTCAAGTCAGTTTTCTAGCTTCTGTACTTCTATTCAATAGTCCAGTGTCTATGCTTGTCCTATTTTTCAGTTTCTGGAAGACAGAAACTAATTGGCCTAGCTTAGCCTCCGGAGGTGTTCTCCTGGCTAGATGTGCACTCCTGGACCCCAAAAATTGTGGTCATGAAGAGTCTCATAGAGCAAAGGTCTCAGGGTGCTACCCCCGAGGCAAAGGCAGTTCCAGAAGAGGACAAGGAGAAGAAGGAAAATATATTGTCTATAGATTAAAATTTGGTGGCTACAGCTCTTTACATTTTCTGTTTTGACCTTTGTGTCAATATACAGATTCTTTCATTTACTCTTGCCTTTATACCTGCTTCAGGTGTGCCAACGTGCCCTCAGGGCATCTTCTACGAGCACAGTTCCTTCATTTGAAGTGATAATAACTATCCAGAAATTTATCAGACTGCCAGAAAATCCAAGAAAGTTGCCTTTTAAATAATTATTACGGGTGTTTGGAAGAAGTGCAAAGCTAATTAAGACAGGGGTCCTGTCCTCTAGGGAGTTTTAGACAGGTGAAAAACTCACAATTGCGATATGCTGTGTAAAGGGAACTGAACTAAGTATTCTTATCTCAAAGGGCCAGTTACCTACTGGCAAAGGAGGAAAGTGAAAAGTGGAACCAAATCACTTATTCATATCCTAGAGTGACATAACACAATTACTTAACACAAACAAGCTGTTTCTGTATTTTTTTATAGTCCTTGGTTTGCTTTTCATTTAAAGAGATAATGTTTAATGTCTATCTAGAATTATAATGCTTAACTGTGCAGATAAACAACACATGGAGTAATAGAATTTTATTATAGTTTTTAGTGTGTGTGTGCATAAAGGTTTTAAATTATATGGTATTTTAATATTCTGTAGTGTTGCTAAATAGAATTTTAATTAAAGCCTGCGAACCAGAGGATCGCGGTTCGATTCCCAGTCAGGGCACATGCCTGGGTTGCAGGCCAGTTCCCCGCAGGCGAACTCCCAGCAGGGGACGCACAAAAGGCAACCATACATTGATATTTCTCTCCCTCTCTCCTTCCCCTCTAAAGATAAATAAATAAAATCTTTAACAAAGTAGTATTTTAATTACCTTTGTAACAAATAAATATACGGGAAAGTTGAATGTACAGGACAAAGACATTTATGGTTTTTTGACCCATTTGAGATTAACTACAACCTCCTGCCCTAAAACACTCCAGTGTTTTATTTAGTCTTAAAAAAAGGACAGTATTTAACAGCACGTAGTATTTAGAAGTTATAAACAGTATTTTGTCCAAAAAATCAAAGACATTCTCCTAAATAACCATAATGTAATAATCAAAACTGGAAAGTATTAAATTATTAAATTTAATAATAATTAAAATAAAAAATAATTAATAATTTAATAATAATAATAATGAAATTAAACTAGAAAGTATTATTTAGGGGTTACTCTGAATCTGCAAAAATCTCTCTTCCTTTCTAAACGTTTAATTTATTCATTTATTTGTCATAACACACGAAGTCTTGTTTTAATATTTTTTCTTCAGTGGGTTCCAACCCAGTGCTATTTTCATTTATTGATAGTCATATCATTCTGGATTTGACCAATTTGAACTCATTCAAAGTATTTATTCTGTCGTTTTGACATGTTCCTGTTCTTCTTTGAGCACTTCCTTACTTTCTTTAAAAAATGTGTTCCAGGCTCATCTTGTACCTTCCCTGCCCCAAACCTGGAATAAACATGTACGAGAGGAGTTCTGATTCTTTTACTTAATCAACCCCCTTGTGTCCGTCCAATCTCCCACTGCCGCTTTCACCGCCTCCTTTGTGTGGATGTTACGATCTGCCCGCTCAGGCTCTGATTCTCCGTTCCTGGATGCGCAGGTTCCCAACACCAGGCTCTCACTCCTCGAGTACTTGGACTCTGATGTTGATTGAAATCTGACTCCCCGAGTCATGCTGTGCCGTGGGCATTGACAGGCTTCTCACTTAGACTCTGACATCCTACTCTGGACGGTTGGGAGAACTGCTCTGTTCCCTGCTATGGACTTTGCTTTGCTTTAACTGCCAAGTAACTTTAGGATTAAAATAGCACAGGAAGACACTGGTACTATATTTTCAATTGGTCAATACAAATTTTGTGGGCTTTTAGGAGAAGAAAATGCTCTGGTAGTACAGTAGAAGGAAAAGGAGGCAGAAGACAGGATTCTTATTCTCAAGGATCTTTTCAGGGTAATTAGAGAGACAATTCATTTTATCTTTAGAATAATTCTGTAAGGCATAGATTAGTATCGGAGCACAGCTATTAAGAATATGAACTTCTTTTCTTTTGAGGGGATAATTTCTCAGCAGTTTAAGGATACTCTAAATGGAACTGAAGAGAAAAAGCTAAAGTAAAAAAATGGGATGCTAAACAAATTCTAGAGAGTCACAATGAAGAATTATACTTCTTTTTCTCTGCTTTTACCTCAGTTTACAATACATGAATAGCAGAGATGAAACCCTTTGGCAACTCAAGTCATATTAGTTTATATCATTACAATGCTACTGGGAACTCAACAAACCAAGAAAATAACTACAACCTCATAACATGATAATTCCACAAATAGACCAACTGTTTTCAATTACAAATAAGAGAATATCAGACCATTTGGTGACTTTCTTTTGGGTATTAGAGAAATTGTTCTTCTGATTTTGAATGTTTAAAAACTGGATATTGTACTTAGGATAAACCTCATGTACTTATAAGTCTAAAGAATGTGAGGGTAAGTGGAAAGAAATACGAGTGTGAATCTAACTTGTCAGATGGGGGAGGCAGGAAACTGATTATGGTGGTCAGGTCTGTTCTTGTTGCCTATTACAAAACAAACAAACAGACCACCTGTAATCTCTTAGATAAATACGAACTATATTGGCTTATGTAATCAGGAATTGCAGAAATATAAATGGAAATTACTAGAAACAAATCTTTCATGTTGCTAACTAAGGCTATTATTTTTCTCCTCTTCCCATTCATGGCCTTTTTGTGTATTACCTCAATTCTCTCCTGCCACTGACTACTTTTCAACCTATGATTGCAGATGAACCTCTGGAGGTTCCAGGTTCAGCTTTGGGCATCTTTGTTACCAGAGAAAAGAGTGGTTTACTCCTCAGCAACACTTGGGAAAACATCAGAGAAAGGACTCTGATTGAATGGATACATATCACATCTTGCTTAGTCCAATTTTTATGGCCCAGGGTTAGAGGAGAGAAACAGGCTGGTGCATGTGCGCATCTCCAGTATCATTATTGGAGGTCCATGTTGGGGTCAATAATTAATGTGTGAGTGAAGTAGCTGCCCTGAGAAAGGGAGAAGAGCACAGATCTGACTGTTGGGGAATTGCTGTGAACCAGGTAGCCGTGGCAATCCATGTTTACTGTGTTTCTAAATAAGTTGCAGCAATAACAGTGATGTGGTTCTAGATGTATGTAGAAGATATATTTAAGACATTTATATTTCAAATACATAAGATTATGTGAGTGTAAAGTGAGATAAGGTTTGTATATTAGGTCTAACTAGTAGAATGATAATGACAATAGACTATGATAATTGTGTATATATAGTGAAATACTTAGAGTAACTACTAAACATGGTATACAAAAAGATACACTCAGAAACACTCAAGATACATCAAAATGAAATTTTAAGAATACCTTCAAATAAGCCATGGGAGGGTAGGAAAAAGAAAACAGAAATAAAAAATATGGAACAGGCAAAAAATAAAAAATAACTTTGCAGATTTGAACCAAATATATGCTGTCTACAAGAAAATCACTTTAAATATAACAATATAGTCAGTTTAAAATTAAAGGAATAAATATATATATATATATAAAAGTAGAGAAAAGAAAAATAAGATAGAGTTGGTATTATAGAAGAAGTGAAAAAAAGAGATATACTGCAGACCTTGAAGGCAAAAAAATGTTTATAAAATATGATGAAAAATTGAACACATATATGTGACAAGTTAGTTGAAATGGACCACTTACTATTTTTTTGAACCACTCACTTACTGGTGGGCACTTAGGTTGTTTCCAGCACTTGGCTATTGTAAGTTGTGCTGCTATGAACATTGGGATGCATAGGTCCTTTTGAACTAGTGTTTCAAGATTCTTAGGGTATAATCCCAGCAGGGAAATTGCCCGGTCAAAAGGCAGTTGTATTTTTAGTTTTCTGAGGAAATTCCATACTGTTTTCTACAGTGGCTGCACCAGTCTGCACTCCCACCAACAGTGCACTAGGGTTCCTGTTTTTCCACAACCTCGCCAGCACTTGTTTGTTGATTTGAACTGTACTTGAACAATAATATAGATAAATAAATAAATAAAAATTAAAAAAAAGAAATGGACCATTTTCTAACCCCCCCACAAACTATTATAGTTCATCTGATGTGAAATACATTATTTGAGTTGCTCCGTAACTATTTAAGAAATTAACTTTGTAATTTAAAAACTCCCCCCCCCCCCCCGCCAAACAAAACTCTTAATATCCAGATAGTTTCCCTTGGGAAGTCTATGAAGCTTTAAAAGAATTAACACCAGTTCTACACATTCTCTTCTGGAAAACAGAAGAGGAGGAAAATCTTTCCAATTCATTTCATGAGTCCAGTATCGGCCTGACAGCAAAAGCAGACAAAGACAATGCAAGGACACTGGTGCCACCAATCAGTATTCCTCACAGCAGACACACAGAGTTCTTCAACAACATATGAATAAATAGAATTCAACAATGTAAAAGAAAATTTACACCATGGCCACGTGTAATTTATTCTGAAGGTACAAAAATGGTTCGATATTCAAATATGAGCCATTTAATCCACCTTGTTAACCAGCTAAAGAAGAAAAAAATCACATCATCATATCAATTTATGCAGAAAAACATTTGTAAAAATTAACACCCAATCATGATAAAAATGATCAGTGTACTAAATACAGAGATGCTCATTCTGATTTTAAAAAAATCACTGAATTTGGAAATGGAGGGATATCAGCATCATGGCACTCTCATTGCTCAGAGGATGAAGTTCAAATTGCCTAATGCAGGCGACTAGGCTGGGCATGAGCAAATCTGCGTCGCTGGCCTCCTTCAGGCCTACTCTTATCTTTTCCAGCCATGCTGATCACCATCTTTTCCCCCTCTAATAGGGCATTCTCCTCTCCTAAAGCTCTTTGAAACTGCAAAATTATAGAGGTAAATAAGTTAAAAGGAAGTCATTATAATGGGCCCTATTCCAATCTGACTTGTGTCCTTACAAGAAGAGGAAATCAGGGCACAGACGCACACAGAGGGAAAACCACGGAGGCAAGGGGAGAAGATGGCCATGTACAGCCAGGGAGAGAGTCCTCAGAAGAAGCCAACACTGCTAACACCTTTCTCTTGTTCATCAAGCCTCCAGAGCAGTGAGAAAATAAATTTCCGTTCTTTAAACCACCCAGTGTGTGCTAT
This sequence comes from Sturnira hondurensis, assembly GCF_014824575.4. Lineage (NCBI taxonomy): Eukaryota > Metazoa > Chordata > Mammalia > Chiroptera > Phyllostomidae > Sturnira > Sturnira hondurensis. The sequence goes on from NW_028077910.1 coordinate 2,245,865, forward strand.
GGCACTATGACAGCATTAGCAAAGTAACACAATATTCAAAGTCAACTGCAACCCCCCCCCCCAAATAATCCAATCATATCATGGCAACAAAGATGAACTTTTCACTAAAGATGATATACAGATTGAAATAAGTATAGTAAATGATGTTCAATATCATGTCATTAGGAAAACGCTAATTAATATGCCAATGAGATATTACTAAACACCTGTCAGAGTGGCTAAAATAAAAAGTACTGACAAAACCAAATGCTGACATGTATGCAGAGCAACTCCATCACTCACATGTTTGAAATGTAAAATGGTATGGCTACTGTCAAAAACTGTCTTTTACTTCCTTCATAAACTAAACATGCAACTATAATAAATACACTTTTATCATTTATCTCAGAGAAACAAAGGATTATGTTCACACAGAAAGCTTGTCACAAAATTTGTAGGCACTTGTTTCACATCAGTCAAAAACTTAAAACAACCCAAATGACCTTCCATCCATGAATGTTAAAACAGTGATGCATTCATAGGATGGAATACTACTTAGCAATAAAAACAAATAAACTATCAATACAAGCAACAACCTGAATTAATTTCCAGAGAATTTAACTAACTAAGTAAAAAAAAAAAAGCCTATCTCAAAAAGTTGTACTCTCTGGGATCCCATTATGTAATATTCTTTGAATGTCAAAATTACAGAAATGAAAAGATATTAGTGGTTGCCTGGGTTCAGTAGATAGCAAAAAGGGGAGATAAATGAGCATGGTTATAAAAAGGATCCTTGTAGTACTGGAAATGTCCTGTATCTTAATGTATTAATGTTAGTATCCTTATTGAAATCCACTGTTGGAAAATGTGAACATTGAGAACGAAACTACCTTTTTGGCTTTATAGGTCTTTTTATACACTAACATATTTATGATTTGGGCATTCTCCCCGTGGTAATACTCTATTTTATAAAGTTTCTATTTAAATTCAAATTTGCTTTTACTGAACACTCATTTTGATCCTTGAATCCCATTTTCAGAAAGACAGAAGAAATCACTGAGATAATATACTGACATATTTGACTGAAAAAATTTGATGGAGAAATTACTTGACCAGTTTCTATTTTTTGTTTACTTAGAATTTTTGTCTGGTCCCAGGTACTAAAATTATCATCTGGTCCCCATGAAAGTAATCAAGTTTTGAAGAACCAGGAGAGGGAAACCATTTCAAATGTTGGCAGGTTCTGATGAAATATCAGGCTGGAAACAGAACCATGAGCCAAGTATTATATATTGCAATTCAGTGGGCAAACCTTCAAACCCACTGTACACTGATTTTTGATCTCAGCTGCTAGTCCAAATTAATTTTCAAATATTTGCTTTCATTAGGATTGGCCAGGAGTCAAAACAGGCTTTACCTTTAGAGAAAAAATTTCAATGACAGTATTTGAGCCAGCTGGGAAATCAAGAAATGGACACAACTGAAAAATGCTAAATTTTAGTAAGAAAGCAGTTCTTTGAAAATGAAGACACTTGTCATCTTATATATACACAACCTAAAATTTGTCAATATCAGCAGATGTAGTGTAGGAAACACACTGATTTATCGTCTTCAGGGCATCTCGATTGCTTTTATTTGTTTTTTTTCCCGCAGTATAAAATTTTATGACTATTTTTTACTTTTAATTATTTTATTGTTGTTCAAGTACGGTTGTCTGCATGTACACCCCACCACTCCCCCTGACACCCCAGCCATCCCCACCCCCCACCCCTCCTTCCACTCCCTCTTGGTTTTGTCCGTGTGTCCTTTACAGTTGTTCCTGAAAACCCTTCCCCCTTTCTCCCCATTATCCCCTCCCACCTCCCCTGTGGTTACTGTCACATTGTTCTTAATTTCAGTGTCTCTGGTTCTAGTTTGCTTGCTTGCTTGTTTTGTTGATTAGGTTCCTCTTAAAGGTGAGGTCATACGGTATTTGTCTTTCACCGTCTGGCTTCTGATAATCACAAGAACCATCATCAAGCCCCTGACCAGTGCAAATTCCTGTGGATACATGCAGACTATGGGCTTTCCTGGGCTTTATGGTTTCTTCTGGAAAATTCAGCAATGTCATTTGAAGGAAACTGTGTTTGGTTAACAAAAATCATTTTCTGTCTCGGCCAACTTCAATTTCAAGAAACCAGAAATATTTTAAGGCTTACATTCTATTCAACAAGGTTTTCTGGTTTAGGTCAACATTTCTAATATCCATATGAAGTAACTTATCATCTAACTTCTGCATTTTACTAAGTTCTTCCTCCAAGAGTTTTTTTCCTACTTTATTTTCTCTACCCATAGGGTAAAAATAGAGTGCTATAACATGCAGGTCTCCAGAGTACAGATCACTAGGTAGCTCATATAATTGCTTGTCTTCCCCAACAGTCAGGAGTCACCAAAGAACCAATAGCAGCCTAGTACCAGGCACATTGTAGATAAATTAGCACTTGTTGAATGATTGACTGGGGAGGATTTATGGAATTGGAAGTGCACACTGGGATCTGGAGGCTAAAACTCTATGTACACTCATTACTCTCACTCCTAACTTACGTAGAGTCTGTGGCTTCTCATTTTTAATTTGTTGGTTGAATTAGTTATTTGCTTTATTTTATCTATATTTTTAATTCTTAGGTATTATAAAATTTGCACATTAATACTCTCTTTATAAAAGTTGAATAATAGTAATAATAATAATAATAATAATAATAATAATTGATCTCTAAACCTAAAGTGTCCTTCCAACACCCCCTGCCTTCTTATAAAATATTCTTGCTTTCTCTGGAAGTCTGGAAGTAACAGCAACACTAGTGATTGATTCAAATGTATCATTTTGTAGAGTTAAAAAAAGTATATGCATTTAGGGATAGATGAGAGAGCAAAAAGGAAGGAAAGGAAAAAAAGAATATATGGAAGATAATCTTATACATATAAATGCTGTGACATCTCTAAATTTTCAATGGGGTTCTTATGTAAGGACTTTGCTCAGGGTCGCAATCTTATTTCCAGTGACCTTGATTTTTGTCCTGTCTACATCACCCCATCAGTAGATTGCCTTTCTTAAATAATGTGAAATATTTTGCAGGGTATATGTTGCATCTCCTTCTTTGGTATTATAAATGTATAATGAGAAAGTGAACACCCTTCTAAGAAAATAAATGTTAAGACCTTTAGAGCATTCACACACTAAAATGACTGTTGAATCATGACATCTATATGATTTTTCTTCTTTTGATTATATTTAACTGAAAATTCCCATAAAATTTTCTTAAGTAACTTTATAAGATAGATGAAATTTTCAGAGAAACCACTTTTCATATCTTTAACATTCACTTGCCTACTGAAAAATGTCATAACAAGAATGAAAAGATTTTTTAGCTTAAATCGACAGTTTCAACTTCCTACAAGGAGATCTTAAAATAGACCACTTTTTTAGTTTTAATCATGTTTTTAAGTAAGAGAGGTAAAATATTGTGGTATTTTTCTATTCTAAATATTTTGAATAAAACTTATATCAGACATTCTTTTAGTTTTTAGACCATTAATCAATTTTTAAAACTGTGTTATTATTTTCAAAGGTCAGAACATTTCAATAAGCTTGGCATTTCTAGACTATATTAGAAAAATAAAACTTGAAAAATAGGTCCCAGTAGGATAAATTTATAAATAGTTAGTTTCTCAAAAGACAGACTCTATAAAATTAGAAGGATATAGGTTAACATTTTTGGCTATAGGAAATGAAGCCAATGTAAGTAAAATTTCACTGTCTAGTTGAAGTTCTGACCAATGATTATATTTGAAACTGCTCATTTATTTTCAATAAATAAATATTTCAACATCTAATTTGCCAGTCTTTTAGAAGAGGTTGGTAAATACTGAACTATTATGACAGTGGATTGTACAAGATCTACCACAGAGGAGTTACTTACATAAAAAGACTTCTTAGAAGGGCACTTAGGGTCCTTTTCTGCCTATAAAATCTCTCTTGCAATTGTTCCTTGTCTAATGAGTCCATCATTATCATCATGCTTTAAAGTTAAAGTCAAGACTCAAGAGGGCTATTGTGGGAGATATATGTTTTCCCAGGAAGAGAAGCAAGGGCTATTGTATGTATGATTATAGGTCATATTAAATTTATCTGCTTCTTTGGAAAGTAGACTTGTTCTGTGACAATGGAATAAAAAATTGGCAACTTTTATTGACACTAAGGGGAGGAGGAGCTTGGCATGGAGCTAGGCTCCTAGTGGACTAATTAGTGTGATTCATCATGGGTGTGGGAAGTCAGGCTGATAGTGGGTGTGTACGAGTGTGCAGCTGTGGTGGCACCAAGAAGGCGTGACAAACAGGGTGTTGGAGGCACTGCAGCTCCATTTCACTGTGGTCACACTTGGTTCTTGGATCGACAGTGGAGTTTACTAAATGTGTTCAGAGAAAAATGAGAGGGTTACTTCACTATAGTGCTTGGTCATAGCAAGGAGAATAGAGGTGGGGAAATGGCATAAATGGATCCAAAGGTATTGCCTAAGGTATGGGGTGAAAAAAGGATATCACAGGGGACTGAAAAATGCATTTTTCAAATAGAGGCATTTGGGTTTTAAATACTCCATAGGGAAACAAAATAGCTAGAATAGTAATTATCACATTTTTTTGTGGTAAAAACAACCTATAATTGTTGCTCGATTTTGCTTCACACTTTCCTAATTCTACAAAATCATTGCCAGGTAGTAAACACTTGTAACCTGTTAGCAAATTCACTGATGGAGTGCCACAAATGTGCAAAAGCTTAATTAAAAGTAATTTTAAAATAAAACCATTCATTCTATTAAGATGTAGAAAGTAAAATTAGGTCGATACAACAGAATTACATTTTAAATTGAGAGATTTTAATTTACTTTCAGACACCTTTCAATTGTGAACTTAAACTTGTAATTTGTACTTATTTCAGTCAGAAATTTTAAGCACCGTGCAGGTGGGTGGCTTTTCTTTCAAAATTGTTTTTAGAATATTTTTATTATAACATATTATGTAAAAGGGCACATTCTAAACTCTTTGTAGGTGGCAGGGTTTTCATCAACTGCACACACCTGTGTAACCAGGGCCCGGATAAAAACCAGAACATTACTGGCACCCCATTTCTCCTTTTTTTCCTTTAGCCATTTTGGCATTTACACGGTGGTTGCTAAGGTTGAAATTTGCATTCACCTGATGACTAATGGAGTTGAACACCTCTTTGTATGTTTACTGACCATTTATTTATACATCCTCTTTTGAGAAGTATCTCTGTGTCGACTTCACTCTAAGAAGACAACTAACCCAATTAAAAAATGGGGAAAGGACTTGAACAGACACTTCTACAAGGAGGACATACAGAGGATCCAGAGACACATGAAAAGATGCTCAATATCACTAGCTATCAGAGAGATGCAAATTAAAACTACAATGAGATACCACTTTACACCGGTGAGAATGGCTATCATAAACAAAGCAATAAACAACAAATGTTGGAGAGGGTGTGGGGAAAAGGGGACTCTGGTCCACTGTTGGTGGGATTGCAGACTGGTACAACCATTATGGAAAACAGTATGGAATTTTCTCAGAAAACTAAAATTGGACTTGCCTTTTGACCCAGCAATTCCACTGCTGGGATTGTATCCTAAGAACCCTAAAACACCAATCCCAAAGAACCTATGCACCCCAATGTTCATAGCAGCACAATTTACAATAGCCAAGAGTTGGAAGCAACCTAGGTGCCCGTCAGTAAATGAATGGATCAAAAAACTATGGTACATATACACAATGGAATTTTATGCTGCAGAAAGAAAGAAGGAGCTCCTACCTTTTGCAACAACATGGATGGAACTGGAAAGCATTATGCTGAGTGAAATAAGCCAGGTGTTGAAGGACAAATACCATATGATCTCACCTCTAACAGGAAGCTAAACAACAAAGCAAACAAGCAAGCAAAATATAACCAAAGACACTGAAATAGAGAACAGGCTGACAGTGACCAGAGGGGAGAGGGGAGGGAATTTCAGGGGAAATAAGGGAGGGATTTAGAGGAACCTATATAAAGGATACATGGACAACAACTGAGAAGGGTGGAAATGGGAGGGAGGGGGGAGGATGGGGGGTGGGATGGGATGGGAGTAATAGACAGAAAACTGTACTTGAAAAATAATTAAATAAAAAAATTGAAAAAAAAATATCTCTGTGTCTATTTTTCATTTCTCACTTGTGGCTCATGTGCATTTTTCTTTATATATTGTGAATAAAAGTCTTTTTCATAGATGAACACTTTCTCCCATTTTGTGGCTTATATTTCTATTCTCTAAATGATCCTTATTTATTTTTAATGCGATTTAAAAAATTTTGCCTGATGCTATACCTTTATTTTTGTTTATTCTTTAAACTTTATTTTTCAGTTATAGTTTATGTTCACTATTGTACATAGCTGCTACAGTGTAATTAACTGTATTTCCTATGCTATACATCCCCTTGACTGTTTTGTGGCTACCAATTTGTACTTTTTCACCTAACCCCTAGAAACCCCTTGGTGACCATCCATCTGATCTCTGTATCATTGAGTTTGTTTCTCTTTCAATTGTTTATTTTGCTCCTTATATTCAATGTATCAGTAAATTCATCTAGTATTTGTCTTTCTCTGTCTGATTTAGTTCACTGAGGATAACGCCTTATACATCCACCCATGTTATCACAGATAGTAAATTTTTCAATTTTTATGGCCAAGTAATATTCCATTGTATATATGTACCACCACTTCTTTATCCACTTGCCTATTGATGAGCAGTTGAATTGTATCCATATTTTGGCTCTGGCAAATAATGCTGCAGTGAACATAGAGGTTCACATAGTCTTTCAAATTAGCAATTTTGGTTTCTTTGGACTATATCCAAAAATGAAACCACTGAATCAAATGCTGTTACATTTTTAGCTTTTTGAGGAATCTCCATACTGTCTCTATGGTGGTTGTACCAATCTACAGTCCCACCAACAGTGCACAAGAGTTCCCTTTTCTCCACATTATTGCCAATATTTGTTTGTTGATTTATTAATAGCCATTCTGACAGGTGTGAGATGATATATTTGTGATTTTAATTTTCATTTATTTGATGATTAGTGACTTTGAGCATCTTTTCACGGCTACTGGCCATCTGAATGTCCTCTTTGGAGAAGAGCTTATTCAGGTCCTCTCCCCATTCTTAATTGTATTGTTTGTTTGTTTTTTTTGTTTTAAATTATATGAATTCTTTATAAATGTTTGATATTAACCCATATTGGATATACCATTAGTGAATATCTTCTTTAATTTAGTAGCTTGTCTTTTGTTTTGTTGATGGCTTCCTTTTATGTACAAAACCTTTTTAGTTTGATTTGTTTATTTTTTCTTTTATTTCCTTTACCTGAGCAGATATATCAGAAAAAAATATTACAAAGAAAAATATTAGAGATTGTGCTCCTATTTTCCTCTAGAAATTACATGGTTTTAAGCCTTACATTTAAGTCTTTAATCCATTTTGAGTTTATTCTTATACATGGTATAAGACAGTGGTCTAGTTTCATTTTCTGCATATATCTGTCCAATTTTCCCAATATCATTTCTTGAATGATATGTGTTTACCTTATTGTATTTTCTCTCTTCCTTTATCATATAGTAATTGACCATATAGGCATGAATTTATTTTTGGTGTCTCTATTCTATTCCATTGATTTATATATGACCATTTTTATGCCCAGAATGATGCAGTTTCAATTACTATAGCCTTGTAGTATAGTTACAGTTTTGTAACATTCCTTTCCCATATCATTTTCAGGTTTATAAAATACCTAGAATTCTTTCCATTGTTTTCTATTCTCTGGAAGAGCTAGCATGATATTTATAATATTTATTTTTACATCTAAGGAAATTAAACAAAAGACTTCCATACTGCGACCATGTCTGAGAATGCTTAAGCCTGGGATGAGTTATCTGTTTGGACAGGCAAACTCACCTCAAAAAGTATAATAGTACAGAGAGGAAAACAGAATTAAAAAGGAGAATTCTAAATAGTGCTTCTGTTTGAATTCTAAGGAAATCCTTTTGCATTAAATAGTCACAGTGATGATTACAAAAGAATCTTTACAGGGTGCTACAAAAAGACATGGAAACCTACATCTTGGTTTCAAGAAAAAGTGAGTAAATTCCTGACTGCAACTTGGAATCTACATTGATCAGTTGCTACAGTTTCCAAAGTGTTACTACATGTTTGAACTTCTGTTAAGTTACTCAAGTTCCCGGTACTTCAGTTTTCTCATCTGAAAAATGTGAATAATAGCAGTCCTTTTTTCATAGTAAAACTGTGAGATGAAATTAATTAATATATGTAAAAATAAGTGTGCCCAACATGTACAGTGTTCAGCAAATGGAATGTTATTATTCTTATTCGTTATTATTATAAAATCATTAGTTCCTCAAATTAAAAAGTGAATGTTTTATAATTTTTGTTTCTATTTATTTCTATTTAAATAGTTTGTGCCTGGTCAATGCTAAATAATATTGAAAATAAATAAATAAAAATGTGCATATGGGGGATTCTACATTTAAATAGTGAGTTCTCTGCAGACTGGTGCAGCCACTGTGGAAAGCAGTATGGAGATACCTCAAAAAATTAAAAATGGATGTGTCTTTTGACCCAGCAATCCCACTTTTCAGAATAGATGTGAAGAAATCCAAAACGCTAATTTGAAAGAACCTAGCTCCCTGATGTTGATTAGAGCATTATTTGCAATCACCAAGATAAGGAAACAGCTCAAGTGTCTGTCAGTAGATGAGTGCATAAAACAATTATAGGACATTTACACAATGGAATACTACTCAGCTATGAAAAGAAAATTCTATCCTTTGAGACATATGAATGGACCTGGAGGACATTATGCTAAGTGAAATAAGCTAGTTCAGAAAAACAAATACCGTATGATTTTACTCATATTGGAATCTAATGAACAAACTGAACTAACAAGGAAAGAGAGGGCAGCTCGCAGATGGAGAGCAGGATGAGAGCTAAGGAGTGGGGAGGTTATGGGGTGGAGGGATTGAGCAAAAAGGAAAAGGACTCGTGGACATAGACAACAGCATGGTGATTGCTGAAGGAGCGGGTAAAGGAACTAAATGTCAGTGGAAAAGTGCAGTAAAAAAGATTTAACAGAAAAACAATAAAAAGTGAGTTCTTATCAATATTAACTACAGAAAGGGAATAAACAGAAAACACAGTAAATTATTTTTGCATTTATAGACTATGTTGTCTGACTCAGGTCAAATAGTAATTCTACCCAATTGTGTGATAGAATTCTCTTTACATATTCTTATTCCTGTTTTTCTCTTTGTACTTAGTTCATACAATATTCATACAATATTTTATGAACTAAGGATTTTTATGAGAGCTTATACATGGTGGAATTAATTAAAAATTAATTAAAAATTTGAAGTTAATAGTTAAGCTAGCAAATGATATGCTATCATAGCTCATTTAATTTGTTTTTATGAGTTTATAGGTATAAAAGAGAGAAATATATTTTCTGAGCCCAAAGATAATAATTCACTTAAATTATTTATTGCATATCTTCAAGTTTCTATGTGCTGTGTCAACATATGGGGGAAATAACTCTAAGCAATCAAAAATTCTTGTGTCATGAAGACTGGTCTCTGGCCAGATGGTGGAGATGGCATAAATGTTGAGATTTCTAAAAAAGAAAAAAAAGTATACAGATTTTTGTGTGTTCTTTAATTGTGATCTGACCCTGACATCCTTAATCCAAATCTTACATTGGTTTGTTCTCGGGCAGTAATAGAAGAAAGGATGTTTCTGTCTCAATTGCTTTGAATAGCAGTTATTCAAGTCGTTGCTGCTTCCAGTTCTTGGAAAAAACAAGTAGTTTTTCCAGAGGGAAGATAAAACAACAACTAAGAATAGCTTCTCATCATAAAATATTTTATTTATTATGTCATTTTAAAAAAGATTATTTGTAGGGAAATAGATATTAACTTATTAACAACAGGAGTTATCTATGAAACAGTAGGGAATGCTGGAATAACTATACGAAGTAAAAATATATTTTTGCCACCAAAATATTAAATGAGAGAAGAACTGTGCTTTCCTGCACTTTTAATTCTATTCGTCTGAATAAATTCTATAAAAATATGATATTCTAAAATTCAAGGACAGATTATTATGTGTCCTGGGAATGGAAGGCAGTATTTTACAGGAAACTTTTACTGCGTAAGAATTGCATAAATCCCATATCCCTGAAATAGCTATTGTGTTTTCTCTTTGCCTTTTCATTTTATGGGCTATTCTAACTTATGGGGCTGCATAGTGTGTTTTATTTCTTTAAGCAAATATTTACCCTTTCTTTGCAAAACCTTCTAAAGAATAAAGGACTTTAATAAGATGAACATTTCATTTAGAGGTACTTACATTGACAGTATAGAAAAAGAGCAATTTTCCCTCCTATGTGTGTTTTGTTTTTTTAGTGACTATAGATGCTATTTTCTGAATAACAAGTAATACATGGACTTCATTTTTGTATTTCCTGTATTTTTTTTGTTTAAAAGGCAGAGATCCACAAAATTGATTTTATAATAAAATGTAACCTAAAATTATTTAGCTTCATATGTAAATAAAGTGTAAATAGTTTTTCTTCTTGAAAATGATCAGCTTGTACTGTGTTTTTAATGCAAAAAGAACTTTTAACACAAGGAATCATGCAGTCTTGCTTAGTAATTAATGTTGAAAGAAAATGTTGTCCATATACACGGATAGCAACAAACTTATGATAAAATATACTCTATAGAAACATCAAAAATTTAAAAAGGTAGTATAGTCAGTGACTTTGAATTCTAGCAAATTCAAATATCTTTATTCTATACCAGTTTTAATATTTTATATTACAATCACATTCTATTAGCTTATAATTCTTTTTTTAAATTTCTTTTTTTAAATTTAATTCTTGTTCAAGTACAGTTTGCTGTCTTATATTCCTAGCCCTGCCTGCCCCCCACCCAGTGCTCCCCACCTCCCTCCCATTTCCGTCCCCCCTTAGTTATTGTCCATGTGTCCTTTATACTTGTTCATGTGAGTCCATCCCCTTTTCTCCTATGATTCTCTCCCCTCTCCCCTCTGGACCCTGTCAGCCTGTTCCATATTTGAGTGTCATTGGTCATATTTTGCTTGCTTGTTTGTTTTGTTGTTTAGATTCCTGTTAACAGTGATATCATATGGTATTTGTCTTTCACCGCCTGGCTTATTTCACTCAGCATAATGCTTTCCAGTTCCATCCATGATGTGGCAAAGGGTAGGAGCTCCTTCTTCCTTTCTGCAGCATAGAATTCCATTGTGTAAACATACCATAGCTTTTTGATCCATTCATCTAGTAATGGGCATCTAGGTTGCTTCCAACTCTTGGCTATTGTACATTGTGCTGCTATGAACATCGGGGTGCATAGGTTCTTTTGGATTGGTGTTTCAGGGTTCTTAGGATGTACTTCTAATAGTGGAATTGCTGGGTCAAAAGGCACACTCATTTTTAGTTTTCTTAGAAAATTCCATACTGTTTTCCATAGTGGTTGTACCAGTCTGCAATCCCACCAACAGTGAACTAGGGTCTCCTTTTCCCCACAACCTCTCCAACACTTGTTGTTTGTTTCTTTGTTTATGATGGCCATTCTGACTGGTGTAAAGTGGTATCTCATTGTGGTTTTAATTTGCATCTCTCTGATAGCTAATGATATTGAGCATCTTTTCATGTGTCTCTGCATCCTCTGTCTGTCCTCCTTGGAGAAATGTCTGTTCAAGTCCTTTGCCCATTTTTTAATTGGGTTGCTCGTCTTCTTTGAGTGGAGTCGAGTGAGTTCTTTGTATATTTTGGAGATTAAACCTTTGTCTGAGTTATCATTGGCAAATATGTTTTCCCAAGCTGTTGCTTCTCTTTTTATCTTGATACTGTTTTCCTTAGCCATGCAGAAGCTTTTAATTTTGATGAGATCCCATTTGTTTATTCTTTCCTTTATGTCCCTTGCTCTAGGGGATGTATCAGTAAAAATATTGCTGCGTGGAATATCTGAGATTTTCCTGCCAATGTTCTCCTCTAGGGCTTTAATGGTTTTACGGCTTATACTTAAGTCTTTTATCCACCTTGAATTTATTTTGGTGTATGGTGTAAGTTGGTGTTCAAGTTTCATTTTTTTGATGTAGCTGTCCAGTTCTCCCAACACCATTTGTTGAAAAGGCTGTCTTTATTCCATTTTATGTTATTGCCCTCTTTGTCAAATATTAATTGACTATAGAGAGTTGGGTTTATTTCTGGGCTCTCTGTTCTATTCCATTGGTCTATGTGACTGTTTTTATGCCAGTACCAGGCTGTTTTGATTACAGTGGCCTTGTAATACAGTTTGATATCAGGTATTGTGATCCCTCCTACTTTGTTCTTCTTTCTCAAAATTGCAGCTGCTATTCAGGGTCTTTTATGGTTCCATATTAGCTTATAATTTTTGCTCATCAATTTTTCTCTACCTAGAATAGTTCCTGGTGCATATTAGGCGCTCAAGAACCAATTTTTAAATAAATCTTGAGCAGTCTTATTGAAAAAAAGAAATGTAATGCAAATCTTTAAACCTATTTTCCTGTGAAGGAAAACAAGGCTCAGTGCAACTACCTCATAACATAGTTAGTTCCCTGTGTTGGGAGCAATTGGTTCATTATACCTAAAGAGTCAAATTTATTTGTGTTGAACTGTTCATTGTATTCTGTTATTTTCTTTTTTCCTCCTGTCAGTATCTTTTTTAAAATAGTGAAGTGTATAGTGATCCTGTGTTATTTCTGGTATTGCTTATTTCCTCCCTCCCTCCCTCTTCCTTCCCTCCTCCCTCCCTCCCTTCCTTTCTTCCTCTCTCTTTCTGCTTTCTCCATTAGCCTTACTTGACATTGTCAATTGTTGATTTGCTCATAGTACCAAGTCTTATTTTCATTGATTTTCTTTATTGTTCTTTTTTTCAAATTTCATTGATTGCTACTCTTAGTTCCTTTCTTCTGCTCGCTTTTTCTCCCTAGCTTTTAAAAGTGAGAATTTTGATTTTCGATTTGGAACTTTTCTTCTTTTCTAATGTATTTATTTTGTGCTATAATTTTCACTTTTAGCCTTGCTTTTGTTGTGTCCTTCAAATTTNTCCATTAGCCTTACTTGACATTGTCAATTGTTGATTTGTTCATAGTACCAAGTCTTATTTTCATTGATTTTCTTTATTGTTCTTTTTTTCAAATTTCATTGATTGCTACTCTTAGTTCCTTTCTTCTGCTCGCTTTTTCTCCCTAGCTTTTAAACGTGAGAATTTTGATTTTCGATTTGGAACTTTTCCTCTTTTCTAATGTATTTATTTTGTGCTATAATTTTCACTTTTAGCCTTGCTTTTGTTGTGTCCTTCAAATTTTGATTTGTTTTCGTACTAATTCAGCTCAACAGACTTTTCAATTTATGTTAAACATTGCTCTTTGAACTATGGATTTTTCAAAATTTGTTATCTAGTTCCTAAGTTTAAACATTTCCCTATTTTGTTTCTATTTTTTATTTCCTCTTTGACTTCACTGTGGTTAAGGAAAGCACTTTGTATGATCTGAGTTCTTTTAAGCTTTCTAAAGTTTACATGTATGTTCTGCAGGCACTTGAATAGAAGGTGTGTTCTGCTTGCTGGGTCAGCTGCTTTTTAACAGTTGATTAGATACTGTTGCTTGATGGGGCTTTTAAGGTGTTCTGTACCCTTGCCCATTCTTTGTTTAGTTGTTCTGTTAACTGTTGGAAGAGGAGTGTTGAAATCTACAATAATAATTTCTACTTGTCTATTTTTTTTCAGTTCTGTGCCTTTGCTTTACATTTTTTACAGCTCTGTTTTTTGGTGCACATATATTTAGGATTGCTGTCTTCTTAGTAAATAGACAACTTCATCATTATGTCCCTATGCATCTCTAGATGTTTTCTTTGTTCTAAACTTCACATTATTAAGCATTAATATAGTTATTCCTGCAATCTTACATGATGTATCTATTTCTGTCTTTTACTTTTAACTTGCCTATATTGTTATATTCAAAGTCAGTTTCTTTTTTAAAGATTTTATTTATTTATTTTTAGAGAGAGGGGAAGGGAGGGAGAAAAAGAGGGAGAGAAACATCACTGTGTGGCTGCCTCTTGAACACCCCCTGCTGGGGACTTGGTCCACAACCCAGGCATGTGCCCTGACTGAAAATTGAACAGGCGACCCTTTGGTTCACAAGCCAGCACACAATGCACTGACCACACCAGCCAGGGCTAAAGTAAGTTTCTCATAAGGAACATAGCTGGTTAATGTTTATTAGTCCACACTGTTAATTTTTATCTTTTATTTGATATGATTACACACCTTACATTTAATGTAATTATTGATATATTAGGCCTATAGTTTGCCATGCTGTTTTTTTTGTCTTCTGTTTATTCACTAGCTTTTTAAATTTTCTTTTTCTTGCTCTTTTGTTGGTTACTTGAAAAATAATTTTAGAAATCCATTTTTATTTATTTTCGGTGTTTCTGAGTATATCTGTTTTAGTAGTTTTTAGTGGTTGATGTATGTTTCACTAAAAACTTATTAAGGTCCACTATTATTATTTTAACAAGTAGAGCAAGATGTTAAGCCTTATGTCCCTTTTCATCTTTTTATTATCCCCTATTTAGAGTATAACTTTCTGCACCTAAAACCATGTTAGTGTTATAATTTTTGCTTATCTTGTCAAACACTGTTCAGAACACTCAGGAGTAGGTTCACCTAATGTATCTGCTTACATTTTAGCTCACACGTACTTTATTTTTTTCTGTGTTCTAAGGTCTCCTTTGTTATAGTTTTCTTTTTGTTTATAGAACTTCTTATAGCTGATCATAAAGGTAGATATACTGGTAATACATCCTATTAGTGTTTCTTTAATCGAAAAAGTGCCTTGATATTCACTTTATTCCTGGAGGTTATTTTCACTGGTTGTAGGAGACTGAGTTGACAGTTCTTTTCTTTCAGCCCTTAAAACACTGGATACCACATTTTTCTGGTCTCAACAATTTTCAGTGAGAAATCTGTTACAATGTGAATTCTTTTCCTTTGTAGGTAAGGTGTCATTTTTCTCTTGCTGCTTTCAAAATTTTTCTTTATCTTTAATTTTCAAGAGTATGACTATTGTATGTATTGGAATTTGGGCTTTTCTTTTTCTGTGTATATATATTGGCATTTAGAGGATAGCAGATTTTTTCAGCTCAAAATCTGGGATATATGCAACAAAAAGAAAACTAAGGAAACTGTTGTTTCTTGGATCCCATAGTGCCTAACCAGCCTACTGTCTTCTCTCTCCCTTTCAGTGTCTTCTCTGTTTGTTTTATGTATAATGCTTATAGGTTCTAATTGTTCATGGCCAGAGGAATAAAAAAAAATACACCACTACTCCATTTCCCTAGAAGTGGAAGTCTTCTATAATGTTGTTTTGAATGTAATATTCTTGAATATCCTTTTGACTCTAGCAACCCATTATAGAACAGGCTAAAATAATAAACTTACGAAGACATCCTATTTTTCCCCCATTAGATTAGCTAAAATAGTCAAGATGTGACCAATTTGAATATTTCTATTATTTTAATAGTTGTACAACTTAATGCTCACAACGTGTGATTAAAAATCAAGCAAACAAAATAAAATGTATCCTAAAAGATTAAGGTTTATGCTGTATAATGATATAAAGCTTTTACTATTAATATTTTGGTATTACCACATTTTTTGGACTCTAAGACGCACCCCCTCCCAAATTTGGGAGGAAAAGGGGATGTGTCTTATAGTCTGAATGTAGCTTTACATTTACATTGGCAAAAAATTATGTTATTTATGTTATTACATATTTTACCAAGTGTTTTGCTTCAATTTTTTTTTCTGCTAAAACCTAGGTGTGTCTTATGATCTGAAAAATGTGGTGTGTGTATATGTGTGTGTGTGAGTAATATATATATTATGTATGAGAGAAGGGGATATATCAGGTATATATCCCCTTCTCTCATACATAATATATGTCTTCCCTTGAGTTAGTTTTTCTATCTTTTTGGTTTAGTCTCATTTGTTAACAGGTTATGTGTTTCAGCTATAATTATTTAGATGAATAGATTTATGGTTTAATGTTTTTCTGGCCTCTATGCTTCTGTAGCTACCATCTTGCCATGAATTTCTTTTTCCTTTAAGAAAAGAATAGTATCAACTCAAACAGATGGGGAAGTGGGCTTCTTGCTCCTAATCTTTATTAGTTGTGTGAACTCAAACAAAACATTTTTCTTTCTATGCCTATTTCCTCAAGTGTAAAAATAATAACATTATGAAATTGTATGGCATAAAAGAACTGTTTTAGAAAGCATTGGGTCAGTGCCCAGGACAAACTATGTACCATATAAGTATAAGTGTTTTCCTCTCTCTTTTCAGTAATTAAATACACATATGTAAATAAAAGAGTACTTTTCTTGTATGTAAGTGTCTTAGGCCAATACATCTACTGATGATTTTTCTAACACTTAGTTAGCCTTGCAACACTTGCGCTGGCAGGAGTCTCCAACTCCCAACCCTCACGTGGCCCCGGATGACTACAAATGCAGCCCAGCACAAAATCATACATTTATTTAAAACCTCTTTTTTTTGCTCACTAATTTTCATTAGTGTGGGTGTATTTAATGTGTAGCCCAAGACAACTCTTCTTCCAGTGTGGCCCAGCCACGCCAAAAGGTTGGGCACCCTGCAAGGATTTCCTACACGACTGTTTTGTTTTCTAATATTAGTTTTTGCCATTCATCCTCAGGTTCTGCTTCTTATAACAGCTTAATACCCAATTTATTTAAAATTTCTTCCCACTTTCCCTTTAATCTAGATAAGAAGATGTGATTTAGTACTTATTCAATCTTACAATTATTATATTTATATCTTCCAAATAAGGACTGTAATATGTGACATAGGACAAAGAGCACAGGATTTAAAGGATTAAAAACTCTACATACATTTATGCTCTCATTATGTCATATGAAGACAAAACTGGAACTTGGCTGACCAAAAAGTTATCAGTGGTTGTATCTGTTCTAAGCTTTCTACTGTAGTAGATAGACATAAGAAAGAAGGCAGATTGTTTATAAAAATAATGTTTTTAAACAATTGATATTTGTACAAAAATATTTTTTGTAAAACATTACAGTAATAATTCTTTTCACACACAGGGTATATGTTTGTCTGTGCATAAGGATGAGAACTGAGTGAATAGGTTACACAAATAACATTTTTTTCCCATTAGCAAGACTCACTAGGACTCTAAAGAGTAGGGACTGTTCTATAAGATTAAAAGATTTTTTTTCTGATCGTAGGGAAAAACACACAGATGAAGGGCAGAACACCTTCTTACTTGTGGGTCCAAACAAGAGAAAGCTATCAGGAAGGGCCACACAGGGAGTTGTACACAGGCAGGGTCATAGCAATACAGGAGGCAGCTTATGTATGGCTGGTCGGGTGGGGGGGAGTGGCTTAGCTAAATTCCTTAGGCTTCCTTTAGGTTGGCTTATCTGATTCAAGACAGCATTTTTGAAACTGTGTTACAAAACCCATGGAGATCAGTAACAGTGAATTAGTGCCCAGTGATTAATTATGGTTTCTTATAGAAAATGCCATTGCATACATGATAATATTCAGTAGAGATGGCTTTTAGTAAGGACATTTATGGCATATTTATTTATCTATCTATTTATTGGTATATCTGTTTGGTTTTATATGATAATACTTTTTTTTACGTGGTGGTGACAGAATTAGTTTAATTCTACTCCCCTGCCCCCAAGATCATTGGGGATTTAATAGTCACAGCTTTAATAGAAAATTACTGTAAGAAAAGCTGGTGATGAGGTCAAGTCTATTTTGAAGGACATTAGAATAAAATTAAAAGTAAAAATATTTTATTAATTGAACTTTTCCAATTGTCATAATTCTTCTTGACTCTCTCTGAATAACTCTTGTTTCTTCACTGAATAGCCGTCACCTGTGAAATCCACATGAAATACTAACTTTGAATATCGATAAAAACTTTTTTGTTTTTCTTATTTTATATTGAGAAATTAGAAAATAAATTTAAATGAAGATTTCTCTATGTGCCATTCCCTTATCCATGCAATAGAGATGGCTGTATTTTAGAAAAGATGGTCTCATGCTTTCAGTTGTTTTAATGCACAGACTTGTTAAGCATACGGTAACTCCAAGCAGATGATATTCAATCCAAGTAGATTGAAGAGCTGGCCAGGGGGCCTATGTCATTGGTGGTGGCAGGTATGGATTTTGAGTAGGTGTATATAATGGTTGGATTGACCTTGCATTTCCCATGCAGTACTTTTCCATCGATAAGCCTGTAAAGCTTTGCATTGGCCACTCGTTCAATGATCTCATCACAGTCATTATAAAGGCCAAAATTTTTGACGTGGGCCAAAATTATTGGTGGCTTCCATAATGAAGATTCTTTTGTATAGCTGTGAAGTATATGGAATATAAGTGTTAAAGGAAAGAGGCTGACCGAAACAGATGCTAAGGAAATGCAGAGGATAGATGCTAGCTAGTACTGCTTTCTTTCTGCTAACCTATATTCTTGTCTTGATTTCCTATGACCTAATAAATGATGATAATAATGACAGTGCTAAGTTCATTAACATGAACACTATGTAATTATACAAATACATATTACTCATCAGGTAGAATAAATGTAGAATATTATATGGAGATATTTTTATAGACTTCAGGAGAGGGAAAATGGATTTCCTGAAGTGCCAGAGAAATTAGATATTATACTAAAAAAATCTGTATTGTAGTATAGCAAATGTTCTTTATTCCTTTGTCCAGGGAATTAGATTTTCTGATGTAAAGTCTATTGCTGGAGAAAGCTACACTGGGGATCACTTCTGCTGAAAGAATAAGATGAGTTTATTGAAAATTTTGAAAGTCTATTAAAGGATTTTTCTGCAGTGTGCAGTGTCAGCTATTATAATACTTTATAGTTGAAATGCACATAATATATATTACTGTTATAAAATGCCTTGTGTGAATATTAAGTAAAAACAGCCTAGATGAATTGTAGATGTTACTAAACAAGATATGTAGATTTAAATAAAATTATTCCCATTGCAAGCAAAGATCTATAAACTGAATTAGTCTTTTAAATGTTATAAATACTTTTAAATACCTATATTTTTGGTTTTTGACTTTTAAAACTGTGTTAATTTTCAGTGATAACCAATACTAATTGCTTTCTTTTCATATAAGTCATGACTATTACTCTGTGATTAAGAGACCTTCTCTGTAAGATTGCAATGCTAATGAATAGGATTCTTTCCCATTAGGTTATAAATGTCCCTGATTGCCTTAGCATGAATCATTTCTCAGTATATTTATGTAATAATTCAGTTAAGATGTTGTTTAAATTAGATAATTTATCCACTTTGCTATTTAGTTAAAGATCTTCAAGGGGAAAAAAAATCCCTGGAAATTTTCATCAACTCTAAGACAACTAAATTTAGGAGTACGTTTCTCCTGGTGGCTGCCCCCAAATTACTATAAGATCAGAAAAAACAACCAGCTTTGCATCAAAGATACAGGAAAATTATATTCCCTTCTTCAACTCCTATTGAAACTTCAGTCAAGTTTAGTGGTATTATACCCTGTCTTGCGGGTTCCTGAGGGGATGGTTTAGATGAATAATCCAGGTTTGATCTCTCTGCAGTTGTAATTTTCTGACAACTGCTGTGGCTTCTTTATGAAAACCTGCCTAAAAATATGCCTTTGTCTATTTTCCCATGTCTTCTCATATTTAAATATAATCATGTTGAGTGTGGGTGTGCATGCTTGATCAGATTTGGGGTAAAATTTATTAAAGTCTCAGTACACTTTAAATTCTCAAGGTGAGGTAGTCATTGCATTTCTCTGCAGTTTATCTGTGGCCCTAACATGTAGTTCTCCTCATAAAGAAGTGCCTGGTAATCATTCATTACTTGTTTTTTTAATAAAGAAGGGTCACTCTGAATTTGGGTGAGCAGTGCCATAAAGTGTAAATGGCTAGCACTAAGATCTCCCAACCACACTTGCAATATGTCAGTGTTTTAAAAAGTCAGGAAATGAAACATCCTATAATACAAATCAAATCGCTCCAAACCATTGAGACATTGATTGTGAGGTTTCCACAGCAGTTCAGTAAAGACTTAAAATACTTTTAGCTTAACAGGCAGTATAGTTCAGAGATAGAACACGACTGAGGATTTTCTTTCAACATGAGATTGGAAATGCTACTAAAACCACAGCCGCACTAGGGCTTAATACTTTAGACAAAATACCTATTGCAGTCTGCCTGCTGAATTCACAATTTACTCTGAAAAGAAAACCACCAAATAGGTTAAATGATTAGCCATCATTTCACAAGGTGGAAGGTTTCCTTATATAGTAATATAATAAGTATAAAGAAAAGTCCAAAAATTTGACATATGCTTCTGCATATATATATGTGAATGGAGTGATAAAGGCTTCTCTAAGTGGGCTACATTTGTGTGCTAATAAATGCACTATTTAAACTTCATCTGTCTATACATGAGCTACACTGGGAGCTACCTTCTTCCTGCATGGAAATCCATTTTTGCATTGCAATGTTCAACTTTAGCTGATATCACAGGGACATATATTGATAAAAAGTTCTAAAGATTTGAAATATTACAAAATTAAATTTAAATCAAGTTAGTTACTTGGTATTTTCTGCTAAATAAGGAGATAAGTGGTGATTCAATGTCTGACATCCAATACAATATAAAAAATAATAAGACATCTCCAAAATAAACTCTAAATGTAAAGTTATCTATCTTTTACTTTGCTCTTTTATTTTTGGTTATTATCAAGAACCTACAAGGCTAAATTAGAACTGCATTTGTCTCCTGAGAATTGCCTTGCTGAGTCACTCTGAAATGTGTTCTAATATTCAGAAGTATAAGGATTGCCTCAATAGTCATTTTGAGGATAGTATAAAGCTTGTGTAATATAATATTAAGATTAATGTTCTGAAAAGGTAGGAATTATAAAAAAATTCTTGCACACCGTGCATCAGTAACATATCAATTTGTTTTTAATGTTATGCAGCATTTAAAACTCTATCCAATTTTTATGATGTCAAAGAATAAAATACAGTTTTGACTCCAAACACAATAATTCCAATTTGAAGCTTAGCTAAATTATTCTAGAGCCACAAAAGCACTGTGATTGTGCATTTCCAAAACTCTCCAGGAAGTTTTTGCTGATTCATCTGGAATTACTTTTGTAATTGGAAAGCAAATACAAAAACAAATAAACAAAACCAGTGTGTCATTTTGTAATGTGAAGCCAGATGTTTCCAGGGTTTAAACTATTTGAAGGAAACAGACACTTGCCTATACCATCTTCCAGGATTCACTGAAATTGTTTAATGCAATTTTTAGTAGTTTCCTGTGTCCTGAGGGATCTCCTCAGTCTAGCCTTTGTTGGGTGACCTAAATCTTTGCTTAGGACACTGTGAGAAAGAACAATTTTGCTCCTGTGAAGTTGAAAATTTAAATCCATACTGTATTTAGCTCAAACTGATTTTTCAGCTGCTATCACTGTGTTTCTTGTCTAAACAATACACAGTGAAATGAAATGGGATGTGGTTAATGTGGAGAATAGCATTGCTACTGAAAAATTCAGGCACGTGCACACAAGGCAAAAAATTGAAATTAACACAGTAAGTGTCCTTTGTGCTCGAGGTGTAGCAAGATTACAAATGTGAGAACCAACACACAAAAGCATGTCATTCAATCTTTTGATGACCATTTTTATATGTTATATATAAGCATTTACTATTTAATGTTGTCCAATTAATTTTTCCTAATAGTCTTTGTCATGTACTGCAGAAATACTCTGTAGTTTATGAAAGGGCAAGGATCATGGACTCCAATAAACTTGTGTTCTAGTATGAGCTCTAGCTCTTACTAGGTATTTGATATTACACAATTTACAAGGTCTTTAGACCTCTTTTTCCTTATTTATAAAATGGAAAATGCTGTACTACCTTACCCAAAAGGTGGTGGAAAAGGCTAAACTAGATGAACGTTGTAAATCTTCAATAGTGTTCTAGCAAATAGCATTGAAAAAAGCATTATGATCATTTTATCATTTCCATTACTCTATCCAGCAAAGCTATCATTTAGAATAGAAGGGCAGATGTAGTGCTTCCCAGATAAGGTCAAGTTAAAGGAGTTCACCATCACCAAGCCCTTTATTATATGAAATGTTCAAGGGGCTTATCAAGAAATTGAGGAAGATCAAAAACTATGAACAGTAAAATGATAACAAACTTTCAGCTATCAACAAATGAACTATAAAAAGATGGACAACAAAACAAAAACTAAGCAAACAACTAGAACAGGAACAGAATTAGAGAAATGGACATCACATGAAGGGCTTTCAGAGGGGAGAAGGAGAAGGAGGAGAGGAATAGGGAGAAGGTACAGGGAATAAGAAGCATAACTGGTAGGCATAAAATAGATGGGGAGAGGTCAAAAATGGTATAGGAAACAGAGAACTCAAAAAACTTATATGTATAACCCATGGACATGAACTAAGAGGGGGAATGCTGGAGGGTCAGGGAGTTCAGGGCAGAGGGAGAACAAAAAGAGAAAAATTGGGAAACATGTAATAGCATAATCAATAAACTATACTTAAAATTAAAAATTAAAAATAATTTTTTAAAAAGCCAGTGGAAGGGGTGGAGGGAAGTGAGTAAGAAGATTGGGTATGTGTTGCCCTGCCTTGTGTGGCTTAGCAGATTTAGCACTGGCCTGTGAACGAGGACATCACAGGTTCAATTCCCAGTCAGGGCACATGCTCATGGGTCAAGTCCCCAGTTGGGGTCATGTGACAGTCATCTTATCAATGTATCTCTCACACATTGATGTTTCTCTCACTCTCTTTCTTTCTCCCTTCCCATCTCTTTAAAATAAGTAAATAAAATCTTTTAAAAAAGAAAACAAGAGATATGATTGTTGAGAACGTTATGAAGAGATTGGAACTCTTGTTCAATGTTGATAGGAATGCAAAATGGTATAGCTACTATAGAAAACAGTATAGAAATTTCTCAAAAAAAAAAAGAAGACTACCATAAGATCCAGCAATCTCAATCTTCAGAATTTATCCAAAATAATTGAAATCAGAATCTCAAAGAGATATTAGCATTCAAAGTTTCATTGTAGCACTGTTCACAATAACAAAGATATGGAAACAATCTAAGTGTCAATTGACACATAAATGAATAAAGAAAATGTAGTATATACATGCTAATTGAACATTATTAAGCCTTAAAAATGAAAGAAATCTTGCAATACATGATAGCATGTATTATGGAAGAAACACTCAGAAACTTGTTTCTTATCTCCAGTGCAGTAAAGAATTATAGATCAGCAAGCCTACTAGCATGCAAGCAGTTTATTAGTGCTAAGTTCTAATGGGAAGGCAAAGACAAGGGTGGCTAGAGGCCAGATGACCAGCACTCAGGTGGCCAGAAGCCAGCTCCCCAGGTGTCGCCTCACCTGCTATGTGGCAAAAAGAGCCAAGAGGGCCAAGAGACAGAGAGAGTGAGTCCTTTATTCTGAGTACTTATATAGTTAGTAGGGTGGGGGTGAAGAAGTTATATTTTGATTGACAGGTGGTGCCTGCTTTTCTCGTTGGGGGGATGTGACTACCCAAACATAGGTATGGGGGTCTGCTAGACCTAATCCTCATCTTGCTCCAGACTTTATTTATTTTGTATACATGACAGGAGGCAGACAGTTAATCAAAGCTGTTTTATGGGCTTTTCTTTGGGTGCTGTAGATCCCCTCCCCTCTGCCCTTCTAGGCTTTCAGATGAATAAAAAGTCTCAAGGTTTTCCTTTTCCCAAGTAGTGGAGACAATACACACAAACTTTCAAAGGCTTCTCCCTTGCACGATCACAGCTTGCTTGTGTGGTTGGGAAGCCTGGCAGCCTTATTGGGCCAGGCTCAGGATTACTGGGTCAGCAGGTGAGCCTTTGCTTTTAGCCTCCTATATTAAGTTGTTTGTTAGATTGCAGTGGTGAGGGCCCTGCTTTTATTTCCCCTCTGACCACTCATTCCACCGTAACACGGGGATGAACCTTAAGGACATTATGCTAGATAAAATAAGCCAATAACAGAAGGACATATGCTGCATAAGTCTACTTATGAGTTTTGTACAGCAATCAAATTCATAGAACTCGTGACGGGGATGATGGAAAAATAAGGGTCGCTAACCAAGGGTTATAAAGTCTCAACTACTCAAGACAAAATTCTACGTATTTTCTTATACATTGTTCTTATAATTAACAATAGGTTATTGTATACTTAAAATTTTTGTTAAGAGGGTAGAGCCCTGTTAAGTGTTCTTTCAACAATGAAATTAAAGTTAAAAATAATATAATAATCTGTGTTTGGCGATAAGGTCTTTCAAGTTAAAATGAGGTCATTAAGATGGGACCTAATCCAATACGACTGGTGTCCTTATTAGAAGAGATTAGGACATAAACAAATAGAAGTAAGGCACAAGCAAGAACAGAGGCTTTAGAAGGAACCTACTCTGCTGACATCTTCATCTTGGTCTTCTTTGTGTGTTTTAACTTATTGTATTTTTTTGTTTCTTATTGTATTGTTTTTAACTTATTGCATTGTATCGTTTCTGTGTTTGTTTCTTACTTATTGTATTACAATCGTCCCAGTTTTCCCCCTTTGCCCTCCTATCTCCTGCCCACCCCCTTCTCCCACGGTCCATCCCCACACCTTTGTCCATGTCCATGGGTCATTCATACATCTTCTTTGACAACTCCCTTCCCGTTTTCCACCATTTCTCCCCTCTCCCCTTTTCTCTGTCAACTGTCAGTCTGTTCCATGTTTCTACATCTATGGTTCTGTTTTGGCCATTAATTTTGTTCATTAGATTTCTTATAAGTGAGATCATACAGTATCTGTGTTTCACTGATCTTGGACTTCTATCCCTTAGAACTGTGAAAAAATAAATTTCTGCTGTTTAAACCACTCAGTTTCTGGTACTGTGGTGTCTTATTTCAAGAGCCCTAGAAAACTCATACATTTATTTTATTTCTATTTACCTCACATGGATAGAACCCTACAGTTAGTACATACCCAGTAAAATTTAATTTTAATCAAATTAGTAGTTGCTGAAAATTTCTCAACACCCTTTGTAAATCTAAAATACATACTTGTTCTCATGATTTATAAAGTACTCTAAACATCCTGATCTAATTAGAGTTTTTTTAAAGATTTTATTTATTTATCTTTAGAGGGGAAGGGAAGGAGAGAAGGAGAGAAATATCAATGTACGTTTGCCTCTTGTGAGTCCCCTGCTGGGAACTGGCCTGCAACCCAGGCATGGGCCCTGACTGGGTATTGAACTGCGATCATGTGGTTTGTAGGCCCGCGCTCAATCCACTGAGCCACAGCAGCCAGGATGAGTTTTTTTAATTTATTTTTTGAAATAGCACAAACAATTTACCTACTTTTATTTATTTTTCTTATTAATGATCCAGATGCTGTTGAAATAAGGCTTTTATGGAATTCATAGACAGAAAATGTCTCAGAAATATTATTAACAGTGAAGTGAGCAGTCTTCTCAAGAGTCCCTTAAATGATGAACACCTGTCTCATCGTTAGCTTAACAGGTTCTCATTATGAAGAGTATCAGAGAAATGATAATAGGTGGCATTCTTGTCATACCATTGAACTAGTGGGAATACTATAGTAATGAGTAATTGACATTTACCATGTCCTAAGATACTCAGGCTTAATAGAACAGAGACATAAAATACATGACATTAACATTTATCCCAGATGTTGGAATAACTTTGTTGACTAAGACTTTGGTATCTAACACTAAAAAATATCATCTACAAGTCATGAAATTAATATTTTGAGTTATGTCTATAAGACCAAAAGAAGAATAGATAATATATCTAGAAACAGTGATGCCAACTTGCCATCATAGCGTACCCAGGTGGCTGTAGCTACTTCCTGACACATAGAAACAATTTTTGTATTCATTGTACTCTATCTCAATTTTGTGTCTTCTCATTGTTTAACCAGACTGATAATATGGATCATGAAATTTCTCTATTCTAACTTATGTCGATAATTTTTTTCTGTGAGTAATTTCTTTTAGGTATTTACATTAATAATTTACTTTCCTTATTTATATATATTCCTTCAACAAGTATTTGCCAAGTATAGAATGAGTGAGAAAAAATAAAGCAACTTTGACAACTCTTCCAGTCTATTCTATACTGAAATAACCTCTGAAGATGACAGTGGGTGTTCAAGACAATTATAAAGTCGTGAAAACTTGTGTTTGGCATCCTCCTATTTTCTGCTTAAGCATCTGTTCTGTGATTGTCACTCTAAATCCCAATGATGTGAGATGTCACTTGACTGCCGAGTACCTCCTAATACCAATTTCCCATTGGGACCTATTCTGGACATATTATTCTGTAGATCTGCACTGACCATTATGGGAACCACTTGCCACATGTGGGCACTTGATTTTGAACAACTTAATATCGATTAACATTAAAAATAAACTTCCTCATTAACACTGACCACACTTCAGTTGTTCAGTAGCCATATGTGCCAAGTATCTTCCATATTGAGCAATGCAGATATAAGTAATTCACAAAACATTCTTTGTAAAGAATGTTTACAAAGAAATGTCCCTGTGGGGGAGGTTTGCCCGCAGAGCCCCCTGTCCTCCACGAATGAAAATAAGTGTCCCGAGCCATGATCTGCTTGGGGAGGAAAGGTGGCTGATCTCTCAAAGGAGAAGGGCCGGGGGCCTTTTCCTCAATGGACTTTTATTGGGTTCAATCTGTACAGGAATACAGGTAAAGTTCATTAATCATTATCAGGTAGTAATCATTGTTATCTTTTTTTAAAAGATTTTATTTATTTATTTAGATTTTATTTATTTATCTTTAGAAGGGAAGGAGAGAGGGAGAGAAATATCAATGTATGGTTGCTTCTCATGCATCTCTCGCTGGGAATTGGCCCCTGCTGGGAACTGGCCTGCAACCCAGGCATGTGCCCTGACTGGGAATCGAACCACAATCCTTTGGTTCACAGGTCCACGCTCAATCCACTGAGCTACACCAGCCAGGGCTGTTATCTTTTGTTTAAAGATAACATACAAAGAACTATGAGGGCTTATACTGAGTCAGAGTCAGTTAGCTAAAGGGCTATAAAATTTTGGGAAACAAGCTCATCTCATGCTTGAACCCTTATTGGAAAATTGAGGACAGTCTTAGCAAAGCAGGTTTCACAGGAATTTATGTATTGTTTCTTAGGCCTGATCGCCTGGGGGACCTGCCCTTTCCAGCACAGGACTGCACAGCCCTCTGCCATTATTTCAGACTTAGATCAGGCAGGGGAAATATGATAATTGAAATAAGGCAGCCAAGGGATTAGGAGACTTCTTGCAGAAAGAATGAGGACTCAGGCTATGCCAAAACTGAGAAGCAAAGGCCCTTCACCCCCTTTTTCTATAGCCCCCCAGTTCCTTCCATGAGGGCCCCTTCATGACTGTGCCAGTCTTAGATTCCTCCCTTGAGGAATCTTACCCATCATTGACTAACCCGTCATCTGCTTGGTACCAAGCAGGGTGAAGTAAAGGGGGCAGAGGCAGTGTCCCTGCCAGGGAGATAAACTTTGTCTCCTTAGTGGCTTATGGTCCCAGGGTCTCTCACTCAGCCTTAGCCACGGGGAGATTACAGCTTCTGAAACCAGGCAGGGCAGTTTCCAACATGTCCCTATTCTCCCATCTCTAAACAAAATGCATCAGGCCTCTATCATGATCTCTTGATGCCCCATTTGTCTGTTTTATATGTTATCTAATAAAGTACTTGTGCTTAGATAAAAATTACTTCATAATCTAATGTTAACCTTTCTGGAAATCTTTCATACAATCTTGGTACACAAAAATTAAATACTCATTTTAATTAACTAATTTTTACTTTAGAAAATTACCTATAATTAATATAAAAATGTCAGGTTAACACAAGCCAATTTTCACCTTTTATTAGAATATATAAAAAAGTACAAGATTTTGAGAAAGTAATGATTTATATTTTTCAAAATAATAAAAAGTAAGGACATATATTTAAATAAATTAATCAGAAAGTTAATAACAGATAAAAAGGCATAATTTCTTAAGAACAACATAATTCCAAATTTGGGGAAATGAAAAACCATAAAATATAAATCAAATGTTTAAAAATGCTAACAATGGTAATTGAGTCTTGAAAAGCACAAAATAGAATGTTTTATCAATATATTATGTACTCCATTCTTTTTTATCTATTATATATGAATTACCTTAATAAAAGCAGGTACTGATGACAGTATTTCTTGTTTTTATACTTCTTCATTAGGCTTGAGATAGACATTTAAAACACCTGGATAAAATACCTTTATAAGCATTTCTATTTTGGATTTTCTTAATTCCATTAATGTAAATATTAGGCTCACTAGTAAGCTCTGTGTTGATAGCTAGTGGTATATACACAGGTGAGTAAGGTATGATCTTTGCCACCCATGAGCCGATTGAAATTCAAAGAATGCCATGAATAGTAAATAATTATAACAAAGTGAAAGGAAATAGAAGTAAAAATCACCAGTTATAGTGATTTGTACCAGGATGTAAAGTATTGCATAAGGAATATAATCAATAGTATTCTAATAATTATATATGGTGTCATATGGGTAATAGACTTGTCAGGATTATAACTTCATAAGATACATAAACATCTAATCATTGTTTGTTGTATATCTGAAATTAATATAATATTGTATATCAACTGTAATTGAAAAGATATTTTTAAAGTTAAAAAAAGGGGGTCCTATAATATGTAAAGGCTTTCAGAACTTTTTTTTAAGTATATGATATTCAGCTCAGAGAATTAAGGAAATTTTGTGGAGTTGGAATGTGGCTGAAAGATATAAAATAGCATAGAAAATGGTCCATTTATTCAAAGGTGCTGCTGAAATAAAGTATGTAATTGGGAGTGATGGGAGTTAAAGTTGAAAAGGAAGTTTGGGACTAGATTACTGACATTTTGAATGCCAGAGTAGTGAATTTACAATTTATTCTGTGGGAAAATGAGAAACACTGAATTGTAATATGACACTTCAAGATGAGAAGCTATACAGTACAATAAATATGGAGAACATTTCCAAACATGCAAAAGTTATTTCAAATATTTGACTGAAAATGAGAATGGTGACAGTTTGACTATGAGATAGAATAGATGTGAATATAATATAATCCCAGATAATTTATTTCAAGAATTAGGTATAATATAAACTTTTACTTATTTTTAAATCTAGTTTCCATAAAAGACAGTTCAGTATAGACAGTGTTAGAATATTCATGTCTGATTTCCAGCTCTTTTTTACCTTCTGGCTGTGTAATCTTGGTCCGGTTACTAAACATCTCTGGAGCCAGTTATATCTGTAAAATGTGAATAGTAGGAGTCATCACCTCATTTCCTTGTTTTTGAAGATTAAATGTGATAATGCAGGAAGAGTACCTACAGTAATTCTTAACATATAGTAGGTTCACAGTAAATAGTGAATAATGTTATTATAATGATTGTTAATGTGGTAAATAATGATATAGGACTCCTCAAAGTAGGGCTTTATTGGTTGTTATGTTATGAAGTTTCTATTAATCTCCAAAGCTACCCCATAACTTATTTTTCCACCGTTAAAGATATCCATATTAATTTAATGATTAAGTGATTTATTAGTTCATTCACTTATTCTTCCAATGGTAGTTTAATCCATTCATTCTCATTCTGGAATAAATAAGATATTATGAGGGAAAATTAATTTGGCCTAGAGCTTTACATTTGAATTCACAAAGAAGTTACAGTATACGCGGGCCTGTGAACCAGAGGATCGCGGTTTGATTCCCAGTCAGGACACATGCCTGGGTTGCAGGCCAGTTCTTGGCAGGGGCTAGTTCCCAGCAGGGGATGCACAAGAAGCAACCATACATTGATATTTCTCTTCCTCTCTCCTTCCTTTCCCCTCCCCTGTAAAGATAAATAAATAAAATATTTTTAAAAAGTTACATTATAGACATCATTTATTACTACCATAAGTTTCATTTCGCTCAAACTCTATTGAAAGGTAGGCAGGCATTTTGGGTGGAATTAATCCACCTCAAGCCCCAGGGGTAGGCCTACATCGGTCCACAATACTCATTTTAATCTTATATGTTTTGCTACAGTGATTGGTTCAAGAATGGGCACCAGCCTTTAACTGTTGTTATTTTAATGAGGACCGAAGTATTTTAGTAACTGAAAGAATAATAGGCACTCTCTTTTTTCCATTGATTACAAGCAAGACAGCATGCAACTCTGGCTGCTATTTCTGGATGAATCAAGTAGAGACAGCCAGGAGTCAGCAAAAATAAGAAAGAAAAATTGAGAAATACAAGTGGTAAAACCAGGGCGTAATCACATTGGTTGAGCCAGGATAAAGTTGCAATTGAAAACTGATCAGTAATTTTAACCAATGTACTCTTGCTCTATAAACCCTTCTTTGATATCCTAAATCTTGCCAGGTAATATCTACAGAAGTCTAATTCTAATTTTTTCTGTATACTGTCGTAAATACCTCACTGTATTCTTTCCGTCACAGGCACTGTAGTTGTTTTTGTTATGTCTAATATCTGGATTCTCTTAACTATCTCTCCTTTAACTTCTCAGATCTCCTATCACGTATACATTTTCTTTGAAATAACTCAAGTGGTTTTGTTTTTTGACTGGATTATGATTGATTTGCATCTCTCTCAATGGAAATATTATATGCTATTTAAACTAAACACTCAGTGTTTTGTTTTGAAGAAAGCAAGAACTTTTCTGTGGTTTCTGTGTTATCAGATGTGATTTGTTCAAGTATGAGTCTGTGATAGTGTCTGCATAGTCACCACATCATTGACAGGTTCCTGGAGGTCAAGTATAACTACAGCAACTCTTGAGGAAAGTCGAATCATAGTCCTGGCGGTGAGGAGTGTTGCAGTAACATTGGTTGCAGGGGTAGCACAAGCGTAGGAGCTGAATGTCCTATCTCTAGGGGTTGGCAAGTGCACGATGCTCAATAGGACTCTCCCTAAACAAGTCATTCAGGAACACAGCTCTGCTGGTTTGTTTCTGAGTTTTCATTTCAAATACTGTTTCTAGATAGAATAAAGTTTGTAAAGAGGAGCCTGTCTATATTGTGTGATATTTTCATATGAAAATATTTTCGTATCCAAAGCAATAAAAAATAGAAAGCAGGAACCCAACCGTAAAGTATGCAATAAAAAAGAAATGTGTGAAGGAGATAAAAAGAGCTTTGATGCCTTTCATGTTTGATTCATTTGAATGAAGTAATGCTCTATCCAGCAGGGTAAATAATCTGACTCTTCTCTAGGCAGAGATGAGATTTATGGTTTGAACCTGTTCTATGAATGCCATTGGTAGTATTTTGACTTGAAGCTGTGTTTATAGTAATTTGGCCTTTGTTGTAAGTAATTGCAGCTGTAGTCTAAGGCTGCTGTGGAGGTGACTTAGAAAAGTGAGAAAAGACTTGGTAATTAACCCCTAAATGCTGTATGACTCTTGTCCTCAATTCAGATTAAACTAACTTTCATAGATGATGACATAGATTGATTAGTATCTAATGTTGTTTGAAGGCTCTCGTGATCTCTGTGTTGAAGGTAAGTGATAAGTTAAAGTTATATAGTCCTGTTGATATTGAATTTAAGACAAGCAGGCATTTAATTTTCAGGGATAAGAAGGACAGTGAAAGAAAAAGACCAGGTTGGAGTGGTCTACCAGACTGATAGATATTCCAGTAATGAGGTTTCAAATGAAAGCCTAAAGGCTGGGTGTGTTTATCCTGGACATTTAGGAGAAAGAGAAAATGAAAATAGGTATCTTTAGCCATTTTTCTACCATCTTATGTGGAAGAGATGCCAGTTATTCTGTGCAGTCTCTGAAAAAAGAGCTAGAATCTGAAGGAATGATTTGCAGGGCAATAGACTTCCAATTAAAGACAAAGTTCTTAATAAACTGAAGTATCAGAATTCATGAATAAAATACTTTGTCTTATGAGTGAGGCGATAATAATAATAAATGAAAATTTATAATAAAAATAGCATACTATAATAGAGATGAGGAGAGTGGTAGAATTTAAATGAATGGGACAAGGTCACATTTATGTCTTATAGGAAGACATCTCTTGATCAATGATCTTGAGTGAGTACTTTCCAGTCAGAGGGAAGAGCAGACAAAGACACAATTAAGAACAGCTTACATTTTGCTCTGCTTTAGAAATAGGCAGAATATCAATGTGGCTAGACTTTGATCTAAGCCACAACAAGCAGTATTAAATTTAATCTAAGGTCAGTAGAATGTCATTGAAGAATTTTAAAGAGTGGAGCAAAATGACATGCCATATTTTGCCATGTATAATGTATATTTTTTTACCAAATTTTGAGGAATAAATAAAGGTGAGCATTGTACATGAGTAGTACTAATTCTATATCTATATAAATATTTTTAATTCTTTTATTTATGCTTATGTGCTAAAAGGGTAACTCCAAGAAGCAATAACAATATCTGTGTGCAAAATAATACCCTAGAACACAATAATTGGTTTCACTGAACTTATGATGAACTTGCAATGAATGCAGTTTCAGCCAACTATTCAGTGAAATGAAATGAAGAGCAATGTGTTGTTATCCCTAGGGTAAGATACATGATGCTGATTGTTATCCACCTGGTAAGGTAGGTGATGCCACGTTTACTACCATAGGGTGAAGACCGCAACCTTTCTCTTCATACATTTTAGACGCGAGAAATAATTGGGAAATCCCTTGGAAAATGTCAAAAAGATTTTCATACACTTCAAGTTTTAAGCAAAAATTCATGCTAAAAAGCATGGCAACAGAGCTGCTGAGAGACCTTTTGGACCTCCTCCCACAGAGAGTGTCATCAGATTGTGGAGGCAACAGGAAGAAAAGCTCCTTCAGATGCCAAGACAGAAGAAGGTCATGTGGGGGAAATCTCCAAAGTGGCTGGAGGTGGAGCAGAAAGTGAGGATCCGGATTCTGGAGCAGCCTCAAACTGGGATCTCTGTCTCAGCCAAAATGATACAAGAAGGATGTAAAAGGATCACAGGAAGAAAAAACACTGCTGGTCTCTCAGGAACACCTAAATGGTGCTTTAACTTTATGAAGAGAGAAAGTTTGAGCGTGAGAACATGGATGAACATTTCCCCAAAACTTCCAGCAGCCTATGAGAATCAAGTTTTGGAAATTCATTCTTGTTATCTATCTTTGAAAGACAGTGCTGAACTGTCCCCAATCACCAATACGGATGAGGTCCCACTGACACTTGATGTGCCATCCAGGAGAACTGTGGGTGTCAAAGGAGCAAAGACCATGCTGTTAAAACTAGTGGTCATGAGAAAACACATTTCGCTGTTGTTCTAGCCTCTTGTGCAGATGGGACAAAGCTACAGCCTATGATCCACTTTAAACAGAAAACATTTCCAAAAGAAAAGGTTCCAAGTGGAGTTATTGTCCATGTGCATGAAAAAGAATGGTTGAATGAAGAAAGCATGAAAATATGGTTTAACAAAGTCTGGTCACAAAGTCCTCAAGGATTACTTTAAAAAAAAACAGATTTGTTTGTTTTTGATCACTTCAAATCCTATGTTACACAAAGTGCTCAAGTAATCGCAGCAGACTTAAAAAACCCAACTAGCCATGATACCTGTTGGGCTAACCAGCCAACTGCAACCTCTTGACCTGTCAGTCAACAAGCCATTTAAGGCCCTAATGAAGAAAGACTGGATGTTGTAGATGCAGTTGGCTGCTAATGATTTAACACCTACAGGCAAGATCAAGAAATCATCATTGCCCAGTTTTGTGATTGAGTCTTAAGACTGTGAAACAGTGTCAAGAAGGAAGTGGTTGTGAAATCATTTAAAAAATGCAGCATAAGCAATGCTGTAGATGGAACTGAAGATGATGAAATGTAGCAGAATGAGGAAAGTGACTCTTCAGAAGACATCTAAGAAGACATAGAAATTGAAGAAAATGATATTTTTGATATTGACAGTGACAAAGAGTTCTTGGCCTTCTGTAATACATAAATATTGTAAATTTGTTACTGCTACATAATGTTTCTTATATCTTATATCTGTTCTTGTGTTTTATACTTATTTGTTACATAAAATTTCTTGTACCATAATATGTTTAAAAATAAATGCTAAAATCCCTTTATAATACAACCTGCCTCCCCAAGTATCTAAATATAAATAAATATAAATTGAATTGAAAACTAGAGCAAAAAGATATTTTCCTAAAAGTTTGGGCCAAAAATGTGGGGGCACATTATACAAGGCAAAATACAGCAATGCACATTTTTGAAAGACTAATTTGTTGTTCATGTGAAGAATAAGTCATTGTGTTCAAAGGCAGAAGCCAGGAGACCAGTACAAGAGCTGACTGAAGAGTTTTCACAAGGGCCCGCAGTCCTTTCTTGTAGAGGGCCAGAGGGTAAGTACTTTAGACTCTGTGGCCATGCAATCTCTGTCACAACTACTCAAAGTGCGCCATTGTCCACGGACAAAACATTAATGAATGTGCTTGGGTGGGGTGAAAGGACTCAGCAAATCATTAGAGGGAGAGAGTCATGAAGAAAAGCACGTAGAAGTCGGCTTTAAAATTTCTACATGATATAAGCAGGGGGAAAATGCTATTATTAAGGTAGGAACCAGGAGGAAGAAATAATTTAAAGAAAGACACACATGAAACCATATCTTGGAATCTAGAATAAAATTTAGTCAGTAGATAAAATATTTGGATTTGTTTCTTGGGAAAATTTTACTGAATTAAATGAGCAGTCTGTGTAAAAAAAAGAGGAGAATAAGAGAAAAGAAGAGGGTTTCATGGGAAGGACTCTGGTAAAGGAGTAGTCGGGGTGGGGGAGTGGAAATGAAGAACACAGAGAAGAACAACGAGAACAACGAGACCCTGTTATAAAAGCCAAGAAGACAATGCAGAAGGAGGATACGGTCAATAATGAAGTTGAAAAGGATTAGCTCTGAAAAGAGTCTTTGAGATCTTAGAATCTAGTAGGTCATTATGGACAACTGAAAGTATACTCAGCAACGTGTGTGTGTGGAAGGTGAGGTCTGCTAAGCAAAAGCACTTTGGAAATAGCTGCCTAGTGAGACAGAAATATTTAGACATATATTAGCATTTAATATGATCATGAAAGAATTGTAGTTTAACAGTTGTAGAACCAATAAACTTCTGTTTTTGAAACACTGACCATTGAGATTCTTTTGGAAGTGAGGTGTAATTGTAGATTGAATGAAAAGATTTACAAAATTATGTGAGCCTGCGTATTCTGAAAAGGAATTGGACTGTGATAAAAGAGTGATACAAAATAAATTTTTGTCTTCGTCAGTTGTGAGCCAATTGGGTATGTTGCCTAATCACTTTTTTTGGCCGGCATAAAAATGAAATGCGTCACATTTCTGGGAGCTGGCATAAAGATTGCCAGCCAGTGTGAAGGTCTTTTTCTCTGCTTCTCTGTGCTCTCAGCAAGCCCACTGCCATTACTTAAATATAAGGACAAATCAGTAAGACTGAAATCAAGCCTGTACAGGCCAAGATCGCTCAAAGGATACATTTGATTAATGTCTCAATTTCTACTAATGACATAGCTCTTTTTCCTGCGCAGTCATCTTTGATTTTTCTTCTCTTCCCCAGAACAATAAATTATCTAAATTGTAGTTGTTCATGACATGAGTTTGTGGTCAGAAATCATGGCTTTATGTATCACCTCCACTTATCACCAGATACAAGAATTTGGGCAAATTATTTAACCTCTCGGAATCTCCATTTCCTCATCTGTGAGGTTTAGATAACATTGCTATTTATGACCATAGTTTGGTGATAATTAAAGTAGTCCATGTATAGTGCTTAACCCAGGGCTTGATACATAGTAAAGTTTCAATAAATATTAGCTATTATGTTAATATTGGTGTCAGTATAATGTTAAAATTTTATATATCTTGCTCCTTATTTTTCTCTACACTCATCTATAACTTGCACAGATTTTTAGAAGTTATATCCATTACCCCTAATGTCATCCTTTCTAACTTATCACAAGTTGATGGTACACTGTAGTTTTTGAAGCATAGTTCTATTGATATCATTATGCTAGTAACTACCTATCACTTCCTGCAGAGTATGTTCCAAATGTTTGAGTAGCCTTTATTGCCCTCTTCTGTAGTTCTCCCCTGAACTTTACTTCATTCTACTACCCTTTTCTGCATCTGATGCTGACATCTTTTGAAGCAATAGTTTCTGTAAGAATTGTCAAGTCTATGTGCCTGTTAGATGAGGTTTTCCTCACCTGATATTCATCACTTTATGTCCAGTGTTACCTACAACAAACAGAACTACCCCAATAGGACTCTCTTGGATGTGTATTGGAAGTAAATTTTTCCTCTTCTGCACAAACACATGTAACACTTTCTCTGAACTTCAAAGATTAGGTTCCGTTTCATGTTTATTTATTCTTTGCATAAGTTCCCATCATCCTAGACAATTATCTTCTTCACAACTTATCTTGATGTTCATTATATTCCTTCTAACGCATGTCTACCATTAAAGCCCCTGTGGTAAAAATAGTCTATATGTTTTATAGAACCAACTATAAGGTGGATAGATAGACTGTCACATAGCATTAAAAAGACTTAGCTGGTTTTTTGCTATTAAAATTTTCATTTTTAAAAGTCATTTTAATATTATAAAGTTATTTTACTGGGTTAGAAAGGGGAAAGGGTCATCAAGGAAAATGTATAAAGGACACATGGACGAAGTCAAAGGGGGTAGGATCAAGGGTGAAAGGGGGGGATGGGTGGAGCAGGGGGAGTTGTGGGGAATGGAGACAACTGTACTGGAATAACAACAAGAAAGAGAAGCCTAAATTAAGCTCACCAGACATGTAGTTTTCCTATACTGATTGGAGGTACCCAAGTACATATGCCCAATATTATAGCATTCTCCCGTATAATAGGCTGCTCAAATAAATTTTTTATTAAGCAATTGAAATAAAGAGTGACTCTGTCTTCTTCGTTTATTAAGCAATATCTTTACAATATATAACTTTACTACATATCAGTGAGAATGGATACATATCAGCATGATACTTACTCATCTTAAGCTACTTTGTCATAATAACCAAAAATCAAAATGAAGGTGAGCATGTTCTCATGTGGAATTATTCTAGAAAGGCAAATTACATGTATTTTTATTTTTTTTGTTTTTTAAAATATTTTATTTATTTATCTTTAGAGGGGAAGGGAAAGAGAGAGGGAGAGAAATATCAATGTATGATTGCCTCTCGTGAGTCTCCCACTGGGAACTGGCCTGCAACCCAGGCATATGCCCTGACTAGACATGTATTTTTATTTTATTCCTTTTAAAATTTAGACAAAAGTTTGTATTGCTGAGGACAATAGTTACTTTCACAAACCTATCTTGTCCTAGTGATGGAAGCAATATTAGGAAAACATTAGAGAAGAAATACAGATTTCTGGCCAAGGTGGAGTGTAGGTAGAAACACTTTGCTTCCTTGTGCAACCAAAAGAAGGATACAACAAATTTAAAAACAATAAACAACTGGAAGTGCCAGAAAATGAAATTGCATGGAACTCTGACAACCAAGGAGTTAAAGAAACATTGACCCAGACTTGTACAAAGGGCAGAG
The DNA here is from genome assembly GCF_014824575.4 of Sturnira hondurensis. Lineage (NCBI taxonomy): Eukaryota > Metazoa > Chordata > Mammalia > Chiroptera > Phyllostomidae > Sturnira > Sturnira hondurensis. Next base: position 2,283,868 of record NW_028077910.1, read on the forward strand.
ATGGGAGACGGGCAGCCAAGTGGAGTGGATGCACAACAAGGCATTGGATGGTGTGGGTGAGGCAGGGATGGCTAAACAGGAAACTAAAGGTTCAAAGATGGCTGTAAAATGCTTTGGGGGTTGAGATGGTGGGAGAAACTCCAAGTCTAACAGGAAAATTCTTTGGAAAGTGGTGCTAAGCAGAGCAAGCAAGCAGCATTGTTCCTTCTCTGACTTTTCCCCAACAGATAGCGCCACACGTACACTGAGAAAATGAATACGGTTTAAATGAAAGAACAGGCTAAAACACCAGAAAAAGAGCCAAGGGAAGAGGAGATAGACAATCTACCAGATGCAGAGTTCAAAACACTGGTAATAAAGGTGCTCACTGAATGGATTGAACTTGGTCACAAAATGAAGAAAGAAGTGGAAGCCACCAAAGTGAAATGAAGCAAATATTCAGGAATCTAACAGTGAAGGGAAGAAAACCAGGGCTCAAATCAATTATTTGGAACAGATGTAAGAAATAAACACCAAACAAGAACAGAATGAAGTAACAATAATTCAAAAAGATGAGGAGAGGCTGGGGAACTTCTGGGACAACTTTACACACTGCAACATCTGAATTATAGGGGTGCCAGAAGGAGAAAAGGAAGAGCAAGAAATTGAAAACTTACTTGGACAAATAATGAAGGAAAACTTCCCTGATCTGGCAAAGGAAATAGACTTCCAGGAAGTCCAGGAAGCCCAGAGAGGCCCAAAGAAAATGGACCAAGGATGAACACACCAAGGCACATCATAATTAAGGCACCTAGATTAAAGATAAGGAAAGAATCCTAAAATCAGAAAGAGGAAAGGAGAGAGTTACATACAAAGGAGTGCCCATAAGACTATCAGATGATTTCTCAAAAGAAACCTTACAGGTAAGAAAGGACTGGAAAGAATATTTGAAGTCATGAAAGGGGAGGACCTACATCCAAGATTACTCTATCCAGCAAAGCTATCATTTAGAATGGAAGGGCAGATAAAGTGCTTCCCAGATAATGTCAAGTTACAGGAGTACATCATTTCCAAGCCCTTATTATATGAAATGTTCAAGGGACTTATCTAAAAAATAGAAGATGATCCAAAGCTATGAACAATAAAATGACAACAAGCTCATAACTATCATCAACAACCTAGAAAACAAACAAAAACTAAGCAAACAACTAGAACAGAAACAGGACAAGAGAAATGGAGATCATATGGAGGATTATCAGTAGGGAGTTAGAGGGGAAGAATGGCGGAGGGTGAAAAGTACAGGGAATAAGAACCATAATTTGTAGGCATAAAATGGATGGGGGGAGGTTAAGAATAGTATAGGAAATATTGAAACCAAAGAACTTACATGTACAACCCATGGACATGAACTAATGGAGGTGGGAATGCTGGAGGGGTGATAAAGGGGAGAAAAAAATTGGGAATACTGTAATAGCATAATCAATAGGTTATACTTAAAAAAGAAAAGAAATGCAATCATTTCAAGATAATTTCTGTTTAAATGTCTCTTTTAAATACTATATTAATAGCTCATTTAAATTGATTTGCACTCTTGAAAAAGTATTTTTAAATGAGAAAGAAATGTTTTGTTGCTTTCTGACATTGAAGAGATTCCTTTACATAGGAGCAAGGGTTCTTTATGATAAACATTTGAAAAGATAATAAGAAATTATGATCAATTTACAGGAATTACCTATTAAAACTTTTTAATAAAAATATTAAATACATTTAAATTTTTTCTTGTTTATCTTTAAAAGAATCTTATTCTATTCAAATTGAATTAATTAACTATTGGATAATTTAGAATAAAATAGAAAATGTAACATGTGGAAATTATACTCATTGGCAAGTAGAGTCAGTATTGTTTTAAATAGAGAAATAGATGCAAGCATATTTTATTTTCCAAAGATTAATCCCATAAGCTTTTGTGTAAAAAAAGTGCTTCAAATAGTTTATTCTTGTGTTTTGATGAAAAGAGAGAAATTTCCATGATATGCAGTTTATATTTGCTTTTTTAATCTAATCAGGGAAACAGTTTTAATTAATTCAGTCAGTTGCCTCTATGGTGTCTGTGCCCTTTAGGGACTTGTTCATTACAGATGCAAATGTGTTCCTAAAATAATGAGAATGTCATTATCCTGTTTTATTCATTTGGGTGGTCACAAAGAGAACAAAGACATCATTTGATGGTGAGGTAATTCTTTTAATATACAGTAAGGGCATTAACTTTGGTATTTCTGTGTCACTTTTTTGATCATTCTCAAACAATGCTCCGCTGTGCAAGGCAGTGCAGGTGATGAAGGCAGTGATGAGAAGGAAAGCTAACTTGAAACCTTTATATTTCACACTGTCAAAGCATAGAGGGGGGCTTCCTCTTTACTGCGTGTGAGAGTGGATAAGTACCTGCCTATCTAACCATGTAAGCAGTATAATATATAAAAGAACAGTATAAGAAAATAGAGGTTTTTAATAAAGCATTTAATTTTTAAGTTTTTACCAAGCTTATAATGATAACATTTGGATCACTCTATTTCCATTATTCTTTTTTTTCAAGTTCTTATTTTTTTCAAGGTATCTGGTTTTATTAGTGAAAGATAAGTGCCGTCTTTTTTAATTTAAATTATTTTATTGTTGTTCAATTACAGTTGTCTGTATTTTCTTCCCACCCCTACCCTTGACCCCCTCTAAACCCACCTCCTCCCTTGCTTCCATTCTTAAAACAAGATGCCCACAGTGTAGATGAGTAGGTTGCTGTTCTACTAACTTTTGGGATTCTTGGGAGAAATATTTAACACAAGATAGAACTTCATTATGTAAAGTTGCTCCAATATAATGCTTCATATTTCATTTGTTCATTCATTGACTCACTGAAATTTTCTTGTGTGCCTATCAGGTACCAGAGAGGAGAAACAATGTAGAACCTGGTCAAATAGAGTTCACATTATTTACAACAATCTCAGCAATGGGTCTATGAAGGAGGCATCAAAAAGGAGTGTGCACCTCAACAAAAGGAGTATTTAGGCATAGAAACAGAGTGTGCAAAGGACCAGAACCTCAAAGTAGCATCATACTTTTGGGAATTGTTGCTCGATTATTCAAACCTGGATATCAATTGGAGATGATGCTGCAGAAATAGAGGTCATGGAGTGCCTTTTATGCAGAGTTTTAATTTTCTATAGCAACAGGAAGTCACTAAATGTAAAAAAAAAAACCTGTGAAATAAAAGTTTCAGTGGAGCAAGCAACTATTTCCTAATATAATTATTGAAATTAAATACAAATCAAATACATTGTCTAGTTCCAAACACTAGCCCCTGTCTGTTATCCCTGACCTCATCACCGCACACTTGAATTTCTACATTGGGTGTTAGTTGATTTATATGACTAATCTTGAAAACAGCAAACTATTCTTTATGCAGCCAGACCAATATTCCTAAAGCACAGTGGTTGCATAGTTCATTTGTATTCTTCAAATCAAATCTGAATGTCTTTGTGTTTTCAGAAACCTTCCCAATCTGTCCCTATTTAAGCTTTCATGGTTCATCAGCTACCATTATCCTACACAATCTATGTCCCATTTAACCAAGTGTCTCAAATTTTATTCAGCACCATTACTCTGTTACACCTCCATGCTCTTATGTGTGTATGTGGTCTTTATTCCCTGGTGAATCTTCTTCCCAATAAAACTATTTTCTTTAAAGACTCAGCTCAAATATTGTCTTCTATATATTTTGTCTGACATCCAAAGCTAGTGCTGTTCTTTCTGTACCTGGAGGTCCCACAGTATTTAGATTTTTCCTCAGTTACTGTATAGCCACATCACATTGATATTTGTACATCTGTCTCTCTCAACCAGGGTACAGAATTCAAGGATATAGACTTCATACTCTCTGCTTTCCTCAGTTCGTGGTGTAGTACCTGGCTCTTACCAGATGCCAATTAAATGTTAACAAAATGTATAGCACATAAATAAACATCTACCTGTATTCTCAATTGCTCTTTTAAAATAACTATGTCAAGAGTTGTTATTACAGGTGGGGGGATTGAGGCTCAGAGATAACTTCTGATTTGCCCCTTGTTACATTGCTAACAATTTGCTGAGCTTGGAATCAAAAATATGCTTTCTAACAACAAATCCTTAGTTCTTCTAATTTTAATGTAGTTTTCTTTGTAAATCAGCAATGTTTAGCAGGATATTTAATGTACATAAGAGTTTATATTTCAAGCAGAGAATTTCATTTTTTGGGATATTAACAAAGCTACATTTTTATGATCTGACCCTCTATCCTTAGTCTGATTGAGGGTCAAGGTTGAAAGTTTAGATAATATCAATAAAAATGAAGATCGTTTACTATATTTATATATTGGGAACTTATTCTCAGTAATTCAGAGCTAAGGTGAATTAATATTGTGTTTACATTTTAGGCTATCACTTTCTGATCAAAAGTATGATCTCCTCAAATTGCATGAAATTTCAATATGCCTTTTTGTCAAGTGTATTGAGAGTGAGAAAATATAAAAGTTAGAAATTGTTGCTTTTCTAAAAGTGTTTTCATTCGATTATTACAACACAATGAAAAGAAGTTTAGGATCATCACTGCTCATCATTCAAGACATAAAGAAGTTTATAAAATGGGTCAGAATCCGTCTCTGAAGTAGATACTCGGTCATGGCCAATGAGTTTGACTTTGGGTGTGGGAGGGTTTTTGATCTCTTCTTTCAACTTGATGGGTTTCAGATCCTAAGAAAAATAAGTGTTTGAATCACAAACATAAAATTAGCATTGACCATATGTCTCTGTTACCGAATGATGCTTTGTTGAGGGAAAAGAGAACAGAAAAAAACTTTTGACAGATCTCTGTCTCTCTGTATTCTGACGCCTCTGGTTAATTGCATTATAAAATATCAATAATGTCTAAGAAACAAGAAGGAAAAATTCCCAATTTTGGCAGCATCACAAAGCATACTAGTTTATGGGTTAAGACGGTAGTTTCTAAGACATCAACCTATGAAGATTTAACATATAGCCCAGTCATTCTCAACTTTTGTGTGTGTCAAAAATTTAAACATAGAATTTTAAAAGTTTTCTCAAAGCAATCTGAATTTTCTGTCTACAAATAAGGAGAGAAGGGAAACAACAACAATAAAATAAGCAAGAAGCCAGAAAAAGATGTCACAGAGAAGATGATTTGTCACAACATAAAATGAGGAAAGTCAAATTGTGGAATTAAAGTGATAAGAAGCCCAGTGAATGTTTTAACTGGGATTAATAGACTTCTGAAGACTGACTTTGCATGTCCTTGTTCTACCTTTTATTTGACTTAAGACATTGTCAGTAATTTTGGCTGTTATTATTATAAGATATTGTTTCAGTTTTCTTCTGATATACTTCTAGAAGTAGAATTGTGGGTCATGAGGCAGACACCCAAAACACTACTATGAAAAAATTTGCTCACCCCTATGTTCATTGCAGCATTATTTGTGAAAGCCAAGATTTGGAAGCAGCACAAGTGCCCATCAGTAGATGAGTGGATTAAAAAAGCTGTAGTATATTTACATGATGGAGTACTACTTGATCATAAAAAAAGAAAGGAATCTTACTTTTTGCAATGGCTTGGATAGACCTGGAGAGTATTGTGGTAAGTAAAATAAACCAGTCAGAGAAGGACAAATACCATATGATTTCATTTATATGTGGAATCTAATGAACAAAATAAACTAGTGAAGAAAATAATCTAACAAATGAAATAGAAGCAGACTAATAGATATGAAGAACAGACTGACAACTGTCAAAGGGGTGGGGGTTTAGGGGGCTGGGTGAAAAAGGTGAGGGGATTAAGCAAAAAATCAACTCATAACCATAAATAATAGTAGGGTGATTATCAGGTGGAAGGGATGTGGGAAGAGGCAGAAGAGGGTAAAGAGCAGATAAACGGTGATGGAATAAGACAATTCCATCACCATTTATGGTGATAAACACACAATAAGATATACAGATGATGTATTAAAGAACTGTACACCATTTATGTAGTATTAAAACACTACAACAAGCAGATACTAGATTTCTTGATCTATGTTTTAGTATCATCTCCAAGAATTCTGACCCCTTTCACCTTTGTCACCTATGTCCTTGGACTTGATTCATCAGGAATTTTCCTTCTTAGTACTGGGATCTGGGAAGAGAGTAGCACTGAACAAACCATCCCTAAAGGTTAAGAGTGAGCCAGAGCATTGACCTCTATTGGCATAACTTGACCTTCATTTGCTTCTAACTAAGCTGTAATCCCTTTGTTCTTAATTTACAGATTTGAGATTCGTGAGTTTTGTAACATTTCACATCAGGAAAAAGAAACCCCTGCTGTTAAAAATCATTTGCATAATTTATATCTTTCAATTCTTTCACCTCATTGTAAGGTCTTTAACTTTTCTTGATTCTTAAGCATTTCTTCACTTCTAGAGAGCTTATACGAATACCTTAAGATGCTATAGCAATCTATTCATTTATATATGTAATAGTTTAGAAGTATACATATCCAGGTTATCTTCAATGTTAGTCAAACTGTCTGAAAATATTATTTATATATTGATTTATGTTTAAAATTGGCTAATATTTCAAAACAAATATTATAAATATTTAATAAGAAATCATTATATAATTCTCTCATTCTCTTTGTTTTGTTTTCACAATGCCTTGTGTATATTCTTGCACTAAAAATCATTATGTTTTAAAATCTTATTTGTGAATATCTTTCTTATTTATTAAATTTATTGAGGTGACATGTTAGTAAAATTATATCAATTTCAAGCATACAATTATATAATTCACTCTCTATATATTACCCTGTATATTTACCACATAAAGCCAAATCTCCCTCCATCACAATATATTAGACACCTTCTACCCTTTGCTTGCCTCTACCCCTTCTCTCTGGCAACCACCATATTGTTATGTGTGCTTAGGAGCTTTTGTTTGCCTTGTTTGTTCATTTACTGCTTTCGCTTTTTTATTGCAGATATGAGCGTAATCATATGGGTCTTGAGTTTTTCTGTTTGACTTATTTTGCTTAGCATGGTATTCTCAAGACTCATCCATGCTGTTGCAAATGCAAGTATTTCATCTTTTCTTATGGCTGAGTAGTATTCTACTGTATACATGTACCAGTTCTTCTTTATTCAATCATCTATCAAAGGTCACTTTGGTTGTTTCCATGTCTGGGACACTGTGACTAATGCTTCAATGAACATAGGGGTACATATATATTTACAAATAAATGTTCTCAGAATTTTCAGGTAGATATTCAGAGGAGTGGTTGCTGGGTCATATGGTAACTCTATTCTTAGTTTTTGAACCTCCATACTGTTTTCCATAGTGGCTGTCTAATTAAACATGAAGCTCTTTAAAGTGTTAGAAATGTCTCATTTACCCATTTGTTCTCCATGTAGAGTATATTTAATGGAATGTAGTAGTTAGGCAATAATTGTTTGTTAGTTCATTTAGCAAATTTTGGTAAACAAAAATATATAAATGTAATTTATCACATAAAAAATAGCAGTGAGAATGCTATGTCAGAATCTAATTAGATCTACCTTTGTGATTTTCACTTGAAAATAATATGCCTGAAATATGAACACATGGCCTCTTTTTCACAATAACATTGAATATCATCTCATTCAAAATTTCCTCTTCTGGTTAGTTTGTTATTTGTTTCACCCAGACCATTTTCTATCCTTTGGATTATCATAAAATGAGTCTAAATTATCCTTTACTTGAGAGTCCTTCAAGTATTTGAAGATAGCCACAGTTTCTCATTTACCTCTGCTTTAAGCTAAACATCTTCAGTTTTTTCCTGTTACAAACTGATTGCCAGACCCCTATTTTCTACTATATATTTTTTCAGTGATTAAGTAACTTTAGAAAATGGAGAAAGAATGTAGAAATTTCTAATGGTTTCTATACTCTTTTTTTTCATTTTTTCCTATTTAAAAATATGTGCTAACAAAAATATAATGTTTTCTTTTCTACCTTCTAATTTTAACTCTCAAAGGTAATTATGGTGGGAAATTGAGTGAGATTCTGCTGTAATCTCTGCTTATTTAAACATACTCAAATACACATACACAGAATACATTTGTAGTTTTGTTCTAAGAAAAAAGAACTTGTTATAATATTGCTATTGTTTCTTCTCATGAAAGTATTCTAAATCATGGATGTTTTTTGGTTATACTCTAATTTTCAGTAAAGCTCTTAAAATGTGGCACTTAGGGCTAAATGTAAATTTGGTTATAATTAATTTTATTAAGCATTTAATAGATACTAGAAACTTCACTTGATATTTAAAATGTTATATCATTTTAATTTTCAAAACAATATATGAGGTAGTTTTCCAATTTTATACACAAAGAAGTATGTTTAAAGAGATTAAATTGTTCAGGATCACTCATGAATAAAAATATGTTGAAAGAGATTAAATTGCTCAAGATGAGTCATGAATAGTAAGTTGCAAAGCTGTGTATCTATTTGCTTTTTCCCAGCTTGATTCGGAAAGTATTTCAGACCTTTATTCAGGGTCCACAAATCAACCATATAGCTTAAATGTGAAAAATAACAAGAAAAAACTAATCAAAACTGAGAACATGAAAGTATGTCAAGAATGAGGAGAGTAAAAAATAAATAAAATAATATGAACTTGTTATAGATAACTGCAGGTATGGTACAGATAGTGATTTATGAGGCCAGTTATTTACTTTATAAAGCTAATAGGATAAAAAATATTTTTAAAAATCTAGCTAGACTTGCCGCTAAGAATGAAGAATATCTACAGTGTCCTTAGAAAAAAGACTCAGGGAATATGTAAAAGTGAACATTGTCATAAAAAATATAATGATAAATTTAGGGTTTTTATTTTTAGTGTTACAAAATAGTCAACGTTCTGATACCAAAGCCTTAATCAGTAAGTCCATTCTCTAGGACACCAAAAATTTTGCATTCTGAAATAACTAGAGCTCTATTTTGGGGGGTTTTGTTTTTGTTTCCTGTTTTACCTAGATCAATTATAAAGTTTAGAACACCCAGAAGAATAAATAAATGGATTATAAGCATAATCAGTATTTTTCTCTCTCTCTGTGATTATATATGATATATAGTAATTTAACTTTAGATGTTAAGAGATTTATATATATAGCTTACTATACAATATATATGAGTATATATATATCTAGTAATCAACTTTTGATAATAATCATAGGGTAGTGGTTAAAAACATGTGTCATTATGAAGTCCATCATTATCTTTGGGAGTTAAATATAAACTGTAGACCTGGGAGTGGAAGTATGATAAATCTGATCTTATTCCAACGCCAGTCCTTTTGCTAGTCTGTCTGTAAATGTAGACTTTTTGGTGCAGGCTTTGGTGCAGGAGAGATAATTATTTGAATTGATCTGGAATTATACCTCTATTAATGTCTATCAGATAAGTTTATTATATGCTGAACCCGAAATACTTCTGTCCTGTTTCATTTATACTGTAGCTCTCAAACCTTATTCCTAGGGGAAAAAAATCCAACTTTGATTTCCATCACAAATTCTCAGAGGCAACAAGTGACAGCCAACTCTCATAAAATCCCTTAGTATGTGGATGTCCCTGGGTCTACACCACAGCTGTGTCTTAAGAGAGTGGAAAATGGCTGCCATAGTCATTCTGTTGTCTAGTGTGTTTCTAGCAGGAATATCATTGCCAAGCCTGCTGCAAAGTTAGAATGTGTAAGATTTTTTACATTAAGGATCTCTGCAAGTGACAGCAGCCGCAGGGCATCTTATGTAAACCAGTCCTTCCCTGTGAGTGGAATGATGTGCTTATTATTGAGGACAACCCTAAATATTGCCAATAGCTGCAGCTCGTAGAGAGAAATGGTAGGAGTGTTTAGACCAGACCTGTTTTCCTCCTTTGCAGACAAGGATGGGAAAGCTTATCTCCATCAGCTGGCAAAGCAGGAGATCTGAAATGAAATACGAATCAGGCTTGTCCTGGAACATGCCTAAAGTGGGAGGACTCAGTGGTGGTTAGGGAAACAGAGATGACTTTGTGATAATTAATCACAATTCCAATCAAGTTATAGGTTTTCTCTCTATAGGTAGCTACTGGCAGAAATGCTCCAGCCAGCAGGCAAGTAGAGAGAAAAACATACAGCTACTAGAAAAACTGAAACAAGCCCAATTCCAAAAATCATTTATAGAATGTAGCCATTCATCTCAGGAATTCCTACAAATGAAGGCAGCCTAGGTCTGTCTTATACTACTTATAAATAAATAAACTTTGGAAGTTACTCTTCTATAAAACAGAAATATAGAAAATATTTTACATTCAATTTTTGGTTTATGCATATATTCAACTTCACAGCCTATATGAACTTTGAGTATGAGAAAGAATAAATGGAAGTGTTTGGAAATTTTAAACTGAATCATCTTTTTATTATTGTTTTGAGAATGTCTACAGACAAATTGATCTAATCAGATAAAAATGAAAGAAACCTTTATTATTCAGATGTAAATTTAGTATTAATCAGTCCCCAAAGGCTTTTTGGGGGCATGTGCTTATAATTCTATTATATAAGGAAGTACCTTTTAAAAATATCTAGAGATTGATTTCTGCTCACATCTTCAATTTTATATCTTAAATAAAAGTTGATAATTTTCTTCAAATCTCTGTCAGTTGGGATTACTGATTCCCAGTACCTGAGAACATGCAAGACCTGTTAAACCTTAAGAAATCAAGAAAATGTTGAGATAACTTTAATCTTCCCAGTGTAAACAACCAGGCTAAAACAACTTAATTTACTATATGGCTCTTTCTTTGTATCTTCATCTATAAAGGGATCAAAAATTAGTTGAAATATGTTACTTGAATAAGTAAGAGAAATGAGAAACTAGACACAATTAATAATTTTTATTGGACATTTTATTTTCTGTGCATATTAACACCCACGATGACATTCATTTTTCTTTTTATTGTCTGGCTTCTGAAAGACATACATTTTACAACTCTCTCCCTGACTTATAATGTCTTTGATATTTACAATATTGGAAGGACTATAATTTTCTTGCAATCAAAAACTGCTGGTGTTTTCTCTTAGAGAACAATATTGAACAATGCATGTTCTATATCTAAACAGTCTGAATAAAGTTTACAAAAGGTCACTTAGAATATTAAGGCATACATGAAGATATATTGCAATTTGAGGAATGCTTATTTATACCTAATGAATTTTCATCTGAAACTCATATCTCAGTACATTGAAATATAGAAATCATTCAGATTATCCCTGGGTTGATATGAATTTTGTGAAAAAACTTAATTTTCAATGAGGCAGTAGGAAAAAAATTTAGCAAAGATAAAATTAAATGTTTTTTTGAAAAGGAAAATAAGCATGCTTTAGTAATTAAAAATCTATATATTTAGATATTTAAAAAGTAGATAATTGGCTTGGATAATTGTCTAGATGAAATGTGTATTTTAAGGTAATGGATCCTAACTATGAGATGTTTGAGATCTTATCAGTGAACCATATTCATGTAATAAAACAATCAAGGGTATGTTCACTCAAAAATATTTGGTGTGAACTCCATGACTGATATGTAAAAAAAGACACATGGCTGAGGTATGGCCCTGTATCAAGAGTTCTGTCCTAATATGGGAAATATCTAAAAATAATTGAGTATTTTAAAAAGGGCAGGAAAATTATAAGTGCTAAGAAGAGATACAGACAATGATTGGAATTTAAAGAAAGATGATTATACTTTTCATTAGGAAAAACCTCAGTAAGAGTTAACACATAAAAGAAAATTAAGATTTTTGATAGGCAGAGAGGTCAAGTGGTATGTTCTACTTAAAAACAATAGAGTTCAGAGGTGTATGAGTACATGTAACTTTCTTTCTAGAAAGAAAGTTAAATGTAAATGGTCAGTGATTCAGATGAGTGGATACGTGCAGCAGAAGATAGCCACAAGAAAAACAATTAACATAAAATTATATAAAGTATTGAACACCATTAAAGAAATTAGAATTTTAGTCTTTAAGACAAAGAGACAAATAAAGGAGTTCCAAAGGGGAGTGTTTTGATTCAACTCAAACCCTCTGAAGGAAAGATTAAATCTCTCACAAACATTCTGTTTAAGGAGTCTGAGATAGTCACATTCATCAAATGCATGGGAAGGAAATACCTGAAATACAGGGAACAATTATAGACTCAGTATATGCTTAGGTCCCACTGCTTATCCAATCTACCTAAATAAAAAAACAAACAAAAAAACAAGCCCAAATTTGTTTTCTGTTTATGGCAGTTATGAATAAAATGCTCGGAATATTTGCAGATGTACCTATCTGGTGACATAATTTTTCTTTGGAGAAACATCTGGGAGTAAAATTGGTGGTTTATGTAGAAAATGTATGTCAAATTTTATAAGAAATTTCAGACTGTTTTCCAAAGTGCCTATGCCATTCAGCATTTGTATTAACAACATATGACATTTCTAGGTTTTCTGCAAGCTTGTCACCACTTAGTGTTATCAGTCTTTTTAACGCTAGCCATTCTCATGGGGATGCATTGGTATCTCCTTGTGGTTTTACTCTGTATTTCTCTGACAGCTAATGATGCTGAGCCCGTTGTTATGCTGCTACATGCCATGGTAGAATATATTTGATGCAGTGTCTTTATAAAGACACTTCACTGCTGCCACTGGTTTTTGTTGTGCCATATTTCTCATTGCTGAGTTGTAGGGGTGGATATAATCTGTTATTGTGTTCTGTTGTTCTACCTGAAAAATGAGTATTCCTAAATATTTTCTTGCATTGTGAACACAATAAAGTTTGTTAGATCAACTACTTTACTTCTAAACTGAGAAGATGCTAGACATTACTTTTCACTGCTTTCCATGTTGCTCATAGTAATACATATTTAATTGTTAAAGTAGGGAAAAATAACAATAAGTGAAAGACTATCTGTGTTGCAAATGAAAGAAATCAATCCTGAAATGTTAAAAAGGTGATGCTCTCTTTAGTTGAAGTGATTAAAAGTCCGGGAACATGTATAACGAACAAATAGACAAAGCCAAAGTGGGTAGAATTGAGGGTGGGAGGTGGGGATGGGTGTGGCACAGGGAGTGGAGGAGGGAAAGTGGAGACAACTGTATTTGAAAAACAATTTTAAAGAAAGAAAAAGAGAGAGATAAATAGATACACTTGGGGGGGGAAGTGTATGTTTGTGTTAAACAGTATTTTGAATGTCATTTAAAATTGAAAAGCACTGAGCCTTTCCCAGGGTGATTCCGTTGGTTGGAGCGTCATCCTGTTAACTGAAAGGTCACAAGTTTGATTCTCAGTCAGGGCACATACCTGTATTGTGGACTCAGTCTCTGTTCAAGCTATGTACGGGATGCCAACTAATGGATCTCTCTCTCTCAAATTAAAAAAAATGAAAAACTCTGATTTTTTTAAATATGTGATTTTTAAGGACAGTAAAATAACTTATAAAAATACCGTTTAACCTTGGATTCAATAATTACTTTTAAAGATTTGCTATCCATTTGGAGAGGTCAGTCTCTTATACAACATAACTGTGAAATGATAAAAGAAAAAGTGCCTGGAGATTTTTTTTGTGTATACACCATGATATAAACTGGTCCAGCAAATTAAGCACAATATTTGGATTCATCAATAACTATTACATGGTACAATAATTAAATGTAATCAAAATATGTTCCTTAAGAAAAGATAAATCAATGTTCACCAAAACTTCACTTATTCATGGAATGTGTAATACAATCTAGAAATAAAATAGTTGAAAAAGTAATGTATTCATTCTAAATGTTGATTATTCTTATATACAGGCAGCATCCTCTAGACTGGCTGGATACCAGAGGAATCACTGAGAGTTTTATGATTACCAGAATTGGAGGTTTTCCCATCAGTTCTACCTGTCATGATTTTCAGGGCTCTCCCTTATTAGGTTACTGTAAGATTGTGATATACATCAGGTTTGTATAAAAATAGAGTGCTCCCCACCAAAACCCCATGATTAACCAAGTCAGCAAGTCGGGGATGCGGGCAAACCAGCTGTGGCAATAAATAGTGATTGCAAGTTATTATCCATTTCTCTGCATCTCGTGGCTAGCTGTCTTTGTCAGGACATTGTACCTTCTCACTAGTGATTTATGAGTTGAGGATGCTAATTGAAAGAAGTTAAAAATATTGATAATATGCCCTATATTAGGTAGTTATGGAGGCTCAGAACTTTGATCACTCTTCAAGAAAGAACTCACACCTGGGCTGGTGTAGCACAATGGATTGAGCACAGGCCTGCGAACCAAGAGATTGCTGGTTTGATTCCCAGTCAGGTCACATGCCTGTGTTGCAGGCCAGGTCCCCAGTGGGGGGCATGCAAGAGGCAACCACACACTGATGTTTCTCTCTCTCTTTTTTTCCTCTCTCTCTAAAAATAAATAAATAAAATCTTTAAAAAAAAGAAAGAAAGAACTTCTCATCTACCTGCAAAGAGTGTAGTTACTTTCTGCTCTGGCTTATCAAACCTTCAGGATTTGCCTCAGGTTTTGTGATGGGGCCAAGGCCTCCCTGCTCAGCCCTCAGCCAAAAAACTGAGCATGACAGTGCTGATAGGGTCAGGCTCATTTAACTCAATGCAGGACCTCTCTAACTGGCAATCCTTGTTGCTCCTGTCTAAAATGGCCATAGCTTAGTGAGGATCTCAGTGAGGATTCTCTGCCCGATCCTATTTTCTCTTTCTAGTCCTTTCATAAGAATCAGATCAACAAATATCAGGGTGTGAACACTTTCCCTATCCAAGCTTATGTTCTCTATCTTTTATTTTTCATAGGCGTTGCCTATGCTGAAAAACTTATCACACTGTTAGCTATATCCCATCATCTGTTTTTGGTTAAAATATATAAATTTGAAGTTATATACTTTAAAAAAAAGATTTTATTTATTTATCTTTAGAGGAGAAGGGAAGGAGAGAGAGAGAAACATCAATGTACGGCTGCCTCTTGTGTGTCCCCTCCTGGGAACTAGCCACAACCCAGGCATGTGCCCTGACTGGAAATTGAACCATGGTCGTCTGGTTCACAGGCCCACCCTCAGTCCACTGAGCTACACCAGCCAGGCTGCAGTTATACAATTTTCTTTAATGAGTGTGCATGTTGTGTTTCTAACTATGTTAGAAATTTGGTTTCCTAAAAGTTCTGTTCCTTTTACCTTGCCCACAAAGCTCCAAATAGCCACTGCATGCATGGATTTTGGTTTTACACCTCTATGTGATGATGCAATAATCTGCCTGTTGAATTGATCTTTTTTAGATCAGTGGCTGCATAGGAGAATCACCCGGGCGACTTGTAAAACAGACTGAAGCCAAACCCCAGTCTACAGATTCTTACATAGTTTGTTCATGGTGGAGTCAGGACTGAGAAGCCATAACATAAATTCGTTGTTGAGAAAGTAGACCCCTTGACATTTATCTCTAAAGTCCACATCCTCATAATAGTTTAAGAATTTTACCATCCTGTAACAAAAAGGAACCTGAAAAGTCAAACGCAGAAGTAAGCATTTACTTCAATTTCTGCCCATTTATATCGCCCCTAGTAAATCTCTGCATTCTAGATCTGAGGCTCATATTTTGTATTTCCAAATTGCATATTCATGACCTGATTTAGAAATCCTCATTGGTAGGGACCGTGAACTCCCCCAGAGATAGAACAATGCCATTAATAATGCTGATCAAATGCTAGGAACTGTGATTCGACCTTTGGAAAAATTGATCTCTCCTTATCAATGAGGACTTTTCTTGTTATTAAATAAAAAGAACAGAACTATTTTTTCTTATGTAATTTACTACATTGTGCTTAATTCTCAATTTTCTTTTATTTATTTTTGTTTCTCTATTTTTAGTTCATACCTATGTTTTCATGTGTTAACTCAAGCACTTTCAATTAAGCAGATAAATTAAAACACATGGCATAACTTCCAGCACAAATCAAAATTACCTAATCCTCAGAATCTTGACTCAAGCCATTGTTTCCTGGGAGACTGGCTTATGTTTGCCTACTACATGTATGCATAAATATCAGCACATTTACAGACACAGGATACTGCAGAATTTTTATAGTTTAATTAAAAGGAAGAAAAATTCATCTTAATATGTAAAAATTCATAATAATGGATGATAATAGGATGTCTATTAGCATATTAACAATTAAAAATTATTTGCGACTTGCTTTTTCTTCTTCAAGTTTATATGGTATAATTTACATGTTAATTTTATATTAGAAACAAGAGTTGACAAATTTTTGTTAGAATACAGAGATTATAGTTATGTTTTTATTAATTCCATTTTATTAAACAATAATACTCTGAACAAAAATGATTTAAAAGGGAATAGAGCAAGCACTTTTATAAAACATGATGTACCTGGTGTGTTTGCAATATTTTGATATAATGAAACATAGCATGAATATAAGTATGAAAAACAAATTTAACAGGAAATAAATATCTACCTCTAGCTATTACATTTTATTTGAATGTAATAGTTGAGTATATCAACAGATATACTATTTCCTGTCTCTAGAGATTCAGTATAGTTTTCCTATAATTTATTTTTGATTAACAGAAATACCAACTGCAGAGACTTAATAGACCTGTTATTAAGTCCAAATAAGATAAATTTTTATCAAATGCTACAAATAGTTCTTTTTTCACCTAATGAGTAAAAGCCAACAAATACTGCTGACATATTGGTAGCTAAATTCATGTGGCTTAGAAGACCATCTGCTGTGTAAGCAATTTGTATTGTGATGTCTAAGTTTAGGTATAGAATAAAAGTCACAGTGGACAATAAATAGGCTTAATTTAGAATGCAGTCATTCAATTTTTAGCCCAAACAATATATTTTTAAACTGCTTAATTAGCCCTGGCTGGTGTAGCTCAGTGGATTGAGCACGGGCCTGCGAACTAAAGAATTGTGGTTCAGTTCCCAGTTAGGGCACATGCCTGGGTTGCAGGCCAGTTCCTAGCAGGGGACACATTAGAGGCAACCATACATCGGTATTTCTCTCCCTCTCTCCTTTCCCTCCCCTCTAAAGATAGATAGATAGATAGATAAATAAATAAATAAAAGAAATTTATTTAAAAAATAAAAAAATAAAATAATTAGATATTCTATTTAAAAACTGGAAGATTTCTCAGAAAGTAATCTAGAATGTTTTTTTTTTAATGTAAAAGATTTCCAAATGCTATTCCCACACTTACACAGGGGACAAAGAATGCAGCCAAAGTAACCTAATTTTTTTCCCCCCAATAATGAAAGAGGTCATTCTACCTGCTTGAAGAGAGTCAGAAAAGTTTTGTAGAGAGACCACATGTCTGCTTAAGCTTCCTCATGGAAATTACCATGGATTCCAATAAAAAAATTTTAGTTACCTGAAGAAATTTTGTGTAGGTACCATAAGTCATATATTTTATCATGTTTCCTTTTCTCTAGTAGCTATTAAACTACAAACTCCTTAAGTTCTCCTCAGATCTGCTCTTCTCAAAATTTTTCTAAACCAATAAGTAGAATCTCTTTCTTCTAGAGTATTTAAAGCAACAGCCCTGGGTCATTTGGAATCCTCTGTTCCTGTCAGGACTAAGTTTTAAACTAAATGTTACCTCAATTGGTCTTTTTATTGTTCAACTGTGAATACTGAATAGAAGTTTCTACTTGTGAGAAAAGCGATCTAGTATGAAGGATTGAATCTGATCTCAGAAGTGAAAATGAGGTAGGCTATTTATTTATTTATGTATTTATCTATTTGTCAATGACATGGGATAAGTCTTTCAGAGCCACAATGGTCTCTGTCTTATTTCTGGAGAGCTATGTTGTTGAGTGCTACTGATTGCTGGTGCTACATGTGCTTATTGATAAGGTACCTTGGAAAGGCTCAATGATGGGCAATGGTTTCTGCTGCATCACAAACCTCCTCTCTCTAAATTACAGTCTTCCACCTGCTTTTGCAGTGATTAGGTGCCCAGTTCATGGTTATTGTATCCTGTTGTCATTTTATTTTTTAAATAGATTTTATTTATTTATCTTTAGAGGGGAAGGGAAGGAGAGAGGGAGAGAAATATCAATGTATGGTTGCCTCTCGTGTGTTCCCTGTTGGGAACTGGCCTGCAACCCAGGCATGTGCCCTGGCTGGGAATTGAACCGCAATCGTTTGGTTCACAGGCCCGCGCTCAGTCCACTGAGCTACACCAGCCAAGGTCCTCCTGTTGTCATTTTCACCAACATGATGTCTATACCACTGTCAGAAGTCTAGGTAGCCCTGTCAAAGCTCTCTGGCCTTTCAATCCAATAACCGCAAGAAAACTTCCCGCTTATCCCTCATTCCCATTATCCACATTCACATGAAATACTTGCTACATAATTTCCTTAATTTATTTAACAGGTTATGTATTTTACATATTCATGCTGTTATTGTATGAATCTCTCATTAGAACGGAAGGTTCATAGTAGACATTTATGTTCTTTTCACTGCTATATTCTCAATGTCCAGGACAGAGTCTACTTGATAGCAAACATCTCGTAAATATTTGATGAATCATTAACTGCAATCTTCTTCCAGCAAATGTAACTTCATGCTGTGTTGTGTTGATGTAGAATGAGTATAAATTAAAGAAAGGTAGTAAGAAGAACAAAAGCAAAAGTATTTTAAATGCCTATAGATTTTTATCCTGAAAGCATAGCAGAGCTATGATATTAGCTATTGTGGAAAGAGGAATAACGGCCCCACAAAGGTATCTCCCTCCAAATCCCTAGGCCTTGTGAATATATTTCTTACAGGGAAAAGGGGAGTTAAAGTTGCAGATGCAGTTAAGATTGCTGATCAGTTTTCTTTAAAAAGGGGAGCTTATTAGGGATTTTTTTTGTGTGGATCCAAGGTAATCTTAAGGATTCTTAAAAGTGGAACAGGGAGACAGAAAAGAGGTCATTGTAAGGACTTGGCCCATAGTTATTGGCTTCAAAGATGAAGAAAGGAGCCATGAGTCAAGAAGCACAGGTAGTCAGTCACTAGAAGCTTAAAAACGGAAGGAAACAGACACTCTCCTGACTCCAGAAAGGAAGGCAGTCCTGCTGACACCTGGACTTTAGTCCAGTGAGACTCATGTCAGACTTCTAGTGTACAGAATTATACAGCCATACAGTTGTATTGTTTTAAGTCAAGTTTACAGTGTTAATGGAAAATCAATAACTTAAACATTTTAATTTTTGATTCTCTTCTTATCAAAGACTTATTTACGTATTTTTCTTTAAAAAGAAATATTTACACCTTCTTTGCCTTTCAAGGGATTGGCGTATACCTCTGGGTCATTGAGTTTTAGACCAAAGGCTTCAACATTAGTTTTTCATCTTGAATTAGGTGACACAGTGTGTATCTTTCTAAATAAATACTCAAATGAATTAAGATATTTAAATGGTATATTTTGTCAATGAAAACACAAAAGACAACTATAATTTATCTATACAAAAAATTTCAAAACAAAATTTGAAGCAAAACCCAATAACCATTTATGCTTATTATCCTAAATATTCTTTCTCAAAAATTAATATACTGATGCAACTACTCTGTCCATCTTTATCAACTAACTTAAAATGGCAAATTCCAGCTAATGTCTCATGCTGCTGTATTCATTTAAGTTTTCAAACTAGTGGAAAGCTTTTGTTAGTATCATTTGGTATTTAATCTTTGCAATTATTAAATGATTATTCACTATAAATTAAGAAGAGATGAACCTTCTTGAATATTTCTTGTTTGAAAATCCACTGGTGAATACTATAGCAATGATTCTGTTCTCCATATTCCCAAAACTTGCCCTTTTTCTTCAGTCAGAGATAACATCTGAAAATTATTTCCAACTTCCTTTTCCATTTGGAGCGTTTTAGAGTTCTTGCAGGCCCCCATCAGCATGGCTCGGTCGGTTGGGTGTTGTCCCACGGAACAAAAAGTCACTGTTTGATTTTGAGTCAGGGCACATCCCTGGGTTGAAGGTTCGGTCCCTGGTCAGGGCACATATGGAAAGCAAAAGATCGCTGTTTTTCTTTCACGTAGATGTTTCTCTCCCTCTTCTTTTCCTTCCCTCCTCCTATCTGTAAAATAAAAAAGTAGAATACTTTTAAAGTATATTTTATTGATTATGCTATTATAGTTGTCCCATTTTTTTCTCCCCATTATCCTCCCTTTACTCTGCACGCCCCTGTGCTCCAGCATCCCCTGCTTAGTTCATGTCCGTGGGTTGTACATATAAGTTCTTTGGCTTCTCTATTTCCTGTACTATTCTTAATCTCCCCCTGTTTATTTTATGCCTACCAATTATGCTTCTTATTCCCTACACCTTCCCCCCATTCTCCCCCTCCCCATTGATATAACCCTCCATGTGATCTTCATTTCTATGACTCTGTTCCTGTTCTAGTTGTTTGCTTAGTTTTTGTTTCTGTTTTCTAGGTTGTTGATGATAGTTATGAGCTTGTTGTCATTTTATTGTTCATAGCTTTTGATCATCTTCTATTTTTTAGATAAGTCCCTTGAACATTTCATATAATAAGGGCTTGGAAATGACCTACTCCTGTAACTTGACATTATCTGGGAAGCACTTTATCTTCCCTTCCATTGTAAATGATAGCTTTGTTGGATAGAGTAATCTTGGATGTAGGTCCTCCCCTTTCACGACTTCAAATACTCTTTCCAGTCCCTTCTTACCTGGAAGGTTTCTTTTGAGAAATCATCTGATAGTCTTATGGGCACTCCTTTGTAGGTTACTCTCTCCTTTCCTCTTTCTGATTTTAGGATTCTTTCTTTATCTTTAATCTAGATGCCTTAATTATGATGTGCCTTGGTGTGTTCATCCTTGGTCCATTTTCTTTGGGCCTCTCTGGGCTCCCTGGACTTCCTGGAAGTCTATTTCCATTGCCAGATTCAGGAAGCTTTTCTTCATTATTTGTCCAAGTAAGTTTTCAATTTCTTGCTCTTCCTTTTCTCCTTCTGGCACCCCTATAATTCAGATGTTGGAGTGTGTAAAGTTGTCCTAGAGGTTCCCTAGCCTCTCCTCATCTGTTTGAATTCTTGTTTCTTCATTATGTTCTGGTTGGATATTTATTTCTTTTGTTCCAGATTGTTGATTTAAGTCCTGGTTTCCTTCTTTTCACTGTTGGTTCCCTAAATATTTGCTTTATTTCACTTTGGTAGCTTTCATTTCTTCCTTCCTTTTGTGACCAAGCTCCATCAGTTCTGTGAGCATCTTTATTACCAGTGTTTTGAACTCTGCATCTGATAGGTTGTCTATCTCCTCTTCCCTTAGCTTTTTTTCTGGAGCTTTGATCTCTTCTTTCATTTGGGCCATATTTCTTTGTCTCAGCATACCTGTTATGTTGTAAGGGGTGGAACCTTAGGTGTTCATCAAGAGGTCAACACTCTTTGCTGAATTGTGGTGCTGTCGGTTGGGGAGAGGTCAGAGAGGGAACAATGCCACTTACTTGCTCTTCTCTAGCCCCTCTTTCCAATGAACTCTCCTGTGAGACTGTGAGTTTCTCCCACTTTCACAATTCATACCGTATTTTACTACTAGAGGTTTTGAATCTTCAGATTCCTGATGAGCCAGTTCCTCCTCGCCCTTGATCAGCCACCTTGTTGCTGGTCCTCTCTGCCTGCCTGGTTGCCTATCTCCATTCCTCCTACCAGTCTGGATGAAGGTTTCTTTAATTCCTTGGTTGTCAGAGTTCCATGCAATTTCTGGCACTCCTGGTTTTTTATTGTTTTTAATTTTTTTGTTATCCCTCTTTTGGTTGTGCAATGAAGTGAAAAAGATCTTTAAAAGATCTTTTATGTAGATCTTTAAAAGATCTACGTAAGATCTTTTAAAAACTGATATAGAATATGATACTCTTCAAGATAAAAGAAAGGTTTTTATATTTCTATGACCCCTTTTTGTCTTAATGTCCATAGATGACTCCATTTTGCAATTTTTACCACTCCTTTAATTTAGTATTGCAATGTTGTAAATTCATGGAGAAAGTTTTAAAAACAGAACAATAAAAGTACAAAATAACCTATTAAATTGTAGCTTCAGATTTGTGTGTGTAAGTTCCATAAATCTAAAAAAATAAGAAGTTCTCCATTATACCTCTAGTATGGCCTTCTTTTTTTAAAAAAAGTAATTTAGGATTAATTTTATGGCTGTGTAGGTCAGATTATTTTACAGGTTACATGTGACAGACTATGCTTATCCCTAGAGATGTCTAGAACCATAACATTGACTCTTGGGCAAAATAGTGATGAAATATTCAAGGTAATGATTTGAAATGTGCTAAGCCCAGACTTTCCTAGAGGTATCCTATATCAGCTTGTTAAAATTGTTTATATTAAATGTATGGCTTACTAGTCTAAACTTGGTTTATCTGATTAGAAATCCTGGTCTTATTGTCAATGTCAGAATAAGCAGTTAGTTAGTTTGTTAGTTATTAATGAAAGAGAAGAGGGTTGTTAGTTGAAAGAGAAGAGGGTTCTGGTTAAGCTTGATTACGTTGGAAAACAGCAGTCTTACAGTTGACTAGTCAGGAAAGAAAGCCTTAAAGCCATGGGAGTTGGGGAGAGACTGCCAGGGGAAATTTTTTACTAGGTGCCTGCTCAGGAGAAGGCAAATGATGAAGCAGAACGAGGAGGCCTGGGAGGTAGGAGCCAAACTGATGACCATATTAGGCACTAGCTTGGGAAAATCTAGGCAAGGATTGGATTAGGGGAGGGCACAAGCCCAGGAAAATCCAGGAAAGCAATTGGGTAATTTGAAAGAAAGCCTGCTCTTTCCCCAGTTACAAGGAAATATATGGAAACTAGACAAAGAACCCAGTGAGCCCTCCTTGGAGAGTGCCAGCACCCTGTTTTCTCTTGGACACTTAATTTTTGCCTTCTGTTCTTCTAAACTCAAAGAATCCCCACAGGACTTGCAACCAAGTAGTGGCATAAGACACTCCTAAATCCATGCAGTTGCTACCTTATAACCTGACTGATATCTGCCTCTCTGGGT
Source organism: Sturnira hondurensis (assembly GCF_014824575.4). NCBI lineage: Eukaryota > Metazoa > Chordata > Mammalia > Chiroptera > Phyllostomidae > Sturnira > Sturnira hondurensis. Next base: position 2,307,001 of record NW_028077910.1, read on the forward strand.
GTGTATTGTCACTTTTTCCTCTAATAAATCTTGCCACTATTTCTTAAACTCTTCCTATGTGAGTGTCCATGAAATTCTTTTCTTGCAATGTTGCGCATTTCCAGACTGTGCTGGGAAGGACTGACTCAGTTGAGGTCTTCCTCTGGTAATAGCAGATATGACTATTGATAACCTCCAGTAAACAAGTGTTTGGGTTTCCCTGAGCCCTTTTACAATTATATTCATAATTTGTGATGTGGAGATGAAGTTTATCCTACGTAACTGAGAGGACTCTGGAAGAAATGTTTGGATGCCTCAGACATGCCCGATGCTTTCTTCTCTTGCTGTATTAAATGTCTTTTCCTTATTAAAGGCTTGTGTTTGTATGCTCTGTGACATCTCACCAGTCTTTTAATTGTGTGGCCCTCTGTACTTGCTTCAATGTCTGACTACTATAAGTCTAAGAATTATGACCTTGGCAAGATTGTGTGGCTTCTCTAAGTACCAAATTTACTTTTCTTAAATAATTTCTAATATTATCTTATTACTCTTGATGTGTATATTAAACACACTTGAAATTATGCCAAATAAGTGTTCAAGTAACAGATGTTTTCTCTCCAGTTATAAAAGTAGTAAGTTTAGAAAATGTTGATCTTTGTTTTCCCATTTGGTGGATTCAGTATTGTAAAAGCAGCCAAGGTTAAGAAGCACAGTAAAGGTGGCTACAAATGCTACAACCTAAACCAATTCACATAAGTCAACAGAAGAGTAAGCACCATAATGTTCCAGTATAGAATATCAACAGTCAGATAGCTGAGACAACTTGGATTCTGAATCTGTGTAACTGTGCTACTGGAAGAAATAACAGGAATGACCCTCCCCAAACAGTTCTGGGGATGATCAAGACAACACCTAAAGACACAAACTCTTCTCCATGTGATCTCCATCATTGTTCTCTATCTGAACCACTCACATTCTGCTTCCTTTTTACCATGTGTTACAACCACAAGAATTTAGATCTTTATCAGCTATGTGTTGCTAACTTTCATACTAATTGACATGCTAATCTGACAATCTCTCATGGTCTTAATATCATTGGTTATGTGAATTCTATTTTGTTTAATAAAAATAGCACATGATGATGGTCAAAAAAAGGCTAAAAAGTAAAAAGTAGATTAATAGCTTTGTAATGTACAATAAGACACTGACTCTTCATTTTCTGCTCTGAATTCTTATTACACTGATGCCATTGCTTTCAATTTCTAGCTTTTCCTCCTGGTTTTTACTTTTCTTCAAAGTCACACTTTCCACCAATTTTTTTTATTGTTTTTCGAGTTCAGTTGTCTCCATTTCCTCCCCATCACTCCCCCCCCCCAGCCATTCCCACTTCCCATCCTTGATCCTACCCTGCTTTGATTTTGTCCATGTGTCCTTTACACATGTTCCTGAAAACCCTTCCCTTTTCTCCCCGCATTATCCTCTTTCACCTCCCCTCTTGTTACTGTCAGTTTGTTCTTAATTTCAGTGTCTCTGGTTATATTTCACTGGCTTCTATGTTTTGTTGATTAGGTTCCACTTATAAGTGAGATCATATGGTATTTGTCTTTCACTGCCTGGCTTATTTCACTTAGCATAATGCTCTCCAATTCTGTCCATGCTGTCACAAAGGGTAGGGGCTCCTTCTTTCCTTCTGCTGTATAGTATTTCATTGTGTAAATGTACCATAGATTTTTTTATCCATTCACTTACTGATGGGCACTTAGGTTGCTTCCAGGGCGTATAGCTTCTTTTGAATTGGTGTTTCAGGGTCCTTAGGGTATAATCTCAGCAGTGGAATTGCCAGGTCAAAAGGCAGTTTCATTTTCAGTTTTCTGAAGAAATTCCATCCTGTCTTCCACATGGCTGCACCAGTCTGCAATCCCACAAACAGTGCACTAGGGTTCCCTTTTCTCTACAACCTCTTCAACACTTGTTGTTTGTTGATTTGGTTGTGATGGCCATTCTCACCAATGTGAAGTGGTATCTCATTGTGGTTTTAATGTGCATCTCTCTGATGGCTAGTGATATTGAACATCTTTTCATATGTCTCTGGGCCCTTTGTATGTCCTCCCTGGAGAAGTGTCTGTTCAAGTCCTTTGCCCATTTTTTAATTATTTTTTGTCTTCCTGGAGTTGTGTGAGCTCTTTATATATTTTGGAGACCAAACCCTTGTCTGAGGAATCATTGGCAAATATGTTTTCCCATATGGTTGGTTCTCTTTTCATTTTAATGCTGTTTTCTTTAGCTGCACAGAAGCTTTTTATTTTGATGAGATCCCATTTGTTTATTCTTTCCTTTATGTCCTTTGCTCTAGGGGACATATTGGCAAAAATACTGCTGTGTGGAATATCTGAGATTTTCACATTTTTATACAAATATTTCTTGAATTTTGGGTTTTAGGTATTTATTACTGACTCTAAAATATAAAAGATAAGAAATTAGCTCTCTTAATTGCCCTAACTCCTACACACTCCAATACACCCATTTTCTTCTGCCATTTTACTCTTAATGTAATTATAACCTCTAATGTAATCTAATGTAATTAGAACATAATTTTGCTTAATTAAATAGATAGTGCTTACCTTTGACTACATAAACTCCTTCACAGCTGAGCTACTAAAGAACTATAATTATCTGTAAGGGAGGATGAGTGGAACAAAAGGGTGGCTAAGGCAGAAACTAGCTAGATGTCCTTCAATTCCATTTATCTTTTCCTAGATACATGCCTAGACTACAGTTCCCAGATTCCCTTTCATTTGGCTGAGTCGATATGCCTGGGTTCAGGAAAAAGGAAGTTAATTAAAGTGATATAAATCACTTCCCGGCTCCCCGTGAAATTCTTCATGTTCCTTACATTTATACAAGCTTAAGTTATATAAGCATAAAAATCTCATGAACAACCAGTTGACAGCTAAATGTCAGAATGGAAAGAGATTGTGACTGAAGAGGAGTGTTGAATGTCAATCAGAAGTACCAATTTCAAGTCAATAGACTAATTTTCATGTTTTGTCTGTTACAAATTTGTTAAGTAACAATCTTGAACACTTGCTATATTTTTTCTATGCATTCAACATGTATTAATTTACTTAATTCTGCAATAACTCTTTAATTAGATTATCTTCATCTTATTGAAGAGGAGCCTCAGAAAGTTAAAAAATAAAAGTAGTTAATTGTATATATCTGGTAACTGATGAAACTAGAATTTTACTTTATGCATTCAGTTCCCCAAATTTATTTTTAACTATTTGAAAATATTATAGTTCTTTCTAAACAAAGAGCCTAATGGTGATCTTTAGGCATTCTTGCTTATTGTAAGCTCCTCTTAATATTCACAGACAATTCCTCTGTTATTACTTGGCTCAGAATTTTCTTTGTCCTGAGAGAGTGGAGGAACTGGACATAGGTAGTTACCTTAAAGATTAATGAAATACTTACCCCATTTTCCCTTCTGCAACTTTATGTTGTAGAAGCAGAGTTATATTTCTCTGAAAGTTAATCTAGGGACAACGTATTAAAATGTCTTTCCTGGCATTCACAAAGCCGAAAACAGAATTTCAGTGAGAATCAAGATGTTCTCTAAATAGAGCCAAGAAAGAAAATTTGAAAAAAGATCAGGGGTGTCCAAGGTGAAATTTTATTGGGTCATAATTCATATTATGAGCCCACATTCTCATAGCTGAGCAATCACATCTTCTGTGCGATAATAACAGTGTTGCCAGAGCTCTACAAAATGCTTTCTCATACATGGCTTCATTTAGTCCCTCTAATAAAGCTAAAGTGGCATATTTCAGTATCGTTTTAAAGATAAACATTTTATTAATGTATAATATAAAGTGTACATATTGAGAGTGTAGGGCTCAATGGATTTTCACAACATAAAATCATCCGTATAACAGCCATCACTCTGAAGGAGAAAAGTGGCATTGACAGCATGTCTTTCCTTGGTCACTTCCTTCCCCAAATATAACTACTGTCTGACTTCTGACACCACTCGTTAGTTTTATCTGGTTTTCAGGTTTATGTAGTTGAAGTCATGATGTATATTCTCTTTTGTATGTTAATTTTTTCACTCTTTTTATTAAATAGTATTCCATGATATATTGTCCGTTTTTCCTCGATTGACATTTAGATTGTTTTCAGTCTAGTCCACTGTAAATTGTGCTTATCTGAACTATTTCTTCATGTATTTTGGTGAACCTATGTATAAATTTCTGTTAATTTTTTATCTCTAGGTGGACTTGCCCAGAGTCCTGAGGAATGAATGTATTTAGACTTAGATCCCATGAAAAATGTTTCCATAGTGATTGCATCAATATATATTAGCACCAGCAGCATAGGGGGTTCCAGTGGCTCCCTGCTCACATGAACACTTGTCAATCTTCTTATTTTTAGTATACAGTGGGTTTATAATAGTGATGTCTCACTTTGTTATTAATTTGAATTTCTCTTATGATTAATGAGATTTACAACTACTCAGATATATACCATTAGCTATTTTGATACATTTATTTATTTATTTATTAAATTTTAAAATTTTTATTTAATTCTTGTTCAAGTACAGTTTTCTGTCTTATATTCCCAGCCATGCCTCCCCAGTGCTCCCCACCTCCCTCCCATCTCCGCCCCCCACCTTAGTTATTGTCCATGTGTCCTTTATACTTGTTCATGTGAATCCTTCCCCTTTTCCCCTGTGGTTCTCCCCTCTCCCCTCTATTTTGGAAGTGCCCCTTGAAGTCTTTTGCTCCCTCCCCCATCTCCTTTTATAACTGTATTTACTATCTCATTGTTACCAAATTTTGGGATTTCTGTGTACAGAAGTTCTTTGTCAGATATATGCATGGCCTGTGGTGTGCTATTTTATTCTCTTCATATTATTTCATGAATAAATATTCTTAATTTTAATGCGGTGTATTTATTACATTTTCTCCCTTTAGGTAATGCTTTCTACATTTTGTTTAAGAAAACTTTTTATTTCCCAAGGTAGTTAATAATTTGTAATTGTTTTTTAAAAGTTTTGTTTACCTACCATATTTAGAACACCAGCAGGGCTGGAATTGCTTTTTCTGTATGGTGTGATATTATATTTAACTTTTATTTTTATTATTGATGATGATCCAACTGACCTAGTATTGTTTAGTGAAAGGGTATTATTTTATAATATACTGCATCTTTGCCTTTGTCACAACTCAGCTGAACATAGATGACCTTCTTTACTTTTCCTCAATAATTTATGTTGTTTTCAAAGTAGAGATCTTGTACAATTAGAATTATTCCTATATTTTTGATACTAATTTAAGAGTTACTATTTAAAAATTTTATTTTCTACTTATTAAGATATGTACAAATAAAATTGATTTTTATTTATTGACCTTATACCCATGTATATTATGTTTAATATTAATTCCAAAAGATTAAATGCAGTGACTATTAAAATTAAATATGTAATAGGCAATAAATGATCAATAAATAAAAATCAATTTTATTTATGTATACCTAGAATATAAGTAGAAAATAAAATTTTAAGAGTAATAAATAAATAATTATCCTTCTTGTTTCTGGACATTTAAATTTTTTTCACCAGTATTTTCTTTTTATTGAATTTATTGGGGTTACATAGGTTAATAAAACCATACATGTTTCAAGTATACAACTCTATAACACACCATCTGTATGCTGCATTACGCATTTACCATCCACGTCAAAAGGTAGTGGTGATAATGATCATCTTTATCTCATCACTAGTCTTACTGGTCCTGTTTTCAGTGTTTGACTTGTAAGTATAATGTTTCTTCTGCCTTTCTTCTATATTGTCATACTAAATTTGGGAAGTTTCTTTTTATTCCCGATTGAATGCATACTGGATTTTTAAAAGTTTTCCTGGATATCTTAGATGGGGGTGTCAAACTCATTTTTACCAGCGGTTTCCATCAAAGGGCCAAATGTCATTTTAGGACTGTATAAATGTAACTACACCTTAGCAGTTAAGCAAGAGCTCAGTGCTGCCCCCGGGTAAAACAAGGTCCCTGGCTAGATAAAAAACAAGGTGGAGGGCCAGATTCGGCCTGCGGGCCTTATGTTTGCCACCGGTATCTTAGATAATCATTTCATTTTTCTATTTTTATTACAAATAATACTATAAATTACACTGAATGTGAAATGTGAAATTTCCCTATGTATCTGAAAAAAACCTACTAATTATGAGTCATTATTTTTCCCAAGTATTGCTGGGTTTTACTTGTTAATCTTCAATTTGCTAATATTATTTTAATGAGAGAAATTTACATTTTTTTCTAATGTCCTCATTAAGTTTGTGGCTAACAAGATTTAATGCTGGCTCCATGAATATATTTTGAGTAGGAAGTTATTAACTTATACTCTTGTTTCTCTGTAAGAATTTGTGTCAGATTTAAAGTATTTATTATGTACAAGTTATTCCCCAATCACTGATGATGCTACGAGGGCTGGTATTTATCTATCTTTATGAAGTTTTTCTTTCATCTAAAGGTTTGCTTGATAGGTATAAAGCTAACAGATTTTTTATTTCTTGTGTCAGTTTGGATGAGTTGTTTATTAAAAATTTGATTTCATCTAAATTTTCAAATGTATTGGATGGAGTTTTTAATGATAAAAATATTTATATATTTGTAATGTATATTAATTATTTTTACTTTTAAAATTTTTTATTTATATATTCTATATTCTTAAGGGTGGTAGTGGTTTATCAATTTTACTATTATTTTCCAAGAACCAAGTCCTAGATGGGTTTTTTCCTCTTGCCCAGTTGTTTTCCTTTTACTTGATTTCTCTATGTGTTTATGATTTTCTTTCTTATATTTTCTTTATGCTTAATATATAATTTGTTTTCTTTTCAAATATATATAATTTATTTATATGTATTTTACATTATCATTCCTTTCCTAGGTATGTTTGATGAAAGCATTGGTCTGCTACAAGGTACTCTATTACATTTTGAAGAAGAAATCTGTTATTAGCAGTTAATTGTGTTTTTTCTTAGTAAAAGTACTTCATGTTACTTTCAAAATTTTTGTAATTTACAGTTGCAGATACATGTGTGTTTGTGTAGTATACTTTTAAAATAATTGAATTTTTTTATAATACTATAAAATATACTAATCTAATTGTTTTAGATTCTTTGACATGTCTTATATTATTTATCATATTATGATATTTCACATCTTATTACATATTTTCAAATATTCTTATGGCTTCATAGTATCCTATTATAAAGTGAAATCATTATTTCTATAACAATTGTTATAGTCATGAAAATTTAGATGTTTTCTTTAGTTTAGCTTTTTCTCTAATAAGTATACTTATGTATATTCTTAAAAGTAACTCACTGTTTTCATATGGTGGTCTCAGAAAATTGGAGTTACTAATTCAAAATGAGTTGCCTCTAAAAAGCTTTTCATGTCTCGGGAAGATAAAGTATTTTTTTCTTTCATTTATAGATAAGTAAACTGAGGAGGGTAGGTAATGCAGAAAATCAAATGTAGTGTCTCTCTGAGGTGACATAAAAGTGTATTTTACACTGTCATCCTCTGTAATCTGGTGTCTTGTTAGTGAGAAAATTTTATGTAATTTTATTATTACCAGAAGTAAATATTCATCCATAAAAATATTATATATTTCAGAGCAAAAGAAACATTTTTAGAAAACAACATAATAAATTGTGATATGAAATTACTCATGTTAATTTCATGAGTAATTTCATGAGTAAACTAATTACTCAGTTTTTAGAGAGTAGATGAATCTTTAAAAAGAATCAGCTACTCTGTCTCCCAGGTTACTTTCAGACCCTTTCAAATACATCGGTATGTTCCTGACCGTATCAATATTATTTAAAAAAGTTAAACAATGATCTTGAATTATTTGCAGATGGCAGGTAATTTACTAAAAGAGGAAAAATGTATGAATCTCAAGAGATATCATGACCCACTAACCATAGGACACAGACCTACACTGAATAATAATTTAAAGCTATTACTAAGATAATTAGTGAGCCAATCTGCTGCTGAAAGGGTTAGACCTTAGCTTCTCAACTTATTAAAACGCAGATCCTGATCTGTGAATGAAAAGAGCCCAACGTTTACTAATACCATAACCCCAATATCTGTCTGCCATAAAAAGATAATGATTTAGTATAAATTAATTTCAGTTCTCCAGGTAATGAACATTATATCAGATAATTACATTATTGATATTTATTTTCATATTGTACTACTTATAAGTTAAAGATAATGTTCTAATATTCAACTACAGATGCTGGGAAATATCTTTTTAGGAAAATCATTTCTAATTTTAATTAGAAATAGTTTTTTATACACAATATTTCTTTCTAGTTTTTACTGTGCTACATTTACAAGAGCAAAGTGAAGTACTGGACAAAGTTAATGTATTGGATAAAATCGCCTCCATGACAATACTTAGGTCTTGTCAAAAGAATTCTTATATTTCATTTTACCAGTACTTGTCAATCTCTTTAGAGATAAAGACATTTTTTCCCCCCATTTTGGTCTACTTTCTGTAACAAGCAACCAACTGGTTGCCATTGGCTAACCTAATATGAATAGAACACCTGATGAGACTAACCAATGGTCTCTCCCTCACACTCATTCATCTCTCTCTTTTACACTTTATATTAGATGCAGACATTTGCATAAAGAGATATTAATTGCAAGATAGAGCTGAGACATTCGCCTTTACCTTCTTTGGACAAATTTTATTATCCAGAATGGTGTCTGAATACACACTCTCAATTCCCTTGAAAATGGTTTTGTATTGCTGTTGTTAACTATTCTTTAACTATATTATTTGCATTTACAATAGGAGAATCTATGAAGTCAGGTAGGAATCCACATGAGTCAGCAATCAAAACACCTGGTTCAGCAGAAGCTGACACTGTGCCTTCTTATCCTTGGGAAATCAATTAATTTCTTGGGAGATTGTTTTTCTCTTTTTACAAATGGAACATTTGAATTAGTGAATCACTAATTTTTTCAGCTCTATATTTTGGTAAATTCTGAAGAGTTAAACTTATTAAATGTTTTTGAATACTTATGGATAACTCTGTGTTAATCTCTATTCTTTGTAAATGTCGAACAGAAGCTTAACACTGATACAACCATGTCCTGAGTGCTGATGTTCTAAGGAACAATTATTGAGGTAATAATATTTTAGTGAAAATTAGGACATAAATGAAGAGTATATAGAATAGAGAGTCATCATAACATCCAAAAATGTGACAAATTGCTGGTTACTAAGTGCAATTAGTGAGAACCCAAGAACTAGGGCTCATAAAATAAAGTTTTAGGTTAAGCTTCCCAAAGTAGTTAGTACCAATGAATTTATGCATCATACAAAAATAAATTTTCCTTTCCATTTAGGTACAGGTATAAACTCTTTGCTAGTTCTAATTTACAGTGACTTGGTGTCACAATTCAGCTACTAGGTCATGAAAACTTACTGATTATATGTGCTTTGTGCAAGCATAATTCATGGTTCAATTATATTTTATAAACAAAATGTGTTATACCTTTTATCTTTAAAATTAATGACAGTTAATATATACTATAGAAGCAATTTCACCCTTTAAAAGGAAAATAAATTCACATACCTATAAGCTGATAACTTAAATGCAGGCTTGGAAAATACAGTGCTGCTCAGTACTTATCATTAATTCATTCAGGACTCTGGATGAGTTGATGACTACAGAGCAATGAAGCATTTTCTCTTGAGGGATGGCATCATGACTCATACAAGTTCTAGCAAGTGGGATGAGTCCCAAGCAAGCACCGGTGCTGAAACGTTTTTCTTGTCAAAATGCAGTAAGTCTAGGTTTTGAGAAGTTCTGAAGCCACAAATACTGAGGTATGACTGTATTGAAAACATAGCAGGTACATTTGTAGTAAAAGGCTCTAGATTTGCATGTTTTCCTTTTATAAACCATGACTCTTCCTACCCTACATTATAATATTATTTGATATTATTTTTAATATTGATTAATTTATGTTAGAAGTAGAAATAATTCTCCAGTATCTTATTCTTTAATGCACTTTTAGATAAAAGCAACCTATGTGGTTATGTGTATTATGAATCTAGCTACCAATTAGTTTCCTTATCCTACTTAATTCTGACCCTTACTCTTCCACACCCAAGTCTAAAAGATACACTAACTAGAAACATTTTTAGGAAAATTTTTGTTCAAATGATGCTTTCTATTCTTGAATAGAACTAGGTAGAATGAAACAATGTCTTCAGCAATGACCCCTATCTATCAAAAGATAAAGTACCAAAAACAAAAAAAGAATTTATTTGTTGATCCAGCAGATAATTTGAGATTGCTAATAGAGCATAAAACAGAAGTGAAGAGAACACATTTTATCTCAGTGAATTTATTCCAGTTGTGTGCCAACTCTTACTCTAGTATTTTTTTGTGATAATTTATTTTGAGTAATAGTTTTATGTGTCAATAGTCAGTGGAAATATTTCTTACTATAAGTGCTCAAGAAAAAGATACTTTTGAAATCATCTTAAAACTCTACCATATAAAAAACTTTTGTTGCCTTAGACATTATTTTGTCATTGAGAACTTAATAAAAAAACTCAGAGCTCTGGATTTTTTGATAGATATATTTGGTGTGAGAATTAAGATCAGATTATAAAATATTTTTTTACATATTAGTTTTTATAAAATTTATGCATATTTACATAATCATTTACTTATGCTGTGTCTGTTACTCTTCTAATGTCACATACTTAGAATCTTCAGCAATGTTGTATAAGTGTGATGACATAAGGCAACTGCATTTTGTTTATCAAGTTAAGCAATTATGACAATGTATTTCTCTCAAAATGTAATAATTTTGCATTATTTATTTTCATGTTATAAGACCATGAAATGCATTGTTAATTATTTAATTGTGTTCATAAATGTATTATTATATTCTCCATTAGAAAGGTTAAAACTCAAAGGTAAAATATTATCCAGTAATGACTGTATAATAAAATAAGATATGGAAGAAAAAATTTGTGAACATAATAAAAGATGGCATATGATATCTATGAATGATCAAACTATGAAAATATTTTTTTGCACATTTTATGCTCACTCAGACAATACTAACAATTGTGGCAGATTGGTTATTTAAGATCATTTTTAAAGATAGAGGACCGTGTTGGTGAACAGTCCATTTAGTCTACTGTATTCACTTCTACAAATGAAGTTGACACAATTAATATAATCTCATTATTATATAAGAGGAAGTCACCCCAGGATCAAAGAATGAAAGATCATACAAAATATGATCGATAAACCATAGTGATTTGAGCACTTAGTGCTTCAGTTCCTATTACATGATCATAAATTATCACCTATGATTATATCCATAGGTGGCAAATTTTACTTATGAAAAGCAATTCTATAGTGCTATCAATACTTCTATTTTGCTTTTGTGTTTTGAGCAAAAGGCATAATAATTGTACAATGGTACTGTTAGCATAGGTTGTTAGCTAATTACTAATAAAGGAGGAAGCGAAGTTTTCAGAGATTGTTGAACCTAATGGTCTGAGGATCATGAGCATTTTTGCTTTAGTAGAAAGCTATAGCATAAACAGACTTATTTACGCACTCCTGGTCTGTCCCAAGCCCAAGAGAACATAACCCAGCTTAATAAAGAAGCACTTACTCTTTCTCTCTCTTCTCTGCTGATGCTCATCCTGTTTGTTTGCACATTTTTGCCATAGTAACCATGCAAGTGTAGCAGCACAGAGATTCTGGATACTGCCCTGCCTAGCATGACTCAGTTGATTGGGAATTGTCCCACAAAGAGATAGGTCATCCATTTGATTCCTAGTCTGAGCGCATGGCTGGGTTGCATGTTCAGCCTCCACTGGGGATATGCGAGAGGCAACCATTCAATGTTTCTCTTCAGACATTGATATTTCTTTCTCATTCTTTCCCTCTCTCTAAAAGATAAATAAACAAATATTTAAAAAGGGAATTCTGGACAGTGGTCCTTGTTTTGGCTTTGCTGAAGACATGGCTGGACTTTTCCCATGGAAATATAGATGGAGATGGGACACAGGAGCAGCCTTCTCTTTCCACCTGAATAAATCTTGCCACACCACAATGTCCTGTGTAAGGGTCTGTGAAATGCTTTTCTCATATCCCCATGAAAAAGTCCCACTTTCACCAGCAACAGGAAAATAAAGACTTTTTTATTAGTATGAACTCAATGACAGTAACCAAGTTGCAAAAAAATAGACAAGTTTTAATTATTTACTATCTCCTTGTCATTTTAAGTATTTAGTTTTTATATCTCAGGCTAGTTTTCTTTTTCTTTTTAGTTTTATTAAAATTAGCAGCTGGAGGACTTCCGCCAAGATGGAGGCATAGGTGGAAACACTGTGCCTTCTCCCACAACCAAGTTCGAACACAACAAAGGTTTGGAGAAATAGGACACACCCAAAGACCAGAAAACGGAATTATACAGAAGTCTGACAACTACGAACCGTTCAACCGGGACGGTAAGAGAGGCGGAGCCAGCAGCGGAGCTGGGTCAGGCAGGACAGATCCCCCACCTAGGCGCCCAGGCAGCCCGGAACCAGTCGGGGTGTGGGGCAGACTGACGACGGTCGCACATTCGCGCACGGTGAGACGGACCACGCAGGCCCCAGTGGGCGAACCCAGTGGTGGAGGGCTGACGGCAGTGGCATACTTGCATGCAGTGGAACGAAACGCGTGGGCCTGGTGATGGTGGTGGCTGCGGCACCGGTGGGGGCTCAGGCAGCCGGCGGCAGACGGGAAGCCATTGCCCCTCTTTGACCCTGCCCCCACATACAACGTCACAACCCAGCGACTTAGTTGCCCTGCTCTAGTGAACACTTTAGGGCTCTCATCCTGCTATGGAACAGGCACGAACAGCCCAAAAGATGGTGCAAGAAGAACTCAAAGTCCCAGAGCCAATAACTCTTAAGCGATCGAGAAATTGCCAGCCTCTCAGAAGCACAATTCAAGACACTCTTTATCAGGATGCTCACAGAACTGGTTGATTATAGTCACAAATTAGAGGAACATATGAAGGCTAAACTAATTGAAATGAAGGGAGATGTCCAGGAATCCAATAGTGATGGAAAGGAAACTGGGACTCAAATCAATGGAATGGACCAGAAGGAAGAACAAAACATCCCACCAGAAAGGAATGAAGAAATGAGAATTCAAAAAAATGAGGAGAGGCTTAGGAACCTCCAGGACATCTTTAAACATTCCAACATCCGGATTATAGGGGTACCACAAGGCGGAAAAGAAACAGCCACGAGTGGAAAATGTATTTGAACAAATAATAAGGGAGAACTTCCCCAGTCTGGCAAAGGAAATAGACTTCCAGGAAATCCAGGAAGCTCAGAGAGTCCCAAAGAAGTTGGACCCAAGAAGGAACACACCAAGGCACATCATAATTACATTAGCCAAGACTAAAATGAAGGAGAGAATCCTAGAAGCAGCAAGGGATAAGGGGACAGTCACCTACAAAGGAGTACCCATCAGACTGTCAGCGGATTTCTCAAAAGAGACCTTACAGGCAAGAAGGGGCTGGAAAGAAGTATTCCAAGTCATGAAATCCAAAGACCTACAGCCAAGATTGCTTTATCCAGCAAAACTTTCATTTAGAATGGAAGGACAGATAAAGTGCTTCTCAGATAAGGTCAAGTTCAAGGAGTTCATCATCACCAAGCCCTTATTATATGAAATGCTAAAGGGACTTATATAAGAAAAAGAAGATGAAAAATATGAACAGTGAAAGGACAGCAAACACACAGTTATTAACAACCACACCTAAAACAAAAGCAAACCAAGAGGACAGCTAGATCAGGAGTGGAACCATAGAAATGAAGAACACATGGAGGGTTAGAAACAGGGGGGTGTGAGGGGAAGAAGGGGGGAGAAGGCACAGAAAATAGCATAGATGGTAGGTAGAAAATAGATGGGGGGAGGGCGAGAATAGTGGGGGAAATATAGAATCTAAAGAACTTGAGACATGTGGTTATAAACTAAGGGGGGGAGAATGGTGGGGGAGGGAGGGTGCGGGTGGAGGGGAATGAAGGGGCGGAATAGAACAACTGTAATGGTATAACCAATAAAATATATTAAAAATAAATAAATAAAATAAAATTAGCAGCTGGAAAAAAACAATGTTTCTGTGGGCTTTTGAAAGCAAAAACTTTATGAAACTTATTCACTCTTTTGTATGCAAATTTTATTTAAAGTTTTAAACAAATTCACTTGTGATTATGTGATTTATAATGAGAAACATATATTTGTTTTTTTCTGGCACAAAATTCTTAAACTCTTATGGTTTTCTAAATGATGAAAGCAAGAAAGCTGTGATTTGTTATGTTAAAAGGTGACTTTTATTTTATTTTTTACTTTCTTTTCTGTAATGTATTTATTTGCTTATTTTTAATTAAATGTTATTGATTATGCTATTAAAGTTGTCCAAACATTTCCCCCTTTATCTCATTCACCTATCAACTCCCACTCCCTCAGGCAACCTCCATACCATTTTTCATGTCTATGAGCCATGTGTGTAAGTTCTTTGGCTACTCCATTAATTAAATAATTAACAGCGCATTTCATGTTCTTATAAATAATGCAAAATTAATTGCTTAACTTGATAAACAAAAAGCAGTTGCCTATCCTCTACTTTACATTCCCACAGCTACTCTGTAACTACCTATTTGTACTTTTGAATCTCCCCACCTCTTCACCCATTCCCTCTTACACCCCTCCCATCTGGCAACCATAAAAATGCTCTCTGTATCCATAATTCTGTCTCTGTTCTTGTTTGCTTATTTTGTTTTTTAGATTTAATTGTTGATAGATATGTATTTATTGCCATTTTCTTGTTCATAGTGTTGATATTCTTTTTCTTAAATAAGTCCCTTTAACATTTCCTATAGTACTGGTTTGGTGGTGATGAATTCATTTAGATTTTTCTTTACTGGGAAGCTCTATTTGCCCTCTGATTCTAAATGATAGCTTTGCTGGGTAGAGCAATCTTGAATGTAGGTCTGGGCTTTTCATGACTTTGAATATTCCTTGCTACTCCCTTCTAGCCTACATAGTTTCTTTTGAGAAATCAGCTGACAATCTTATGCGAACACCCCTACAGGTAACCAATTGCTTTTCTCTTGCTGTTTTAAGATTCTCTCTTTATCTTTAACCTTTGGCATTGTAATTATGAAGTGTCTTGGAGTTGGCTCTTTGCATCCATCTTGTTTGGGATTCTCTGTGCTTCCAGGACTTGTGTGTTTATTTTCCTCACCAAATTAGGGAAATTTTCTTTCATTATTTTTTCAAATAAATATTCAATTTCTTGCTCTGTCTCTTTTCCTTCTGTCACCCTATGATGTGAATGTTGGAATGCTTGAAGTTGTCCCAGAAGCTGCTTTCACTATCTACATTTATGTAGATTCTTTTTCTTCTTGTTGTTCTGATTGGTTATTTTTTGCTTTCTTATGTTCTAAATCATTAATTTGACTCTCAGCTTCATCCACTCTTCTGTTGTTTCCCTGTAAATTGTTCTTTATTTGAATTAGTGATTCCTTCATTCTGACTAGATCTTTTTTATGCTTCAGAGGTCCTCAGTAAATTCCTTGAGCATCCCTATATGGTCCAAATGAAACAATGGATCAAAACTCCAGAAAAAGGACTTAACAACAGGCAGCTGGTTGTCAGAAGACCAAACCATATGATTAGAGGATTGGAACCTTTAGTCTCATTCCCCTTATCTCTGGAGAGTGGAAAAAGGGTTGGAGGTTGAGGTCAGTCACCAGTAGTCAATGATATAATCAATCATGTCTATAATGAAACCTCCATAAAAACCCAAAAAGATGACATTTGAACAGCTTCGGTGGTGGACATATGGATATTCAGGAAGAGTGATGTGCCTGGAGAGCTCTGTGCCACTTTCTCTTATCTTGCCCAATGAACCTCTTCCATTTAGACGCTTCTGCATTATAACCTTTGAAAATAAACCATAAGCTAATAAGAAAAAACATCTCTCTAAGTTCTGTGAGTTGCTCTAGCAAATTAAAGCCAAGATGAGAGTCATTGGAACCTCCAATATGTAAATGGTCTTTCAATAACACAGGTGATCATAACCTGAGTTTGGGATTGGCATCTACATTTGGGATTAAGGGCAATCTTGTAGCACTGAACCCATAGCTTGTGGGATCTGAAGCTATCTCCAAATGTGTGGTATCAGAATTGAATTGAATTGCAGGACACCCAGCTGGTGCCAGAGAATTATTTACTGGCAAGGAACCCGCCCTCCCTGCCCCCACTCCAACACACACACATACATGGGACTTGGAGTACAGGGGACTTTAACATCCTTGACTGTTATCTGATGTCCTAATTAATTTTCTTAAGTTAATTCATCATTTATATTCTTTAGTGTGAAAACCATCAGTGGTAAAATGCACTATGCATTTGGATTCATAGACTAGGTGTGTGACAGAAGAGATTTGAATTTATGTTTACCATTCACCCTTCCAAGCCAAACATCCAAAAGACAAAATAAAATAATAGTTGTCACTGATTATTTTCTGAATTAGGATGAGGCATGATTTTCTACATTTTGGTTTTAGAGGATTTAGCTGAAAGTTCAACTGAGCTCCTTACTTGCAAAGAAGCTATTTCTGAAAGTTCACCTCCAAGCAAACTAACTGGCCAGATAAGTTATAGCTTTATTTTGGCCAGAGAAAATAACCAATTTTATATATTTATGCATTTGTGTGTGTGATATTACATACACATATCCTCACATCATGAGATTTGTCTAGATGGTAAAATTTCAATAATGCAGTGTGAAACGTATTATTGTTTGTACAGAAATTATGACTCATTCATCTCATTTTATACCTTGCTTCTCTTTTACAACATGGGATTTTACTTTGGTCTACAATAACACCATTGCTTCCTGACTAATGAGCACTGGTCTGGATACTTTCTGTTGCAGTATAGTGTAAAAGAAACTTAAGTGCCTTCAGTAAACTTCTCTTTTTCAGTGTGTGATTTTACTTTAAAACAGTAATGACTGCTGGTCATCTTATCTCTGGGGAGGAATTTTATGTCTGCAGTCTGTAAAAACAAGTTTTGAAAGGGCATATTCCAAATGTTAAAAGAAGTTTTTATCCCTAGAAATTAGGACTACAAAACTTTTTCATTTTTTGATTTATATATGATTTATTCTAATTTTTTAATGAGTTTTTTTGTAGTCATAGGAAACCATAAAATATTTTTTAAAACTAAGTTCTGCTGCACATAAATTATGGCAATGTGTTCCTAATGTGTTTGAAATAATCATGGGAAAATGGGGATTTACTACTAAACTATCAAGAAATTATTTGTATTTGATTTTTGCATAAGTTTCTAATTGTTACCATACCACTTGAGACCTATTCATATTTGTTAATATTCTTTTGCAACTATATGACACTTCAATATAATTTAATGATTTAATAATACTATGTGTGAAATACTTTCAATATATTAAAGTATATTACTCTTATGAAAAAATCTATATTATGTGAGTGGTAAGATTTGAAGAAAGAAACTTAATTTTCTCACTTTTTAATGGATAGAGAGGGAGACTTTTATTCTTTTATAATATACCCAGAAGGCCAATTTCTATGACAGTTTTATTGTACTTTCCCAGAGATGAAGACATTTCACATTAATCTATATTCTAAGACATTGCAGGCGACTTGAATGCTAAAGAATCATTTAGTTTAACTATGGGGCTGAAAGGTCAGTTGATCCAGAAGACTTTGTAATTTAAATAGAAAAATTAATTCATAAATATTTTTATATTTATAGTAGCACTTCTTAAAGCTTATACAGTGGGTCATGCAACAAAACTATGAATAAGTTTAAAAATATGATCTAATATTTATGAACACTAGAGACATATGTAAATGGAGACAAACTTCATCTTTTATTGTTAGAGATGTATTGTTTTTTAATAACTTGTAGATTTTGTCTTTTTATCCTATAACTGCTCTAACAAAAGAATTGTGCCATCAATTTTGATATATTCTTAATTCATGTAAAATATAGCAGGTTCAATATATAGAGTAGAAAATACTTAGGACATTTTAATATTACTTATATTCTTTTCTATTACATATACATAATAAGATTTATGTTTTGTTTGTGACCTTCATCTAAAACATTGTATATTATACATAACTGCTATGAAAAGGTGTTCAGTAAAGATAACTGAGATAAAAAGAGAAACTATTCCTTGTAGAAATTAATACAGTCAATAAAATTCCTAAAGAAACAAATGTACTGATTTTTTAAAAATAAACTATGTCATACTGTAAGCTATCTTGTTAAAGTATAAAAGGATATTGTAATAAGCTTTGAAACAAACAATGACATTTTTAAACTGGAAGGGTAATTTTAGGTGTTATAACTTCTTTTCTTCCATTTTATAGCTGAAAATAATGGTAGCTCATAAAAGATTAAACCACTTGACTAAATTCACAGAAGTTATAGAGAGCTAATCATATCCTAGATGGTATGTTTAAATTATGTCTCTATAAATTTTATTTTAATTAAACATTTATTCATTAACATTTATTTCTTCCTATTGTCTGTCTGAGGGACTCAAAATTTGTCAGCTATCACTCTTATTTATAATAAAAATAGTGATGATGCCCTGGCTGGTGTAGATCAGTGGATTGAGCATGGCCCACAAACCAAAGTGTCGGAGGTTTGATCCCAGTCAGGGCACATGTCTGGGTTGTGGACCAGGTCCCAGCAGGGGACACACAAGAAGCAACCACACACTGATGTTTCTATCCCTCTCTTTCTCCTTCCCTTCCCCGCTGTCTAAAAATAAGTAAATAAAATCTTTTAAATAGTGATGACATTTATTCATTCACTTTGCAAATATTTCTTGAATATTGGTTACTTAGGTGCCGGGTATTCAGTAAGGCTAAAGGTACGTCAGAGAAAATAGCAGTCACGTTTCCTGTTCTCACAAGGTAAATAACAAAATGGCCAACAAACAAAAGTAATTTCCATATTATAAATGTTACAAAGAAAATAAAACATGGCAACATGTTGAAGAGTGACTAGAGTGTGGTCAGCGAGGGCCTTTGAGCCAAGTTTTAAAAAAATTAGAAAAGCTAACACTGAAAAGATATTGCACTAAAGGGTTTTGGGAGAGAGAATAGGAAGAATAGAAGCTTTAGAGAAAAAATGAGATTGGGTGTTTGAGAAACATTAAGTAAATCACGAATGAGCATGGGAGAGAGGGATGAGATGGCCTAGGTTAGTTTTCAGGCTCCAGGTTACAGAAAAGCCTTTTACAAGTTGGGATTTTTTTACAAGTACAAAAAGAATCTACTGGGAAATAGGCAACATATGCTATGATTTCCATTTTGAGAAACATTGCTTTGGTTGCTTATTGATAATAGTTTAAAAAACAGCAAGAGTGCAAATGTGGTTTGCATTAAATGAATCTTCATGCCAAGAAGAATTATAAAAGCTTAAAAAAACACAAAACAACTACTATAGCAAAAATAACTACTTGAAAGAAGCAGAGATCTCAGATAAGGGAAAAACACTTAAAGAAATATTTATTTAAATTGTGGTTTCCTTATTCTTTTTAGGACATTTGCTGATTCCCAGTACGGGAGAATAAAGGCCAAGTGGGAGGGGGTGTTGACCATACACAGGGAAAATGGAAACATTTAAACAGTCTAGATAATCATTTTGGTGTTGAGAGTATTTATAATCCATGAGACTACATGTGGGAGAAAACACAAATACACATAAGATGCATTAAGTTAAATATAACCATCAGAACAGAAATATTTGCAAAAAATTATGAAACTATTTTGTTAAATTTTTTGTTAATAAACTTGAAAATCTAGATGAAATGAGTAGCTTTAAGAAAATATAATTTACTAAATAGAAATAAATTTTAAAAAGATACTTTGTATATTAAAAAATGTACAAAAATTTATAAAGGGGCTTCCTTATAAAAAGCACCAGGCTCAGATGATGTAATATGATAATAAAATAAACTAATTTCCTAGAATTAATTTTACGTTTGATTCTGATTCTAAATGCCCTGAAATTCTTAATTATTTTTTATTTTGTCCAATTACAGTTGACATACAATATTGCATTAGTTTCAGTTGTACATCCCAGTGATTAGACTATATGACTTACTAAGTAACCATCCCAATAAATCTTGGACCAACCTGGCACCATGCTTAATTTTTTAAATGATTTTATTTATTTATCTTTAGAGGGGAAGGGAAGGAGAGAGGGAGAGAAATACCAATGTATAGTTGCTTCTTGTGCGTCCCCTGTTGGGAACTGGCCTACAACCCAGGCACGTGCCTTGGCTGGGAATTGAACCTCGATCCTTTGGTTCATAGGCCCACGCTCAATCCACTGAGCTACACCAGCCAGGGCCACACATAATTATTATAGCATTTTTGACTGTATCCCCTATGTGGTACTTTAAATCCCCATGACTATTCTGTAACAATAAATTTATACTTTTTAAAAGTTCTCTCCTGAAGACATTTTTTTATTGCTTTTAGTGAGAGAGGAAGAGAGAGATCCAGACAGACGGAGACAGAGACAGAGAGACAGAGAGACATCAATACAAAAGAGAAACAGCTATTTTTTTCCCTCTGGTATGCTCCATGATCCAGGATCAAACTGGTAACTGTGGGATGGTGTTCCAATTAACCAAGCCAAACTGGCCAGGGCCAATTCATACTTCTTAATCCCTTCACCTTTTTCATCAATACCTTGAAACCCCTCCCATCTGGCAGCTGTCAAAATGTTCTCTGTATCTATTAGTCTGCTTCTGTTCTGTTTGTTAATTTATTATGTTTTTTAGATTCAACTGTTGATGGGTATGTGTTTATTGCCATTTTATTGTTCATGTTTTTATGTTTTTTTCTTTGTCTTAAAAAAGATTCTTTAACATTTCATATTATACTGGTTTGGTGGTGATAACATTCTTTAGCTTTTTCTTCTCTGGGGAACTCTGTATATATCCTTGATTCCAAATGATAGCTTTGCTAGGTAGAGTAATCTTGGTTGTAGGTCTTTGCTTTTCATCACTTTGAATATTTCTTGCCACTCCTAAGTTTCTGTTGAGAAAACAGCTGACAGTCTATGGAAGTTCTCTTGTAGGTAATAACTGTTTTCCTCTTGCTGTTTTTAAGATTCTCTCTTTGTCTTTAACATTTTGCATTTTAATTATGATGCATCTTGGTGTGGACCTCTTTGAGTTCATCTGTTTCAGAACTCTTTTCACTTCCTGGACTTGCATGTGTATTTCTTTTACCAGCTTAGGGATATTTTCTGTCATTTTTTTTCAAATAGGTTGTCAATTCATTACTCTTTCTCTTTCCCTGCAAGCACCCCCATGATGCAAATCTTAAGTTGTCCCAGAGGCTGCTTACACTATGTTAACTTTGGGGTTTTTTTAGCTGCTTCGATTGGATATTTTTTGCTTTTCTATATTCCAAATTGCTGATATGATGCTCAATCTACTCTACTGTTGACTCCCTGTAAATTATTCTTCATTTCAATTAGTGTATCCTTTATTTCTGGTTGTTTTTTATGATTTCTATGTCTTTTTTATTGCTGTTGAAATTCTCACTAAGTTCCTTGAAGTTCTAAGTTCTTTGAGCATTTTTATAACCATTGTTTTGAACTCTGTATCTGGTAATTTGCTTGCATCCATTTCACTTAGTTTTTTATGGAGATTTCTCCTGTTCTTTTATTTGCTATTTCTTTCTTTGTCTCCACATTTGGGCTGCTTCACTATGCTTTTTTCTGTTTATTAGATAGAGCTGCTCTTTGGACTTGGAAGAGTGACCTTATATAATGAGTATCCTGTAAGGCCCCAGAAGCAAAGCTTACTCACCACAGCTGGACACTCCAGGTGCACCCCTGTGGGAACAGTGTGCATTTTCCTGTTGTAGTTAAGCCTTGGTTGCTATTGGTGTCAATAGGAGGGATTCACCTCCAGGCTGAGCAACTGTGGGGACTGGCTGCAACTACAGCAGAGGCGCTGATGTGCAGGAGTCCACCCTACAGAGCAGGACTTACTTCACTGGGGCTTTTGTGCTGAGTCCACTCCTTGAGTGTGTAGTATGTGGGGGTTGTCACATTGTAACTCGCATGGTGTAAATCTGTCCACTGGATGCACTTGCTCTGGGACCTCCACGAGGTGCAATGTAGCCACCTCCCATGCCCTGCTCCAGGCCATCCAGTACCAGCTGCAGAATGACTGCTGCTTACGCTGGGCTTGGAGGTGCCCAGGAGAGGTCAACCTGTGAACCAAGGCTGGCTGCTACTGGTGCCAGGCCTGGGGCTCTCTGGCAAGAGGTATGGGATATGCGGAGGCTAGATGCTGCTTGTTTGAGAGGTTTTAGGAAAGTCCAAAGCATGAGGCAAGAGAGGTCATTTGCATGGGAAAACCACTAGAAAGGCCTTCGGTAGGCCCACAGGTTGGGTGGGGCAGGGTCTCAGGGACTCACCAGGGTGGGGGTAACAGTATGATCTGTGTTAATGGAGACTCACATATGGTGCCTGCCTACCTACTCTGTGGGGTGTGTCTCAGAAAAGGAACAATCTGCCAGCACTTTTGTCTGGCAAAAAGCTGCCCGACCCTCAGGTTCTTGTCCTGATGCTGGGTAATAAATTTTCTCACCATGTGTCCCTGGTTCCTTTAAAAGGAAATGCGGGGGACTCAAGAAGCCCTGTGTCTCACTCAGCCACAATCCTTGATGGTATTTTTAGAGAAGGGAGGGACGAAGAGAAGGAGAGAAACATCAATGTGCAGTTGCCTTTCACGTACCTGGCAACTAGGGACCTGGCCTGCCACCCTGGCATATTCCCTGATTGGGAATTGAACCAGCGACCCTTTGGTTCACAAGCCAGCACTCAGTCCACTGAGCTATACTGGCCAGGGGAAATAGTTTGTTTTTGTTGTCAAAATACAATGAGTATAGGATTTGACAAGTTCTGAAGCAGATGAGTACCGAGGTATGTCTGCGTTATACTAGCATCTTATACTCTCGGAATTCTTATTTTGCAGTCTCCTATCAATTTTGTAAAAGTTTTTATTGTATTGATTTATTGAAAAACTCAGGCCACTTTCACTGTAGAAAACTGTATATTGTGGATTTGGCTGATTGCTACATCTACTCCATTTACTCCTCTATTCCCCACATTTCCTAGAGAATGGTAGTTAGAGCCAAAGTTTAATGATGTTCTGGCCCTTTTTTTGGTGAAAATAAAATTGATCCTTGGTTTCAGTTGAATAATAATATTTTTTCTCACTTGCTTTGCCAGTATTTTTGTGCAAGGCTATATATTTTCTTTTTTAAAACATTAATTTTATAAATTTTCGTGTAGAAGACATTTGTATTTATTTTACTAGTGTAAAATTTTACAATCCCAAACCCCTTATTTTATTCAGCTACACTTGTACTTATACTTTCCAGAGGTAACTCCTAAGAGACATTTGTGTTTTGTTTCAGAAATTGTCTGTGCTCTTTAAATGTACTAAAATGAAAGTTTGAATGCTATATATATTTTTGCAGTTTGCATTTTTGCTATTGATTTATAAAGAGAGATCTATTTCACTTTCTAAATAACCACGTAAAATATTGTCTTGATGTTATATAATTTAACCAATCATTTTCTGAAGGGCAAAAGTGTTTTTTTTCCAGTTTGATACTAGTTTTGGTTACTTTTCTATTCTCAACAACACAGTAAGAGGTGCACAATCTATATTACTTTCACCCCAATGATTGGATATTATATAACTTACTAAGTGGTCATCCTCATATATCCATACTCCTTCTTTTCCTTTGGTATTTGGAAGTAGAATGTCCTGTTTGGGCTGAGATAGTTCCCACAAAGTCTCATGTATTTTGAGGAGTTGGGAGAGAGTCTGCAGAGTTCCTGGATTACTACTACTTTGGTAATTAAAATAAACATAACAATAAAATAAACAATAAGTCATTTTATTTCTAGCTATTGTAACAAGAATATGAGAGCTGATTAATTATTTGAAGAATCATGTTGTAGCCATTTAGTTAATATGGTATAAATAAGACAGTTTTGTTTTTTTTTGTTTGTTTTTTTACCTCATGTTATAACCAGAGAGAGAATGGGAGAATGCAAGGTGGACCGGGGATGAGGGAGCAGCTCAGCCATAGTTATCACAGGCTCCCGAGGTTCTTTCCATTGTCACCATTTCTCAGCCAACAGGAAGAGAGGCAGAGAAAATCTAGGGCAAACATCTTTGAGTAGATGACCCTGAAGTGACACTTATTTCCATTAGGATCCTCTGGCCATATGTGCCCACCAGGGAGGCTGAAAAGTGTAGCTGAGAGGCCACACGCCTAAGTCTTAGGATGTTCCATTTTCAAATAGAAAGAAGAGGAAACGGAGGGTAGGGGATAGTCCATAGTCTCCATCACTGGGATAAAGAGTAAAATATCTCATTGACAGAAAGTCCATCTTCTGGTAACCCCCACTCATAATGAATTGGACTTAGTTCACCCTCTGATAAAATATAGGGATTTAGAATCACTGGAAATAAAAGACAATGATGTACGTTGGCAAGTCTGAGATTATAAAAATGTTATGAATGAAATATACATTTTGCTGAATTTCTACATTGGGTCATGCCCATTGACTTTGATCTAAGAATTTTGATGCCACAAAGCCCAACTTCACTTTAACTAAATCAAATCTGGTAAGAATGATATTTTTCTTAGTCATCCTGTATTTGGTCTTTTACAACAAGAGAAAAACAACTTAGCCAGAACTGGTTTCACTCTATTCCTAGCTTAGTGCCTTTGCATCTGAAGGGGATCTATAGTCAGTGGCAGTCCATCTAGCTGTGGGAAATTCGGCCTTCCCACACAGTACAATCTTCCGCTTTTCACCACTTTAACATTTCTGTGTCTTTCACTAGTACTTCACTTTCTGTCCACATCTCCTTTATTGTTCCTCACTGTCATATCATTTTAATTAGTATTTATCTCCCAATGATGGAAGTTATGTGGCAGCTAATTCATCTTTTCAAACTTGGTCTTATTTATCATTCTATGATGTCCATATATTTTTGTATTTTTTGGTAATCGGTTCTGATTCTTAGTGTAGATCCTTCTTTCCTTAAATTTATTGTCCTATTGTGCTCTGAATCCCTGTCTAAATAAAATACAAAGATGGTTATTTTTATATATACACACATACTTGGTAGAATATAGGAACTACCTTATGTTTCTTCAGGCAATTTATGTCATTACTTGAGTGCTATTTTGAAGTTAGTATGAAACACTTAGAAAAATAAAATTTCTTCCCCAAAATTAAATTGTAAACTCAAGGCATAATGGACTAGAGCTTAGATAATTGAATTCACATGAAGGAAACACACTAGCTCCCAGGCCCTTGCAGTTTTTGTCCTAAGTGAATGCTTTAGAAAATCTGAAGAAAGTATCTGTCAACTTAAAGATTGGCTCATAACCTAAGGATGCAAAGAAGGAAGGGAGAATTATAAAGCAATTGTTGCCGATGCCCAAATAAACCCTGCCTGGAGAGAGGTAGGCATTAGTAAATAAACTTTGAGTATTTCCAGTCCCATTAACAAAACCATCACCCGTGTGAGATACCTGCACCTGACAGTCTTGTAACATTAACATTCAATTTATCTCTTGGTTGTCCTGGTGTCATATTTACCCCAAACTTTCAGATGTTTATTGACCTCCCATTTATTTTGCTATGGCAAGTATTACCATGCCAATGATATTTATACTTCTCATAGACCATTAACATATTATCACTCTGATATTTTTTATACGAGAGCCAGACTTTTAGGGTCTGGCCTCTTTGCACCTAAGGAAACTAGCTCCCTGAGACCTAGAGATGGAACATGAATCTGACATGTGACAAACCACTGGTGCTCAGCCTGGGACTGCCCCGCTCCAGTAATGCTTTTCTGTGCTTCATAAATCAGAGCCCTCACCATAATGCCCTGGGGAACTCTAAGAAAATAATTAAGAAAAAGTTATTAATATACCTCACCCCAGATCTACCAAATCTGGATATTTATCAGTAAAATCCAAGAACATCTAATCTGTAAAATTACCCTGAATCATTGTGACATAATTAACCTGGTAATATGCTAGTGACACATGTTTATAAAACCACTGTGGAAATTTTACTCTGCTGCAATTGTCATTCATTCTTTCTCAAGGAATTTTTACTATTTTAATGAAAATTCTGTGCATATATTCTTAATATTTAGAAAATACATATATACATACATATACCTATATGTATACATATGTTGGCTTACAATATGCATGACATGTTACACAATCATTACTAATATAATGGCCAGTAGTCATTTCCAAACTCTATTTAGTTAATTCCCTCAGATTTTAAGTGGATATCGATTAACAAAGCATTAAATTATTGTAAATATTTTTAAATATTTCAAACAACTATTATTTACTGCATTATTCAGTCAAATAATGCTATCCTATGTTGGAGAGTCAGCTGTTTTGGGATCGTTTGTGTGCTTTGAAATTTGTTAAATCTTTTCTGTGCTGGAAAGTTGAAGCCAACAGCTTTTATCAACATTAAGTAAAAGCTGTAAATACAGTTTTCTTTTCAATAATTAAATGGATGCATAAGCCCCACTGATTTACTTAATTCTAACTAATACTAAACCTAAAATTACTTAAGATTAATATATACTTATATATAAATGAATTTATTATTTACTTATTTATTTACATATATAAGAGCAATGAGAAAATGTGTTCAAAATAATAGATGTGAAGAAATCTTAGTGATGGGAAACAGGGTGGAGAAAGTCATGGGTTAGTTGATACAGCAAATAAACACCATGAGATGCTGAACACATCACAATTTAGCAGGACATATGTCAGTCGATTCTAAAACAGAAACATTGATTGGTTCAACACATGCTCATTGGGATACTGTACTGAGTACCAGCAATGTTAACAGTGAACAAGGCAATCCTCTCATAGAACTTACATGTAAAGAGGAAGCAACCTAGATGCCCATCAGTAAATGACTGGATCAAAAAACTATGGTACATTTACACAATGGATTTCTATGCTGCAGAAAGGAAGAAAGAGCTCCTACCTTTTGCAACATCATGGATGGAACTGGAAAGCATTATACTGAGCAAAATAAGCCAGGCGGTGAAAGACAAATGCCATATGATATCACTATTAACAGGAATCTAAACATCAAAACAAACAAGCAAGCAAAATATGACCAAAGACACTGAAATACGGAACAGACTGACAGGGACCAAAGGGGAGAGGGGAGAGAATCACAGGGGAAAAGGGGATGGATTCACATGAACAAGTATAAAGGACACATGGACAATAACTAAGGGGGGGGGCATTGGGGGGCCAGGGCTGGGAATATAAGACAGAAAACTGTACTTGAACAAGAATTAAATTAAAAAAGGGGACTACAGTCTGTTTGTAAAGACTCAAAAAGAAAAACATCAGGATGGCTTCAACTATCACAATCTCTGTGAACTGTAAAAACTTAGAGTAAGTTTTTCAAGCCTGGACCTCTTGAAATATAATTTTATTCTGACCCACAGATAGTCACAGGAAAATTGAAAAGTTGATAAGCAGGTCCCAAAATAATACTTTGTCCATAAGAATCTATGTAAGATAAACATAATGCTTTTTCTCTACTTCCCTTCCCACCCAATTGCCTCTGTCTTCATACAATCTACTGCGCTTGTCTTCTCAGATCTATCCAGACAGCACAAGATATATTTCAACAAAACACCACATACAACATTTCTGTTAAAAATGGAAAGAGGACAAGAAACAGACTAAAGTTTATACTTAAAAAGTTAGGAATATAAATATATTTAATATTGTTCTAATGGTAACCATGAAAACAAAACAAAAATCAATTAACAATAGTTGACTGAGAAAAGGAAATTTATTTGAGAGTGTTATCATTTTTCTGACATTTTATGCCATTAGAAAAAAATGTATTCACAACTTCTATAATATTAAAAAAATAACTGGAATAGGTTTTGAATTTCCAGATCGTCAATACCAAAAAAACCTATTGGGAAAAAGCACAATGTAACATAATTTTGCCAAATATTTTAATGTTTAAATTATCATCATTATTAATGTTACAATAAAAGAGAAAATGGGAAAGGCTTCTAACTTTTAAGCCCTTACTTTGATCCATTCACTGTGAAAGATACATTGGCATTATTTACGTAATTTGATTTGTTTCCTCACCCAAATATGGAATTAATTCCCCTGTTGCAGAGATGGAGGAACTTGAAGAATATCTTTTAAAGTAGTTGATAGACTGTGTGAAGAAGAATCAAAGACTGATATATATTAGCTTCTATGTAGTTCACAATTTTCAAAGAAGAGAAACTATTCCTTAGAGAAAGAAAACTGATGTTTAATCTTGTGGGAACTTACACAGAGAGAAATTTCACATATAGGACATTATAAAAAAGGACAGCATGAACTAACACCCTTGCAATAAATAAAATGAGTTTCCCAGAGCTGTTTCTTATGTTTTAGAAATCTTTTTTAAATAAGAACAAGCAAAACAGAAATATATAAAAATTGACCATTTCTCTCTTCTTTCCTTCTCCCCTGTCCTCCCAGATTCTCACCCTTTAGAGATGATCACTTTTTCTTCTCTGCTTACTTGGGACAATGTCTTTCTGACTGTGCCTATATATTATTTGAACAAGTTGATATTTTTAAAAGCTAGGCAGTAAAAAAAATTCTGTGACTCTCATCTCAACACACAGCTTTCTTAACACAAAGATAAAGTGTTAGACTATGGCCAAAATAACTTGGTTTCATATTTGTACAATCTCCTATTAATATTTCACCAATCAGTCAAATATTAATGGAATACATATTAGGTGCAATGTGTACTGTGGTCAGTAGGTTCAATTTATTTTTGCATTGCTTTACTTAAAATATTCATGGATTAATATGAGCAGTATTTAAATAAAAATAGTACTGGCTGGAATTCATAAGTGCAAAGAAAGAGCAGTAGATGTGTTCAAAGGATTCAAAGGAGATGGAGACCTCTTGTTGACGGGCTCAGGGATTAATGGAAAAGATGATTAAATGAAAACTGAGTGACATTCACGTGAGTTTTTTGGCATGCGAAGGAATAGTCTTAGGAAGGGAGGAGAATTTACTGTTGGAAAAAAATCAAAGGGAGATGAGGTACATAAATGAAATCCAAAGGGGAAAATAAAGATAAGTACGGGGGGAGTTACAGAGAATTGCTAATAAGACCTTTAGATGCTTGTAACACCCTTGCTGGGATAGTGCTTTGAGATTATTTTAGTGGAGATCTAGGGAATTTCATTTTTGGAAGTGCCTCAGAAACCTGAACATGAGCAGGGATGGCAGAGTAGAAGGGACTCACTGAAGCACCATCTAGACTTTAACCAAAGAAGGTCATTTTTATTTATTTCTTTGGAGGAGTTGTGAAGGAGACCTCTGGTTTAAACTAACGTGATAGAAGTTCTACTTACCAAAAGAACCTATGCACCCCGATGTTCATAGCAGCACAATTTACGATAGCCAAGAGTTGGAAGCAGCCTAGATGCCCATCGGTAAATGACTGGATCAAAAAACTATGGTACATTTACACAATGGAATTCTATGCTGCAGAAAGGAAGAAGGAACTACTACCCTTTGCAACATCATGGATGGAACTGGAAAGCATTATGCTGAGCGAAATAAGCCAGGCGGTGAAAGACAAATATCATATGATCTCACCATTAACAGGAATCTAAACAAACCAAACAAGCAAGCAAAATACAACCAATGACACTCAAATATGGAACGGGCTGTCAGGGCCCACAGGGGAGAGGGGAGAGAATCATAGGGGAAAAGGGAATGGACTCACATGAACAAGTATAAAAGACACATGGACAATAACTAAGGGTGGGGGGTGGAAAGGGGAGGGAGGCGGGGAGCATGGGGTGGGGGGCGGGCAGGGTTGGGATTATAAGACAGAAAGCTGTACTTGAACAAGAATTAAATAAAAATTATATTTAAAAAAAAAAAAAAGTTCTACTTAAAGTTAATATAAAAAAAGATAAGTTGTCAATTAAAAGATTTAGGAATAGCAGATTGCAGCTGGGGTTTATGGATATTTACCAAAGATTAGGATATTTCTAGAACATGTCTAGTACTTGTGCTTCATGTGACTGCTTGTGATATGTGACATGATATTGCTTTATGTTTCTTTAGATAGTTCCAATGGGGTAGACATACCTGCTTGCAACATTTATACCTTATACCTCATGGCACCACTGTTAGAGAAAGACCACATTTCCTACAAAGCTCTTGTTTGAAAAATCTGAAGAAAATTATTTTTTTCTGGGTCAGGTGTCTGTCCCTGGACAAATTAAGTGGAACTGGAATAGAGCAGTGTGCAAAAGAACATGCCTCATCTGTTTTTATTCTTATCTGCACTCAATCCGCTGCAGCCCTGGTAACTGCTAGACCCATATAGTTGCATGTGTTCAGGTAAGAGAGAACGTGCAAATGAACGCGGCAAGTGAATTACTGAGGAAGCAAGAGACAGCGCTTCTTTGTTCCCCTGAGATTATATTAGTTTGGGTTTGGGACAGACCAGGTACTTTTTCAAAAGAACCAATCAACTTCCAAAACTTTTGCCAGGTTTTGATAAGTCCACCCCTAGTTAGACTGTCAGGCCTCTATGGTCAAGCTCCTCCCTTGTTGCCCCCCAACAAGGAGGGAGTAGTGTAGGAGTAGGAAGCTGTAGCTTCCTGGTGAAGCAAACAGGCTTGGGCACCCCGATTAAACTCAATGCTACCTACCTTTCCTCCATTTCAATTTATTTTTTAAAGATTTTATTTATTTTTTTTTTAGAGAAAGGGGAAGGGAGGGAGAAACAGAGGGAGAGAAACATCAATGAATGGTTGCCTCTAGGATGTCCCCAACTGCAGACCAGGCCTGCAACCCAGGCATATGCTCTGGTTGGGAATCAAACTATAGACTCTTTGGTTTGTAGGCCGGCACTCAATCTACTAAGTCACACCAGCCATGCCTCCTCCCTTTCTCATTACTAATTAGCCAAGTACATATGGCAATGCTACTAGATATGAAATTCTAGGGAGGAGAACACCTTTCCCCCATGGTAGATCTTAGACCTTCTCCCTATCTCAGATGGGGCAAGACAAACGACGGAATTCTTTGGCTTTAATAGTGACATCAGAGCCTGCTTTCTACTGACCCTCCTTAAAAAAGGACATTTCCCCTAAAAGGAATGAGCTTCCAACTTTGGATTCCAGGTAAAATGACAGATACCAGCTAAAATTCTTTACTTATAGTTTTTCAGTTCTTTAAATGTGATAGGAGAAGTTAAAGGCACAATCAAATTGAAATTCTGTTAAAGTTTGACTTATGCATTAATTATAGTGCTAAATTAGGTTCTAAAATTTGTACTAATATTTACAGTGTTTTGACTCACTTAATTTATACTCAAAAATAGTTAAATTATGTTATATTTCAGCAAAATTTATGTAACTATTTTATGCCATTTCTGTTTTTGAAAGATATTGTTAATGCTTTTCTATTAAAAAGAAGCTGCCTGATTTTCAATTTTCATCTTTAAAAAGTCCCCTATGAAATATCTAACCCCCAGAAGCAAAGCACACAAAAAATAAATTACAAAACATATTGTTATTATTTTCTTTGTGTTAAACCATCAAGTTTCTCTTAGTCTGAGAGATTCGTTAGCTTCCCAGAGTCCATATTGTTATGCCTTTCACTGGAGAGTCAGATTGCAGTAATAGAGCTCATCGCAACCCTTTTCCTGATAACTTCCTGAAGAATATCCGAACGCCCATTAACATGCAGTGCACTGAGCTGCTTCAGGGTTTGCAACTGTACTGGAGAAACAGAGAACAACTTATACAACTCCTCTGGGGAGTGTATAAATCTCTTTCTCTCCTAATGTGTGTGCTGTATTAATAACTGAAACCATGCAAGCTGGAGCAATTGTATAAGGAAGAGAATATTAAGGTTTTTCTTTTCTAAACACTTCTTTTATTACCACTGTCTTAGAATCTCTAAAACAATGCATATGCAATCTTTTTGCTTGATAAGGCACACACTTGGCTGCTTTTTCATTTTTTCTTAGAGATTTGTCTTGTGAATTATTTAATAATTCCTAATATTTTGACCCATGCCCTCCCTTCTCCAGTGCTGTTTGCCAGTACACATCATGTACAATATTTGCTGTGTGTCTCCTGTGTACAAGATGCCAAGAATCAGGTGCTCTTCTTCCACCTCTTAGAAGTTGCAGTGCAAAACCAGATGGCCACACACAGGGACTGCAGCATTTTTTGCTCCTTCTGTTTGGCTGCTTCTCCTATTTTACAAATTTTGACTTAAATAATAGCTGTTTGTATATCTGCTACTTCTGGGTTAAATTTGTCTTCCCAATGTCATTGCCTCTCTGGTGGTGGATGGAAGCCTTTCCATTGCACTCGAGTTTTTACCTTGCTCATTTGAGCTGACACCACTAGCATTAATCCCGAATGACTGTCCTGTGCATCTCCCCTAACGACCATGTACAATGTCTCATTTCCTTCCTCAGGAGCAAACCTTAATATTGTTGACCCGCTGGAAGAATGGAGGCGAAAGCCCCCTTTTCATGTGTATGTACAGTTTCACACTTTCACCAATGGATTGTTAAAGTTTCCTAAGACTTGTAAGATCACACATTCTTCAATACTTCAAGGTTTTTTCCTCTTTAGCAAAAATAATATTTATATAAAATTGTGAAATGATGTAAGGAACTATATTTGTGGAGCCATAAATGTATGAGTTTAAGAGTACAGAACGTAAAGAGAAAGAAAAGTTCCTACTGCTCCATTTTCAGTAAGGCAGAAGTGGCTGAAGTAGACCCCAATACCGCCCAGTATCATCCGTTTTTAAAGGTGCAATACATTGTCGTTTTCTTCGTGTAATTTTGAATTCTAACCACATACATTCCCATCTACTGTATAACTTGATTTCCACAGTCCTAATTTTAACAAAGTTTTCCCTGAGTTAAAATGAGTTATTCTCATTGTTGCCGTGCCCAGATTTGTATCATGCTTAGAACTTCTAATGAAGTTAGAAGGAAAACAGAAAGAAATTTTCCTCTTCTGGAAAATTGACAAATTTCAAGGAAGTTTGCTATGTAACAGTCCATCCTAATTCAGTGGTTTATAAAAGAGCTGCTTATTTTTCACAAGCATGCAGGTCATCTGAGGATGAGCTGATCTAGTTGGGACTCCTTTTGGTGGTCTTCTGGTTTCAGTTCTGTTCTTTCTCACGTAGTAGGGCAAATACAATGGACAAATTTAGACTGTCATGTCTGGGTTTTGATTAGTTCCACCCATCTCTCATCTTCTCTTGAGACTAGGCACCTGCTGGGGCATATCCTTCTTATGGCGACAACACAAGTGCAAGGAATGAAGGCACTTGACAAGCTTCTTCCCCTGGGGGTAGAAAAGAAGCCCCACTTACAGTGGAAGCCAGAGAGAAGTTACTGTGCAAATGGAGTCAATACAGGGAGCGGTGAAGAGCTGGGAACATCACTGCGGTCCAGGACACTATGTATCATGCTGAAACATACGTGTATAGATCTTTCTGGAGATACATCTGCTTACCTTCATCATTTATTAGCTAAGTGTTTATAGTAAATATATGACTTTAATATATGTTTTAATGTACTCTGTTGTATAATATATCTGTTTAAATATATTTAATGAACAAAAAACTATTTTTTCCAGAAGTAAGATGAGTGAGTGATCCCAGCGCTTAATCCCACTTAATAATAATTAGGGTGAATTTAAAGGGGAAACCCATCTTCCAAGCTAGTCACTATTTTCACATATTGATCTATTTGCAATATAGCTAAACGCAAGTCTTTGGAGAACTATCCTGTAGGCAGACAAAGATTGGCAAGTGGAACGAATAGGTAAACAGCAGTAACCAAAGGGATCTGTCTTAACTGTTCAAATAGCATTATTACACGCTAAAGTGTTCTTTGTATAAGTTGTTAATGTAATTGCAGTTTTTGACTTTCTAACTCTCCCCTTTCCCATTTTTCTTATCTATCAGGCATGCAAACAAAAGACATATAGAAAAAAGTAGCTTTTTCTTAGAAAAATGGGAAACTAGTTTTATTTTAAAAAAGTACTTTTTTAGTAGAAAAGTAGTTAGCATTTCTTATGCATTGCTAAGTGTCAAGATATTTTACAAATTATTTTATATTATCTCTAATCCTTCCAAAATAGACAGGATAGGTATTACAATCATCAAAATGTATGATCTTCATAATAATAAGTATTAATAGGATTTTCTTGAATCATACATGTTTAAATAAAAACAAGTGTTGCTCAGTAATAATTTAAGTTCATAAAATCTGTGAAAAGAGAAAAAGAGTATCTCAGTGTTATGCTGTTACCATGACATCAACTTAAAATGTATTTATCATGGTGTCTATGAAGAGTCACTCCTTTATATCACCTCTTCCCAGGGCAGAAATCTGTCATTGTCAGAATTTACTGAAAAGACTACCCTTGCTTTTGAAAAAAATTCAAATAATTCATTTTACTTAATTCACATATGTTGAAATCAAAGAGATTCCTTCAACAAAAAAGAAATGCCTCCACAAGACTGTTAAGTGCATTCAAATAACCATTATCATTAAGGTTGAATCAAAACTTGGAAGTCTATTAGTGTCTTGTATCGTAGATATGAATATTTAGTTCATGTTTCAAATTGTCATATATAAGATTATGTTTATATTTTAGCTAAGAAAATGCATAAAATGAGAGAACAGGCCTGTGGAAATAAGAACAGAAGAACAAAGAGAGCCCAGCCAGCAACTATGATTATAGCATTTTGGCTAGAGGCATGTACAGTAACTATGGATGATTGAATACTTTCTTTATTGTTTCTAGAAATGATGCATCTGGTATTGCTTTCAGGAGTGATAGTGGGTCAGAGTGAGAGGATGTTTAATTATCTTTGCTCCCATATCTGGGTCTGTTACTTGATCGATAGAGAACATAGGTCTTTCAGATACTCATTTTTCCTCAGAAATGTCAACACTGTGATCTACAAGAAATTGGAAAATGAACACTTCTTCAAATAGATTATTTATATTTAGTGTACTAATGCAGAATCTCTTCAAGATATTCAGATTGGTTTCAGTTAAAAAAGAATTTTTGTATGTGATATGCCTTGAGTTTGTATTTTTGCAGTTATAGTGTTGTGTGAACATTGCAATATTATTTAAATTTGTTTTCAATTTGAGGAAGAAAGGGTCATTAATTTGGAATTATTCCCACTTGATAAAACTCAAAATGTTCAAAACACTCTTTTTGAATAGCAAAATTTAGAATTTCTCTCCCCAATTTAAATCACAACATTCAACATTAGCTTACTAGAAATGTAGTAAAGAGTTCAGCAGGACTAAAACCAAGTAGGAATCATCTTGAAATTGGGAAGGAGTTGGGTATAAGTAAAGGAAGTTGGAGGCTGGAGAAAAGAATCTGGACAGCATAATTGTGCAGGTCATTGTGCCATGCCTTCCCTAAGCTCCTGGGAAATGTTTTTACTGAGTTTTCTAAAACTTATATCATATTATAGAAATTTAGAAATTTTGTCATTTTTAGTAATAACTATTTTCTGTGGAACTGTAAAAAAATTATTTATTTTTTAAATGTATTTTTTCCATTACCATTTATCCCCCTTACACCCTCTTCCACCTCCCCAGTCCCTCTCCTCCTTCACAATCTCCACACTGTGGTCCATGCCCGTGAGTCCTTTTTCCATTTTGTCTGATCCCTCCACTTCCCCCTAACTTCCCACCTCCAGCTGTTAGCCTGTCTTTATCTATGAGTCCGTCTCTATTTTGCTTCTTAGTTCAGTTTATTCATTAGATTCCACATATAAGTGACATTATATGGTATTTGTCTTGTTGTGACTCACTTATCGCAATGTTCTCCAGGATCATCCATGCTTCCACAGAGGGGAAGTCTTTCTTTTTTATGGCTCAGTAGTTAGTGTTCCATTGTATAAGAACTTGCCTTTGAATGGTCATCTCACATCCGGTTTTTCTTTACTTTTTTCTTTGTAAATCAATTCAATAAGAACATTTGTATTATGCCTCTTCTCTGATGAATATTTTTTTACACTGTAGTGTGGAAAAAACAGATTGATTTAAGCCATCAGAAATATTCTGCATTATATAACATTGAGTGTGAGTGAGTTCTCTTATGCTTTCATGGATAGAAGTCTTATAGAATGGCTTTGAATAGAATCACCTGGGGAATGTATTAAAAAAGCAACATTTGATTGTGAATTTGATTTCTCATTTAGAGAAAACTCTAAATGCGGGAAAACCACCATTCAAAGTAAGTGGGAAAATGTTTGCATAAAATATGGGACAAAATAAAATACAGGAGAAAATGTAAAGTTGAATTGCAACTTAATTTAAAAGCTTGTTATGTGATTTTATGGGAAGATAGTAAATACATACTTTTACAAACAGCTCTGTCTTTTTCTCTGGCCAACTGTTTCTTTTAACAATATTGAGAAACCACACATTTTATTATTAGATCATCTAATGCACATCTTCTTTGTGAAATAAATATACTCTTCTCTAGAGAGACTGTCAATCGATCAAAATTGTCAACCCAAACAATTCAATGTGTGAAAAACATTTCATCTTTTTCTTTTTAGAAAAAGGATAAGATGATTTTTTATTGAGCATACACAGTGTGCAAGAAACTGTGCTATTTTACTTAATTTTGCCCTATCAGATGGGTATTACTGTCATTACTACTAGTACAGCTACTGCTATTTCTATCAGTAATATTTAAATAACACTTAGAAAGTGAGTCAGTATAAGCTAAGTAGTTAACTTCATCAAGGACAGAAATCTACAGGTGAAAAAGCTGGGATTATGTTTTCAGTACATCATCCACATTAGGATTAAGAAACAGATTTGAAAGAATGAATTTTACTGTGTATTAGCTATAGCTCACTCAGCTAAAATTAAACACA
Organism: Sturnira hondurensis; assembly: GCF_014824575.4. Lineage (NCBI taxonomy): Eukaryota > Metazoa > Chordata > Mammalia > Chiroptera > Phyllostomidae > Sturnira > Sturnira hondurensis. The sequence goes on from NW_028077910.1 coordinate 2,344,273, forward strand.
AAGTTTCTTCTCTCCCTCGGATAGACGTCTCTAATGGGTCAGCTGGGAGATTTACTCCTGGTAGTCCTTCCTCTGGACTTGGCCTTAGAAGGGGACCCTACCACCTCAGGTGTTGCAAAGAGAAAAGTGAATTCCATTCTAAAGCTTTCACGTGTTCCTTCCATTCACATTTTATTAGACCAAGGAAATAACGAGGTTACTCATAATTTCAAGGAAATTAAAAGTGTAGTTTTATTTAGAAGAATTAAAATGTTCTTAACAGAACTCATGATCACCATATTTATTTGATCTTCTTCAAGAGTGTAATAAACATTTTTTCTTCACCAAAGATTACAAAATAGGTTTACCGTACCTAAAAGTTAAAAAAATTGTCATTTTTAACTTTATATATAAAACACATGTTTTTTGTAGACTGTTTATGTATTTTTTGAAAATTAGTTTTTATGATGATCTTTGGTGGTATTTTCCTTATGTAGCACCATACAAAAGCTCTAGGAGAATGTTTTAATGGATATAACTTCAATATTTGGAATAGTGACTGGAAGATATTAGCCACCCAAAAAATAACTGTTGGTTGAACAGTCTGAGTAATTCTAGGAAGTAGGTTGTCTCTAGAAGATATTTAAATACTTGCAGCTTTAATCAGAAAGAAATTATAACATACATTTTGGTTTCATTACACTTTTAATTGACTTAGGAAACCAGAAAAATGCCACAACAGAAAAAGTAATAGAAATGGAAAATAGGTTATTTTTTAAATAAGGATTGTCTTAGTTATTACTCTGTAAGGGTAGAATAGGGATTGTAGGAATTGCTGACATTCACTTAAAAATGACCTCATATTTACTGCTTATTTGAGAAGAAACTTAAGGTTTTGGAGCTGATTATCTGCAGCCGCAGACTTTGTCATAATTAAGATAATGTTCCATATCATGTATATTTTAACTTGGACAAGTCTTACTCTGGATCAGAGCACAGAACTAAATCATTTTGTGTGTTTCACACATTTGATATTCCCAGAATCTGAGGGCAAGTAGCGTGTTTTAACTGTTAGGTAACTTGAAATCTTTAGAATGGGGTCTTGGCACACTCTGCCCTTTGACAGAAAACTAGTTTTATGGCAGAATTTGTTTCTTTTTTCAATGAAACCTCAGTGGCTTGGTCTATCTGAAGTGTGAACTAAAGCATGATGTATTTCTTAAAAAGGTCAGTTTTCCTATGTCATAATGCCACAGTTAAATATTTAGATTTATTTTCTTTAAGTAAACTGTTCATGAGCAACAAAAAGATATGTGTAATGTTCCAGATTCTCGTTTACTGAATTGCAAAGTGAGTTCTCTAAATGATTTATTATTTTATTTGTTATGTGTGTCAGCCATCATATTTCAACATCTATGATATCTCTATTCATTTCTGTAATATAATTGCATATCTAATAAACATAAGACTGTTTGCAAAAGCATTAAAATTCATAGCCTACAGAAAAGAATAATATAATGTTAAAAATCAAAGGCAAGACCTTATGCCTTGAATAAGCCATCCAGATAAAACCAAGACTATTTTATTCAAGATAGTAAATAACCCAATGCCTTCATTAACCTTTATTCTTTTTTATTAGCAGCCTTGGCACCGTGGCTCTGAGCTGAGCCCAGCAGGCTACCCATGAAGTGACATTTTAAAGACTGGCAAAGCCACACACTTTTTTGTCAGAGTATCCTATCTTGAGTTTTTGTCCTCCACAGCAGGAGAAAGCCTCTTTGGATCCTTTTGTCCTTTTGAAAAGAGATTTGAGTACTTGTACACAGAGGCGCCTGAATATAAGAATTTTCCTTGCCAACATGAGAAAGAAATTACTCACCTTTTTGTTTAAGATAGAAGTGCAGGTGTCTGAGGTGGTTGAAAAGTATCCCAAACTAAATGTAGCCAAAGAAAAAACTCCAACACAATTTCCGAGATTTCCTTAAAAAACATTTTATTTTATGAATATAACTAGGCACTTAAGTGGAGTCTTTTCTGTTTTGCCATTTTCTCTGATAATGTAAATGATTATTTACAGAGAGTAGTTAGATAAGATGTGGTAGATCAAAAACAAATGAATGGGGACTCTGCAACTTGGAGGTGGCAATGATGTGCACATAGCAGTGTGGCTGGGTGTTAATAACGTACAGCTGAAAGGAAAAGGGAAAAGATATTTACTTGTAGAGCCAACATCATGTAGGTTAATTAAAAAGCATTGATTCAATATAACAATACACACTTTTTAAAAAGAAGGCATAGATTGAAGCAATATACATGGAATGCTTTAGCATTGATTGCTCCCTAGGTTGAGAATGTGGAATGGGAGTCAGAAAGCAGAATAGCAGAATGCAAATAAAAAGAGACACAGGGAGAGTGAGAGGGGGAGAGAGAGAGAACAAGGAAACAACCTGTGTTGGTTACCACAGATGGTTATGTGTCATAACAAAAGAATTATAATTAACTCAGATACCTTCCTTTTAGGTGAAAAAAATTTCAGTGAATCAATTCTGAAAAATATTTGAACCTCTCTGTCTTTTGTCCTCTAAAACTGATATATTAATAAGAAACCACTTCTCAGGAATAATTGGGACAGAAGGATAAGGGAAATGAGAACAATTATACATATTTAGTACCTAATGCACATTATCCATTGTGCATTTTGATTATATATAAAAGCTCATTTTTATATATCCTAAAATATATTTTTCTATATCAGGATTTGCTCCAGGAATAACACAATAAACAACACAAAGTCGAGACACTCGTGGAGTTTATTTCTACAGGGAGACCAAAAATACGCAAACAAGCAAACCTATAGCATCAGGTAGTAATAAGTGCCATGGAGAAAAATGTGAAAAGAGAAGTGATCACTGGTGACAGGGAACTATATTTGTAGAGAGATAAAGGAGAGATTCTTTGAGAAGTTCACATTTCAGCAGAGCTTTGAGAAATACTAGATTCCTAACGTCACCCAATAATTAAGGGAATTGAGCTGCAAATATGACTGTATTATGAAAGCCTGTAATAAGTTTACATGTTCTAACCATAAACAAATAATTGGTTTTCTGTAATTAAATAGAAACTCTATTTTGAGCTGACATTTGAAATGATGGCAGAAAACAACTTAATAAATTCTATAACTGTTTTCTCATTTAAAATAAGTCAATTTAGTATTGTGATCGCTCTAACATTCTTTCCTTCTCCACATAATTTATCTAAGCAATGGTGATGGTAAAGTCGAGGTGGACAAGGAGGTAATGTGGCATCACACTTTCAAATGAGATAAATAAAAGCATATGTTCCACAATCATTTCATATTGTTTCACTCAGCGGACATCTCCTGCCCCCACTGACTAGTACTGGGAAGTCATCAATTGTTCACGCATGTGCGTTCCAGTCTGCTCTCCTTGGCTGCCAGGTTGTACTGAAGTCACGCAAACCATTCTTGTTACATTAACAATGGCTGGGCTTTTTCCAGAGAGACCTCGCATATTTAGACATTGAGTTAAAAAAATCCAACTACTTGTTTTTTAATAGAATACTCCTAAAATAAAAAGACGTGAAAGTAAAGAGTGAACATTTGGGAAAAGAAATTCAAGTACTGCTAACCAGAAGAAAGCTGGTGTGGCCATCTTTGCCCAGGGATTTCTGTTGTATTCTCATGGTGTGGCTGACTGCAACAGTGGTGGGAGACTTAGATGTACTTATAGCAGGGGTACCTATGAGGGCAGCGGCTGACAGGACCCAGTAGGGACTGTTGTTAAGCTCACGTGAAATAACTTTAAGGGGAATTGTCAGATATTTTTGTTTCAAATGAGGAGAGTTTTTGGTGCTATTAAATTATTATGATATGTATGCAATTCAGGGATAAATAATGTCATATTAACTATAAATGACACTTTCTGACTTGTACCATCCAACAAGTGAGACGTGGGGAAATATGAATTGGGCCGTATTACTTTTGATTACAACTTCCAAGAGAGCCTGGCTGTTAACCAATGCCTATCCAGTGCAGGTTATGTCTGCAAATAAGTCACTTAGGATAATACTAAATATGGGGTGAATTTTTAAATGTCAATCATTTTTTGCATCAAACTATGAGGGAAGTTACAGATCTTTCATAAATATCAAACGAATTATATCTAAACCAGAATAATTATAAAGTATTCGCAATGATAATAAAATAATAGTATCCAATTTAACTTATTGGGCATATGTATATCAGGTACCAAGCACAGTTGGGATTTACTTTATGTATTCTTATTTAATTTTCAAAGGAATCAATATAGTAATCGTATTATCCTTGTTATTGGCTATGAAAAGTAAAATGCAGTGAACCTATACGTTTTTAAGGTAACAGGAGAGTTTAATGCTATATTTCAAAAAAAAATCATAGTCCATTTCTCTGATTTATTTTTTCTCCTTAGCACTTAGGACTAGCAAATTCTGATATTTATTATACCTTTTATTTTTTTAATTGTTTCTGTCCCCAGATAGAAAGACGTTCGTAGAAGGCAAAGACTTCTAAGTCTTTGGTCACTATTCTTTTCCCAGCGCCTCTAGAACTTTGTGGTAGAGTAAGCAACAACAAATTTTTTAAAGTATATTTTATTGGTTATGCTGTTGCAGTTGTTCAGGTGTATGTCCTACCCTTTATTACCTGCTTCCTGCACTGCTCTCCTCACCCTCCGGCAGTCCCCTACTTAGTTCATGTCCATGGGTCATGCATCTAAGCTCTTTGGCTTCCCCATTTCCTATACTATTCTTAACCTCCTCCTGTCTATTTTGTGTCAACCTAAAAGAATAAATGAACGATCTGTAATTAAGAATTTAGCTTAATTCAATGCCTATTAATTCCAAGATATCTATTATGGAGAGATAAGATGGTGTCTATGGGATTTTCCACCTGCCTAAATAGCCTTTGTTCAAGGAGAGAATTTGTCTTTCCTAATAATAATGCTATAAATCATAATATTACATAAATTATCAAAAAGAAAAGATTTAAAAATTTCAAAATAAATTACCGAGAGGAAATAAAAAATGATGAGGTAAGAAAGAACTAACAAATGAAATTAAAATGAGTGTGAATTAATAATAGCATTTACAAAATGTAGAAATTAAGGAGAAAAATGAACACATATTTGCACATTACTCAAAGAATATAATTATATGTTTTGTGATTTAAGGCCTTAGATATCATTTTGGATACAAATCAAAGCCACTAGCTATGTCTTAACTAAAAATAAAATGATTTACTTTAACAAAAGTCAAGCATGTTTCAATTCTATGCGTACCATAATTGATAGGCAATACTGTATGTTTACCTCCCCTCTTGCTCATAATATGATTTTTAAACAAGCATAAATAATGTTCAGTTCTTCAGAACAGCAAGAGCAGTAATCTTGCCTCTAGCATTAATTAATTGATGGCTTGTGAAGTTGAGAGGCACAATTTCATTTGTGTAAATATTCCATTTCAATTACTCTGAGTTATAGATGAATTGTGAATAGCATAGTTAAAAGAAGATGCACTTCAATTAGTACAGTCAGGTCTTTCTATGCAGGGGTAGAAAGAATCTGAAAGGAATTTCATGTTTTGTACTCACTCTGAATTCAAAATTTATTCTTGAAACTTATTGTTACTGTGTCAATGTTCAGAAAGATTTTCTTGTTAAAAATCACTGACTTTATTATAAATTCTTAAATATGTAACTGAATCCCTTATTTTGTATGTATGCATTTTGCCTAATCTGTTACGAATGTGTTCTCTTTTCCTTCAACCAACATATAAACTTGTATCAGGCTTGTATTTCTATACAACAACTGATGCTTATAATAATAGCTAACATTCATTGAGTGCTTACTATGACCTCAGAATTTTTTCAAACACTTTATGCATATTAACTTATTTTTCTTAAACATAGTATGTGAAGTACTTACTATTATGATTCCTCTCATTTAGCAGATGGGAAAACTGAGGCTAGTGGAAGTTAAAGTAATCATCCAGGTGATATAACCTGTGGGCTGTGGATCCAGGATTGAAACACAGGTAGCCTGGACTAGAGCACAAGTCACTAAATACTATACTGGCACTAATTATTATGAACATTATAAAATAGCACCTACCACTTATGTGATAAACATGGTGATAGATGTTTTACATAGATTATCATCTCTTCATTAATATACTAGTCCTCTTTCTTTAAAGCCAATTGACTAGAGATGTGCACATTTATTTTTGCATTTTCTTATTTCTACTGATTACATGTCAACATTTACAACCAATATCGCACTTCAATGCTGACAAGTAATGTAGAGTAAGACATGGATTCAGGTAAGTGTAAGTCCTCCCACATTTCCCTTTTCTTTTCAATTTTTTTTGATATTCTAGATTATTTGTATTTCTATACAAATTTTAAAATAAGCCTTTTAATTTTTGACATAAAAAGAGGTAGTCTTATTGTTAAATTTTAAGGGTTCTTTATTTTGGATAACAATCCTTTAGTAGATACAACCTTTCCAAATAATTTCTTCCAGTTTGTGGTTGGTTTTATTATTCTCTTGATATTGGCTTGAGTTTTTTAAATTTTAATAAAATCCAGCTTATCGATTTTTTTCTTCCTGGATCATGTCTTTGGTGTTACGTCTAAAAATGATTCTCCCACTCAAGGTCAGGCAGGTTTTTCTCTGTGTAACCTTCTAGGAGTTTTAATGTTTTGCATTTTACATTTAAGTCTATGATCCAATCTGAGATAATTTTTGTGAAGTATGTAGGGTCTGTGTCTACATTCTTTTTTTTTTTTATTCTGTGGATTTCCAGAAGTTCCAGTACCATTTATTGAAGAGACTCTCTCTGCTCCATTGTATTGGCTTTGTTCCTTTGTCAAAGATCCATTGACTCTGCTTTGGGGGCTCTACTCTGTTCCATTGACCTATTTGTCCACTTTTTTCATAAAAATAGCCTCTTCAACAAATGGTGTAGGGAGCAATGACTTACACCATATACAAAAATAAACTCAAGATGGGTAAAAGACTTACATATAAGTCACAATACCTTAAAGTCCTAGAGGAGAACATAGGCAGAAAAATCTCAGGCATCCCAGGCAGCAATATTTTCACTGATATGACCCCTAGAGCAAAGGACCTAAAGAAAGGAATAAACAAATGGACATAATCAAAATAAAAAGAAGCTTCTGTATGGCTAAAGAAAACATCAGCAAAACGAGAAGGGAACCAACTGTATTGGAAAATATATTTGCAAATGATACCTTGGACAAGGGTTTGATCTCCAAAATATATAAAGAACTCACAGGCCTTTACTCCAGAAAGACAAATAACCCAATTAAAAAATGGGCAAAGAACCTGAACAGGTACTTCTCCAAGGAGGAAATACATAGGGTCCAGAGAAATACCATGCTGTCTTGATTACTCTAGTTTTATAGCACAGTAGTGCCTGTTCTACAAATTTGTTATCTTCCCTTTTGATATTTTGTTTGGTATTCTGGATCTTTTGCCTATTCACATACATTTTAGAATTATTTTGTCAAAATCTATAAAATAACTTGCTGAGATTTTAATTGGGATCACATTGAGTCTACAGATCAAGTTGGGAAGAGCTGACATCTTGACAATATCATGTTACCAGTACATGATGTAGATTCTCTCTCCATTTATTTAATTCTTTGATGTGATTTTTTTCATCATAGTTTTATATTTTTTGTCAAATAGATTACATGTTTTGTTAGATTGGATTTATATTTATATAAGTATTTAATTTTTGGCAGTGCTAATGCAAATGATATTGAATTCTTTTTTTTTAAATTTTATTTACATATCTTTAGAAGGGAAGGGAAGGAGAGAGGGAGAGAAACATCAATGTATGGTTACCTCTCGTGTGTCCCCTGCTTGGAAGTGGCCCACAACACAAGCATGTGCCCTGACTGGGAATCAAACCGCAATCATGTGGTTCACAGGCCCACGCTCAATCCACTGAGCTACGCCAGCCAGGGCTGGTATTGCATTCTTAATTTCAAATTACTCTCTTTTATTGTTAGTATGTAGAAAAGCAGTTGACTTTTGTGTTAACATTCCATCTTATAACCTTGCTATAAATTGCTTATTAGTTCCAGGAGGTTTTTTTCTTTTGTTAATTCTTTATGATTTTCTTAGAAATATGGTCATGTCATCTGTGAACAAAGAGTTTTATATTTTCCTTCTCAAGCTGTATCAATTTTATTTCCTTTTCCTTTTTATTGTATTAGCTAGTATATCCAGTACTAAATGGTGGGGCAAAAGTGGGTTTAAAGTAGTTTATGTAGAAAAATACAATAATTAATAAATAATAATACAAGAATAAACTGTTTCACCTACTCATAAGTGTAAACCTACTTCTGCCCCACCCTATATGTTAAAAATCTCAGAAAGGGCATCCTTGACTTATTCGTGGTTCTGGTGGAAAGCTTTGAGTTTCTTACCACTAAGTATAATGTTAGCTATAGGTTTTTCATGTGGACAGTTTATCAAGTAAGTTCCCTGTAGTTCCTAAATTACTAGTTTTTTTATTGTTGTTGTTATGAACAGATGTTTGATTTTGTCAAATGCTTTTTCTGCATTTTTGAATATGATCATGTGGTTTTTACTTTTTAACCTATTGATGTGATAGATTACTTCAGTTGCATATGGAATGTTGAACCAACCTTGCATACTTGGGATAAATTCCCACTTGGTCTGGTGTAATTCTTTTTATTTTTTTATGGATTTGATTTGCTAATATTTTGTTGAAGATTTTTGTATCTATGCTCATGAGAGATTTTGGTCTGAGGTTTTATTTTCTTATAATGAGTTTGCCTTGTTTTGACATTAGGTTAATCATGGCCTACCTAATAGAATGAGTTAAGAAAAAATCACTTTGCTTCTATTTTCTGGGGAAGATTCTAAAGAATTTGTATAATTTCTTAAATGTTTTGTAGAATTACAAGTGAACTCATGAACTTGTGTTTTCTGTTTTAGAGTGTTATTAATTTTTAATTAAATTTATTTAATAGACACAGTGCTATTCAGAATGTCTATTTCTTCTCTGAGTTTTGAAAAATTGTGTCTTTCAAGGATATGATCTATTTAAACCATGTTTCCAAATGGTTGGCATAGAGTTGTTCATAGTCTTCCTATCCTTTTAATGTCCATGAGGTCTAGAGTAATGTCACCTTTTTCATTTATGATATTATTAACTTATGTGTTATTAATTAGCTTGGCTAGGGGATTATCAATTTTATTGAACTTTTCAAAGATCCAGCTTGTAGCTCCATTGATTTTTCTCTATGGATTTCCCATTTTTAATTGTATTGATTTCTACACTAATTCTTATTATTTCTTGACTTCTGCTTATTTTTATCATTTTATTAGGTGGAAATGTAAATTATTTATTTTAGCTTTTTCTTCTTTTCTAATATTTGTATTAAGTTCAATAAATTTCCCACCAAATAACTGCTTTCACTGCATCTCACAAATTTTGATAAGGTGTTTCCATTTTTATTCAGCTCAAAATTATTTAATTTCTCTTGAGATTTTTTTCCTTGACTCATGTATTACTTAGAATTTTGTTGTTTAATATTCATGTACTTTTAAATTTTCCAATAATCTTCGTTATTGATTTATAATTTTATTTCATTGTGGTCTGAGACCAGATATTATATAATTTATATTCTTATATATTTATTCAGCTGTTTTATGACCCAGAATATGGTTTATCTTTGGAAAATAAAGTGATTTAAAGATGTCCAATATATCCAGTTAGTGGTTTGAGTTCAACTATGCCTTCATTGATTTTCTGTCTCTGGATCTGTTCGTTTTTGAGTGAGTGGTGTTGGAGTCTCCAATTCATAATAGTAATTTGATCCATTTCTTCTTATATTTCTATCACTTTGGTGTCTCATGTAGTTTGACAGTTCATCATTAGGTTGTTAGGTGCACATGTGGAATTATTATGTATGTCCATCAGGAAGTGACTCCCTTATCATTACATAATACCCTCCTTTAACCCTGATAACTTCTGTTTGCTTTGAATTCTGCTTCATCTAAAATTAATATTGCTACTTCTGTTTTCTTTTTTTAGTGTTGGCATGACATATTTTCCTCCATCCTGTAACTTTTAATCTATATGTATTTATATTTAACTGAGTTTTTTGTAGACCACATATAATTAGCTCTTGTTTTTGACCCATTCTGATAATATCTGTCTTTTAATTGATGACTTTAGATCATTGATGTACATAATGATTATTGATATCTTTGGATCAATATCATCTACATTTATTACTGTTTGATAGCATGAATACTTTTAATTACAAAGTAGTTTTAATTTATCTCTCCTATATGTTCTATCATTGCTATCATTTGTATTACACATAACCATACTTAAGTTGTACATATATACACATACATAATCAAATACATTGTTGCTATTATTGCTTGTGCAACAGTTGTCAGTTCATTTAATTAAACGAAGACAAAAAAGTTTTAATTTTATATTCACTTATTTCTTCCTTCGATGGTCTTCCTTTCTTCATACACCTGACTTTCTAATCTGTATCATTTTCCTTGTTCTAAGGCTCTTCCTTTACCATTTCTTGCAAGGTAGGTCTACTGGCAACAGATTTCCTCAATTTTTGTTTGTCTGAGAGAGTCTTAATTTCTCCTTAACTTTTGAATGATAATTTTGTGAGGTGTAACATTCTAGGATATTGTCTATTTTTCTCTGAACATTTTAATTATTTCACTTTACTCTCTTGATTGCATGGTTTGTGAGGAAAATTAAAATACAAATTTTATTTTTGTTCTTCTATAGGTAAGGTGTTTTTCTCCCTCTGCTTTCTTTTAGGATGTTTTCTTTATTTTTGTATTTTCTTTAGTTTAAAGATGATGTGCTCAGGTATAGATTTTCTTTTTTTGCATGTATACTGTTTAGTGCTGTCTGAACTTACTGGATCAGTGCTTTGTTGTCTGACTTTAATTTGAGGAAATTCTCAGTCGCTGATGTATTAACTATTTCTTCTGTTTCTTTCTTTCTTTCCTTCTCCTTCTTCTGGAAATCCCATTACATGTACAGGAGTGGGCAAAAGCAACTTTACAGTTGGAGTATATGAAATATAGAGTTTATTCTTGTGTTATTATTCATTAATTATTGTATTATTTTCCATGAAAACAACTGCAAACCTACTTTTGTCATTGTGTCACAGACCTTTGATATTCTGTCCTTTTCACTTTTGTTCTCTTTGCTCTCAGTTTTTGAACTTTCTATTAATAGATTCTCAAGTTCAAAGCTTCTTTCCTCAGCTATGTCCAGTCAACTATAAGGTCATTAAAAATTATTTATGTTAATTTTTTATTGCTGTCAATTTTTTGCTGTCAACATTACCCATTTGTTCTTATATAACAAATAAGAACAAATTCTTATCCCTTATTCTTCTTATCCCTTTATCTATTAGAGCCTTTAGCATATTAATAACAGTTGTTTTAAATCCCTGGTGTGATAATTCTAAATTTCCTGTCATGTCTGGTTTTGATGTTGCTGCTTTCTTTTCCTTTTTTCCCCTTTTAATTCCATCTTTTAATATTTTCTTGACAGCTGGATGTGATGAACTATGTAAAATAAACTGCTCTAAATAAGCCTTTAGTAATGGGATAGTGAGTTGTTTGGAGAGGGAATGCCTTATTACTGTCCTATGATGAGGTTGCAGTCTTTGGGGGGAACTGATGCCTCTAGACTGTGAACTTTAAAAGTATTGCTCTGTTTTTTATCCCCCTTACATGGGACAGGATGTCTCTAGTGTCATGGAGATAGGTATTTACCTTTGCCAGGTTGGTGAGGTTCTGATAACACCCTAGCAGGTTAGGCTGCAGTTACCCAGCTTCTCCCAAGGGCAGGCCTTGTTAAGAAGAACAGAGTGCCCTGGCACAACTCAGAATGGTTCCTTTTCTTTTCTCTCTGCCAGAGAAGCACAAGGACTTCTTATGCATTCACTGTGGGAACCCAGTCAAGGTCCTAGGGATAAATCTTGCAGTATTGTAAGAATGACTCAACTGCTTTGGAGCTTTAACTCCTGGACTTGTCCCCACTGAGCCCCCCAGAATTTACCAGTCACAGTTCAGATTGCCCTCCACCAGCCCTGGTTCTGTGGCAGTTCCCCTGTGAGTCTCTCCTCCAGTAAGCCAGGACCCCAACCGTGTCTTCCCCTGGGTGTATCTCCAGTTTGGGGGCCACACTTTGCTCTTTCTTCTATTGTAGATCCAAAAAGAGTTGTTGATTTTTCAGTTTGTTTAGCATTTTACATATCAAAAACCGCCAAATTCTTTCCAGAGTGTCTGTACCAATTTAACTTCCCCCCATGATTATATGTGATTAAGGTTTTCTCTATCCTCATTGCCACTGATGGCTACAAAGTTTTTTGTATACATCTTTAACATATCCAAGTCTACCTTCGAAAGAATCCAACTGTTCAAAAGATATACTATTGCACATAACATACAAGAACCTTGCAACAATATACTTTCATTTCTGTTCCTCTAGCTTTTGTACTCTAGCTATATATTTTACTTCTAAATATCTGATAAACCCCCAAACACATTGTTTTTGTTTTTTCTTTAAATAATTTACTATACTTAAAGACATATAATTAACATATGTTTATATATATTTATGAAATAACTGATTCTAGTGCTCACCGGTTTTTTTTTTGTTCAGATCCAAGTTTCCATATAGTATTATTTAAGGTATTATTTTCCTTCTGCTCAAAGGACTGCTTTTATAACCTCATGTAGTGTGTATCTGCTGGTGATGATTTTTTTTAGCACTTGAATGTCTGGAAATTCTTTATTTCACCTATATTTTTAACAGGTTTTGTGTTGCTGGGTAAAGAATCCTATGTTCAGAAGTTCTTTGCTTTTTCTTTTTGTGGGGAGAGAGTTGTTTCTTTCTGTACTCAAAGGATGTTGCTATCTTGAAAGTTGCATTATTTTGAGAAGCGAACTGGTACTATCCTTATTTTGTTCGCTGTGTAATATGGCATCTCCTTCTGGCTGCTTTTAAAATATTCTCTTTATAGCCAATTTAAAGCAATTTGGTTCTGATGTGCCTTGGTGAAGTTTTCTCCATGTTTTCTTTGTGTGTGTGTGTGTGTTTGAAATTAATTGTGTTTCTTTGATCTGTATGTTTATACTTTTTAACAAATTTGGGGAAAATTCTAGTCATCATGCCTGCAGGTATATTTTCTATCCCTTCCTCTTCTCCTTCAGGGACTTTAATTACCTTTTACAGTTTGTTACGTTGGTTGTCCTACAGCTTACTGATATTCTGTTCGTTTTTTTCTCCTTCTTGTAATCTGTTTAATTTTTGAGTTTCAGTTAATTAAGTTTTTCCTCATTATGGGCCATATTTTTTGTATCTTTGCATACTTTGAAATTAGAGATTCAGTGAAAGATATTGTGAATTTTCTTGTAATGGATAATTTTTATATTCCTAAAAATATTCTTGACCTTTTTACTGGGATTCAACCTTGTTTGTTAAAATCAGTTTTGTTCCTTTCAGGTCTTGATTTTATGCTTTATACGTGGCACCAGAGAAGCATTTAGTACAGATTCATTTTTTCCCCTAGTACTAAGGGCAGGACTCTTCTAGGGTCTTGTTTTTGAAATAAAGTTGATTGACACACTTATTTATCTATTTCTCTAGCTGTTTTGTGCTACCATGGAAGAGAAGAGTAGATATACCAAAGACCATGGGCTCACAAAGCTTGACCCTTTAGGAAAGAGGGGGCCAATTGTTACCCTAGTGGATGCCTCATGACCTGTGAAGGTTCTAGTCTGTCTTTTGGGAACAGGCGCTATCCAGCTATGTGTTGTTCTTCCTCCCGTCTCACGTAGTTGGTCACACATGTGATAGTCAGTACTCAAATGAGTATGGAGACGGACCCTCTGCCGATCTCTGGAGTTCTCTCTTCACGTTGCCATCACCTACGGGGGACTTTGTTACATAAATCCTAGCCGCATGGCTTCCCTGAACTCCCATCTCTGTCTACTCAGCTCTGCCTGGTTTTCCTCACTCAGCCCCGTGGCTTAGAATCTTGTTTCCAGGCAGAATGCATAAGGATCACTTCAGCATTTCCCGTCTCTCAGGGATTGCTAGCCTTTGTTGCCTGATATTCAATAATCTGAGGGCCTTTGTGTTATATATTTTGTTCTCTTTTTTCTCTTTTGGTTGTTTAAAATGAGGGAAATTAAATAATTCATGAAGTTCAGTTCCTGTTATTTGATCTTGCCTGGAAGTAGAATGACAAGAATTAATTTTTTAAATACAAGACTCAATATGAAACTCATAGAAAAGTATTAATTTGAAGAGATGAAAGAGTGTTTTATGCAAGTAATCTTTGCTAGTTTTAAGTAAATGTAAGAAAAACTTAGATATTAGCAGTGATGGTATTATATAAGCAGTTTTTTAATATGTGCAGTTTTAACTCAATAATTGGAGTATCTTTAAGATATATTCCAACATAGATCATCTTTTAAAAAATAAATGGTTTGTGTTTACTGTCATTGCCCTCTAGTCAAAGACCATTGGGAACATACTGGTAATGGAGTAAATTATCTTCTTCTAAAAAGAAGGAAGAAAACACTATTGGAAAATGTCTCACTAAGAGGCTGTTAGGAAGGACTTAGATTTGAACAGTTAAGTGACTTTTTGGAAGCAGGGCTTTGTTCTAGATCAGATGCTGTCAGGTAGTGGGGACAACTCTATGGTTGAATATCTAATAAACATCATCCCTAAGGCAGGAATACTAAATTGGGGCTCAGAATGTAATTGGTAATGAAGCAGCAGTCAGTCATATCAGGCGGAAGTAAACTGTTCGGTCTTTTTTTGTGTCTAAGGTAATGACTCTATTGCCTGTGTTCAGCCATGATTATAGAATGTTTTTTATTTTGGTTTTGATTCATTGACATCACAGAGTAGCCTTGTTTGATGTTGGTGTTCTGTGAGTGTGTTTATGTACAACAGAACACAAGGCTGCGAGTGCCAGGCCAGCTCAAGATGTCAGGGATTGTTTTTCTCTTCTTACTGTCAGGATACAGAGAGCAGCATGGAGGAGTGGCAGGGACCCTCAGCTGGGATTCGTGAGCCTTGGGTTACTACCATCCTTCTCTTCTAATGTATGTCTTTGGGTATGTAAACTAAAACTTCTGGGTCTTGGTGTTTAATTTACATTGGTTAAAGCGCTGCACCTAACTCCGTAAAATGAGTAAAATGAGAGGTTTAAAGTTGGAGATTTTTAACGTTATTTTTGTTCCTGACATTCTATAAATAAAAAGTTTGTTTTACAGCTAACAGAATTCCATTCTGAAATGGTGAATAAAATAAAACCACTAGGGAGTTTGTTCATTATTTCTTTAGATATAGGCTTTGTAGTATGGATAAAAGGTGTGTATTTTCTGTTCATAGCTTTCTGAATCTCTGAGGACCAGTCCATGAAGAAAGCCGTACCGTTTGATCTTTCCCAACAATGCTGATAATAATACTTATAACTTATTGAGTGGCTCTGAAAATAATATCATTAATTTTATTTCCTCTTCATAGGAAAGAAAAATTACACATAATTATTTTAATTATTTTTCCTACCACCTCAAATCAATATCTTACAAAATTTATTGTTTAGTGTGTTTTATGGCTGAGTTTATAAACAAGTCGGAAAATGTTCACAATTATATAATTATATTCATCACTGTTATTATTTTTGTCTTTCTTTCCTGTGTAGCTGCTTTTTGCTGGTAGAACCTCACATTTTAGCAATGAATCTTTTCAATATATTTCACAACTAGGTCATTTAAAAGGAGAGTAAGCCTTTTTTTGTTGGTTTGTTGGTTGGTTTTTGCCTTGGCTTTCCATGGAGGTTCTGCTCTTTGTTGAAAGTTTATCTCCTATCTTTCCAAACTGATTAGGAATATTATAGGAATATTTGCTATATTATAGTATAAAATAATTTCAGTGGACAACATGCCTTTGTGTGTGTTAGAGTATTCTATGTATGATCCTCTTAATGTACATCCCAAGCTGCTAAGTCAGATTGATTTCTTCAGTATGTGTAAATCCTCCATAAATGGCTCAGTCAGTGACTAGAGCAAAATGCTACCTGTCTGTCGAGTGTGGGATCACTTCCAAGTTGACAGGTGGCCTTGCTTTATCTGTCTGCTCCCAGGACAGTTCCTAGGAGAATCACAGCCTGAATGTACAAAGATGCAGTGAGAATCTAGCCTTTAAGTAACCAGTGAGAATCTGCTTAGATTTACCTTTGTTTCTTTTAACTTAAAAAAGTCATCAAATATGGACATGTGATAACTTGGTTACAACCATAATGGAGATGGAAATACAAAGTTTATGATTTTATTAATTGCAAATACTTTCATAAATTTTTGCCTATCTAGTTTAACTTGCCTCTTTTCTTGGAATAGTTTATTGACATAGAAGGTTGATGTGGTGGATTTATCTTTTGGAGTTGCAGTCTGCTTCCTAGAAAAACCCATTTGCATTGCTTTTAGCCTTAAATGTATTATCAGATTAACAGTCATCTTGGCATTTATTACAGGAAATCAGATATACACAGGATAGCTGTGTCAAAGAACTGACCATATAGCTTGGGAGATGAGGTGTTAAATATGAAAAATTATAAAAACTAAGACTTTCTAAGAGGAAATGATAATGGACAATATCATATTCACAATAATATATGGATATTTCTGAAATAAACCCATTTTATGGAATTTTCTTTTCTTTAAATTAAATATTATGCATAGAATTCAATGTCATTGTTTTTGTGGTATTTTCTACAAAATTAAAAGAAAAAAATATGAACATGTGACTGGCATTTCCATTTTAGAACATGGTTATAGAAATACAAACACACACATAAGCAGAAAGTCATAGTTATAGATAAACATATTCATGTATAAATAACTTCATAGAGAAAGTGGAATTTGCAGTGCATTTTAAATAATTAAGAAGATTAACACAGAAAGGAGAGAACATAGAGCTTTTGAGGAAGAAAAAGTATATATACAAGGACATAGCATTGGGAAATTTTGTCCTAAATATGGAGGATGGTAAGAAGACTAAACTAGAATGAGCAAGGGCTTGTGGGTGGGGGCGAAACAAAAAATTAGATTGGATGGGTAAAACAATTCTAGTGTTTGGAGGGCCTTCAGCGGACTTTTAGAAGGTAAGTATTACATTGTGTTTGTTATTCCATTAGCAAAATATTTTTTATTATGATGAAAATAAATTTCTCATCTTCCAGAGGAAATTAAAAACTCTAAAAAATCTACATATGTTGTATAAATGCTTGGCTAGTGGAGGTTACATGCAAAAGAAATACTTGGATCTAGAGAAATGTAATTTGTTTCCTTTTCATGGTGCATAACTTCTTTACAGTTCTTTCACAGTTTTGTTGAAGTGAAAGAGCTTTTTCCCAGCTGCACACTGGCTAAGTGACCTGCAGCTGTTGCAACACATCAGTCCAAAGCTGTGCCACTTTCTGTAACTACAGTTCAGGGAAGCATTAGAAGTCACTGTAGGACTTGGTAACTGAAGAGCACAATAGGGAGAAGAATATCAAAACTAGCTCTTTCCTTATTTAGAATTCCTGAAGAATAATGCTGCTAGTAAAAAAATGTGTTGTATGACAGAGAAACATTTTCTGGGGTCAAAATTAAGAAGTTCCATTTTGAATAAAATATTCACCCTTTTGGACATACTAAGAGTTAGTTACTAGTGAGTCATCTGAGTGAAGACACTCTGTAGTTCATTGCACACGCACCCATATTGTAAAATAGAGTGGGCTGGCCTGGGCACTGATTTCAAAGGATGAAGAAAAGGAATACGTGGAAGACAAGAAAGAATATAGAAAATGGTAAAACAGCCCTGACCGGCATGGCTTAGTGAATTGGGTATCACACCACAAGCTGAAAGGTGGCTAGTTTGACTCCTGGTCAAGGCGCATGCCTGGGTTGTGGGCCAAGTCCCTGGTTGGAGGTGTGCAAGAGCCAGCCAATCAATGCTTCTCTTCAACATCAATGTTTCTCTCCCTCTCTTTCTTCCTCTCTTCCCCTCTCTCCAAAAATAAATAAATAAAATCTTTGAAGATGGTAAAAACAGAAACAAATCAAGAAATACAATCTTAAGGAAATAGGTTCCTTAAAAGGGATGTGGTCAGTGGAGTCAGGTAACAGGTTGTTCAAGGAAGCAAGGACTGAGTATGTTTGCCTAGAAAAATACTTGATTTGATTGGAATATTTTTATTTTAAAAGAACAGTTTTATTACAAAAGAAGCTTGGGGACTGAAGACTCAGGAAAAAATAATCCAAGTGAAACAGAATAGGTAACACTAGAATAGATCAAAGTACAGAAAACTCGCCCAAGAATGTGAGGAAACAGGAAAGTGTGTGTGGCAAGGAGGGGAGCTTATTATAGTGTGTGTTGTATGCATTGTATGGGGAGGGTGATATTGATGGAAGAAAAAGTATGCATCGTATGCACCCAGAAAAAGGCAAAGTTGGATACTTGATAGAGGGAATTGGAGAGGGAAAATGGGCACGGATAATGACCTCAGAAATGGTTCAATGGCAGAACCGTTAAGCTTTGAAGTCAAAAGCTGAAGTTCTTTGCAGAGAGAAGGTCCTGCCTCTTAACAAAGTCTGCTGGTGTTTCTGAAACTTTCCTTGTACAAACTATCTCCTTATACTTTCCCAAGTTTCTATAATGTCCCTAAAAATGGTGTGCACTCTGGTAGAAAAACTGCTTTATAGAGAACTTTTAATGCTGATGGGAAAACATGGTATCTATGAAGTCCCTAGAGGCATAGTCAGTTTTTTAAAAATAAGATTTTATTTATTGACTTTTACACAGAGGGAAAGGGAAGGAAAATGAGAGGGAGAGAAATATCAATGTGTGGTTGCCTCTCTTCAGTCCCCTACTGGAAGCCTGGCCTGCACCACAGGCATGTGCCCTGACTGGGAATTGAACTGGCAACCCTTTGGTTTGCAGGCCATTGCTTAATCCACTAAGCTATGCCATCCAGGGTGGCATAAACAGTTTTGAAGAGCCACCAACGGGTCAATAAGTTTAAAAATCTGTGAGATAAAGTAAATGATCAGAATCAACATGGACATTTTTGATTCAGGAAGCGAATATGATATAGCAAAAGAGTTTGTGATTAGAAAGACCTGGATTGAATTCTGGCTTTGCCATTTGGAGAATATTTCAAAGTCCACTCATTTCTTTAGCCATTAAATAAATGTTCATATCTGACATTATAACAAGAGTTTTCTGAGGATGTAATAAGACAACAAGACATGTTGAAATGTTTTAAAGATGATAAAGCACAGTACAAATTGAAAATTTTAGAATTATTTTTATTATTATCATTGTGATTATTTTTATGTAGGTGGTAATGGATAAAATATTTTAGTTAAATTTGAAGACCATGGTATTTAAAAAATAATCTAACTAAAGAGGACTATTACAAATGATGACTAGCATTAAAATGAACAGATTTAGAGAAGACATAAGGATTATTGGTCAGGAAGTTCTATTCGAGAGTAAGCAACAGACTTATTCTCCCAGGCACTGAGTAGAAAAAAAGAGAGCTGGCAATTTACTTGAGAACACAATATGGTCTATGATATTTTCAGGGAAGAGCCTATTTTCTATTAGAACATGCAACCAGAGATAAAAAGAGAGTCAAGACATAATAAATATGTGTTCTTTTACATATATTACTATATTTGATGAATTCAAATACTCTGGAGTAATACAATGATCACTCCATTTTAAACATGAGGAAACTAAATATTAAGTAATGGTCTCAGTTCATCTTACAAGGCAGTAAATGTTAGTTTTCTAGTTCCAGTCTAGTTTTGTCAAAAAAAAAAAAAGCTTATGGTTTTTCCAAAACTACTCTGGAGCCTTAAATTTTAGATAAGATTGAGTTTATGTGGATGTTACAGGATTGAACATTTCTCTTGAGTATTTCTGATTCTTTTTTTAAGTTGTTATCTTCCAGGTGTGTTTTTTAATTTAAGTCTAGCTTTACCCAAACATATGAGATTTTCCTATGCCAAAGACGTCTTGATAATTTGGTTCAGGTGGTAAGTGTACAGCCCTCTCTTTCATCTTAATGGTTTTTGATGGACATACTGAATAGGGTAATGAGTCCTGCTGTGAGGCTCTGAAGTAGAGTTGAGAGAGAAAAAAGAGAGGCAGGATTTCTCTCTTCTCTCTGTATACTTGATAAGAATATTCTAATATTCTTAAACAGAATACCTCTAAGACAAGAAAAATTCATTTAAATTTTGGCAAATTCTTAAGATTTGGAAAAGAGTCTAAGGGAAAAAAATGCAATGATCTCCTTTCAGTGTCCAGACAACTTCCTAGACAGAAAAAAGGAAGTCGAGTGAAGACAATACTGGGCAATAACATAATATATACTAAAATATGTTATTTCAGGAACCAAATGACTTTCATAGAAAGTATAGATTGTATAAGTATGTATTCAAAAGAGTTAAATCTGAGCTTCTATGTATTATTTAAATAATTTAGTAACTATTCAATTAAAATGAAATCATTTAAGATATTTAGTTTCAATAAAAACTTTTGTCTTCTTTAAGATTTTAGATACCTTCATGTCATTATCAATATTCTCAGTTTTATTATGTATTTGCTTCATTTACCTGATAGCAGATCTATCGGGAGTTTCCATAGTTGAGTTTTTTCCTGGCAAAAACACTTTTAATTTGTGTTAGTTTAGAAGTAAGTGAATGAGTGACAGAGGAATATGTTTTTGCAGGTAGGAAGCAATATTGTTAATTTCCCCCAAGTGAATAGTCAACCATGCCAGAAATTGCTAAATAATTAAAATGGAAAGATAGAGAATGCACACACCTGTTGTAAGTAATTTGCCAAGTGATTTTTATTATCAAAAGCTGTTTTCTTGGAGCTGACACAGAGAAAACTGGTTGTTTTTGAAGATCTAGACAAATGGTCAAGCAATCCGTTATCACAACAATGCAGTTTCGTGCATCTGCTAGAAGATTTTTAGGTTCAAGTGACAAAAGCCTCTCTAATTCCTTCCCTCCTCAATCCATATCAAAGGGAATATGGGTTTCTAGAAATATAGAAAAAATAATTCTTATTTTATTTTATTTTTAACTCATTATAGACATGTCAACAAAATTAGTCACCAAAATATTAGCTGATCCTCTACTGAGAAGCTGATAGCATATCCAAGAAGATACAAACCTAATTAGGAACTATGAAGGCTGAAGGAATTAAGGACTCTTTCAAATGCCTTCTACTTCTAAATTCTATTAATTCTTCTGCGTTTATTGATAATAACAATTAAAAAATATAAATAAAACAGCTCATTTTTTATTGACTTGTTTTATTTCTCTTTATTATCACACATATACATAATAATACACACACGTAATGTGTATATATACATAATGTGTATATACCACACATTAATATTTCTACTATTATATTACTTTGAATATTAATATAAAATCATATAAATATATATTTATACACAAATACATATATATATATATATGTACATATACAATTTTAAATAATATTACTAACTGTAAAAACATATGCCCCACGATTCTTGAAAAATAAAGCTGTTCAGATGAACTCGCGCTATCTAATGCATCTTTGCTGTTGTGGGCGTGGTTGTCCATCTGCACTGAAATCTCAGATGAGGGAATAAGAGCCCCAGCATCCAGAGAGGATGAAATAGGATTCCTTTTTTCTTCCTGCTGTGTCATCCACTCAAACCATGCTTCCTTTTTTCCACCTCCGACTACTACTGACAGTAGAAGTGAAATTCAACTTTCTCCCCCTGTATTGCCCTGCTCAAAAGTAGTTGGAAGTGGACTGTGGAGGATGCAAGTTCCCCCTTTCTAATTTTTAACACAGAGTGATCACCAGCCCCACTTACCCAGAAATGCAGAAATGTATATTATAAAACAGAATCTCAGAAGGGAAACAAACAATGTAAGACAAAATATATTTGTAACTCAGAAGTGTGATAAAAAAGGAACTTTTATAGAACACAAGAAAGACTAAATAACATTTGATATATGTGGTAGCATCTTTGTTCTTCTGCAGGAACAAGACTGGATTTTATGTTGTTATTTAGGTTGAAAGAGAAAAACAAAGGTAAACTATGTATAAATTACAGTGGCAGATTGTGAGCTGCTACTTCTCCAATCATCTGAGTAACTCCGTGTTCTATCAACACCAGCAATCACAGACATGCCTCACCCTGTAATAGAATACTTTTGTCCTCCCCTCACTCCTCATCCTCTGGATAGGCAGCTTTTTAACTTGTGGGAACATTGCTCACTGTCCCAATAGGAGTTGCCTTCCTTCTATACGATTACCACATTGGGTATGCCTAATACAGAACTGCCTACTACATCTCTAAGGAGAAAGTGTGTGAATCATTTTTACTTATGTTATATCACAGGATTGAGAGTTAGTTTCATAGACCTGACTTACTTATATTGTTTCTGTATTATATAGCAAAGTAGCTGGCTCTCTTGTTCTTATTTAATGAGTCTTCTCTAAAGGTATCTAAAATGTACCTGTAAAAACAATCTAGGTCACAGTGTTTTAAAATGATCTATTTACAAAAAAAATACATTAAGATTTTTATAATTGCTCTTTAATATGAGTTAATATTAAGAGGTAACTATTATCAAATACAAACAAAAACAAAGTTAATTAATAATAAATTAATTAATAAAAATAGCACCCTTTAACTCAAAACTCTTCCATTGTATAATTTAACTTAATAATGCAATGTGGCCCTAACTGGTGTGGCTCAGTGGATTGAGTGCTGGCCTGCAAACCAAAGGATTGCCAGTTTGATTCCTAGTCAGGGCACATGCAGGCCAGGTCCTCAGTGGCGGGGGTGGGGCGGGGGCGGAGAGCATAAGAGGCAACCACACATCGCTGCTTCTCTTCCTCTTTATTTCCTACTTTTCCATTCTCTCTAAAAATGAATAAAGAAAATCTTAAATAATGCAATCTCCTATTGATTAAAAAGAGACTTGGTATCAGGTAAATTTCATATCTTTATGCAAAATTTCACATATACATACATTTAACCAACAGTGTGTGTAATATTTGAATATTGGTGCTAAGTGTAATTGTTAATTTTGTTTAATGATAAAATTGATTAAATATTAATTTTAATAATTTATACAAGATCTGGCACAAATAACTCCCTTTTGTATTATAAAATCATAAGCATATAATTCTATAACACAACAATATCACACTCAAGCATACCATATGACATTTTAGGTAAAATGTTTAAATTAAAACTATAAATTATCACACCCATATTATTACACTACCAACCACACTGAAGCAGGGGTTACTTCTGCTGGATCCTGTATTTTAGTCATGATTATAAACAATCTGATTATTTAAATAGCAAATACATATTTTGGATAATATTGCTTAAAGGACATTTTAGGCTAAGGAATATTAAAAAGGACTGGAAAGGTAATATGAGTGAAGCTTAAAAGCCTTGAGGTAATTTAGCATTAGAAGTGTACCAGGGTGACCCCGAAACAACTGGAATTTATTTATAAAAAGTGTGTATTTATTCTAACATATTTAAACTTTAGTCATCGTCAAAGTACTCCGCGTTTGATGCAATACATCCATGGAAGCTATTTTTTCCACTGCTCAAAACAGTTGAACTTATTGATTTTGATGCCTTTTAGTACTTCTGCTTTATATATTTTTTTACCTCTTCCACATTGGCAAAATGTTTCCCTGTGAGGACTTTTCCCAGGGAAACAAACAAACAAAAAGTTGCTGAGCACAAGATTGAGTGAATAGAAAGGGTGGGACACAGGAGTCATACCTTTTTTTTTTGGTTTAAGACTACTTAGCACTCACTGAGGTGTGGGCAGGTGCACTCATGAAGTCAATCATCCATCATGAAGTGGGAAAAATGGCTAAAAGAGTCTTCAAAAAAAATTCACTGAAGCTGAATGCAGCCTCTCACAAAAACAGCCAAAACTCTGATACACATGGGTTCCTGTAACACTCATCTAGCAAAGTCCCCCTTCTCTCTCCTAACTCATTAGAAAAAGAAGACCCCAGGTTTGTATTGTGAAACAAGTCATTATTCAAATAGAGAAGAACACAATTTTTTACCTGAAGTTCCAATTTTTAACTTTTTAGAAAAGATTTTATTTATTTATTTTTAGAGAGAGGGGAAAGAAGGAGAAAGACAAGAAGAGAAACGTCAATGTATGGTTGCCTCTCAGAGGCCCCCTGCTGGGGACCAGGCCCGCAACCCAGGCATGTGCCCTAGACTGGGAATCGAACCAGCAACCCTTTGGTTTGCAGGCCCGTGCTCAATCCACTGAGCTACACCAGCCAGGGCCCAATTTTTAACTTTATGCAAAGCCATCTGTAGGGGACCATTCTGCGTGGTGTGGGGCTAGCTCCCAGTGGAAAGCAAAGTCTGATGCACAGGACCCATGCCCATGGATAGGTTCTCCCATGGGGAATCAGGCTTGCACTCTACCTAGACTGCTATGAGACTTGCTTTCGCTAAAACTCCCTCACCCTGAATTGAGGCAACAAATATTTACTTCAAAGTAACTTTCTAAAATCCATGCTAAACCTTCCAAGGATTAGTGTAACTGGTTCAACCACTTTCCCCTTTTCATTTGCAAATATCCTTCTTCTGTGATGTGATTAGCTGCATGGGCTCCTTTGTGTTCTGCAAAATGTAACCACCTAAAGTGAACCTGTGCATAGTAAATGAGGACCATCAGGTAATGTGCTCAGAGAGGGCTGAGGCTTTTTCTCCCCTTGAGAGAAAAGCCATGTTCTCCCTTTTCCTCCACAGGACTCAGTAGTCCATGTGAATTTCTTGTGCCCCATCCACAATGTGGCGGACCCCATGAGCCAGGGTCTGCATCAGCTGTCTCCCCAACTCATTTAGTAAAATAAGGTTATATTACACATTATTGTTATTGAACTTAATTGCCCCTACTCACTGCACACTGAAAGCTAGTGTATTTAATTAGCACTAATACTTTTGATTGCAAAAAAGTAGAAACAAAACAAAATTTATTTTATATCTGTTGTTATCACCTCAGAACAACTTTGTGAAGTATGTATTATTTTTATACACAAAAGTAAAACATATGAGATTCAGTACAATTTTATGTTTTATTATAACACTATTAACTAGCAAATCTATTATGAAATATGTAGTCTGCCTGGCTAAAAAGGCTAACTCCTTGTATAACATACTACCTCATTTCTAATGTACTCAACTATCTGCTTTCTTGAAATATTTTTTAACTTTCTTGTACTTGTTAGTTTCTCAAGTGGGCTATAAGATCCTTAATGATGTGGAGCCTAAGATTCCAAAAAAATAAACCTTGAAGTACAGGGTTTGAATTTTCATCTGGCAAGTAGAAAATCCTTCTGAGTCTCATTTTACTGATATGTAAAATGGGGTTATGATATGACCCTGATGAATTTGTGAGTAAAAGTAAATATCAGTGTTTGACTTCATATTAACAGGTGTTTATTGCCTGCCAGTACAGACCAATCCCTTCCTTATTTCTTATACATAATGTATTCTATTTTAATGTCTCATTGGGTCTATCACAGTACTGAGAGTCTGTAAAAAAATAAGCTAAGCATGTTTATATCCTCTATGTCTTTGTAAGCATTATCTGTTATTACATCCTTATGTCAGTCTTGTGAGACATTGACCTGCCCTAGGATTTACTCCCCTGCTTTTCTGGAGCTCTAGTTTGTCCTTAGGTATCTGGTCTTATCTATCATCTCATAGCTTTCAATACACTTCTAGATGCTCTCTCTCAGTTTCAGACTCTGTGTATTCAACTATCTACTTGAAATCGCCACTGGCATATCTAATAGATATATAAAAACTAATATTACTGACACAGAATTCTTCATTTCTGCAATCTGTAACCTAATTCTTCCCTAGCCTTGATGACCTCAGTAAATTAAGAAACTTCCCTTCATTAACATGTTTAGGCAAAAACCCTAGGATGGAAGCTAGGTTAGTGTGTACAAGTGACTATAACTTGGTCATTTATTTAGCAAATACTACGCTGCATTAAGGAACTCCCTCAAAGGAGCTGTGCACTGTGAAATAGGTTCTGATCACACCAGGGAGAAGAAAGGAGAGAGAGAAATTCTTTGAGCTGTGTCTCTCTTTGCTATTCTCAACTAGAACTGGGCTTTCCTCTCTGAGCTCCAAGGATACTTTGTCTATTTCTGTACTACAACTTAACCATGTTTCAGTTGTACAGGTCACGTCATCCGCCTCATACTACCTTACAACTTCCTCAAGAGAGGAATCTGACCTTGATTTTTCTGTTTCTCATGGGTGCTAATAATAGACAATAGCACTTGGGTTTTAAAGTTTGTTAATAACGGTAACTAAAATAGCTATCTTTTTAAGTGTTCATGAGAGATCTGTTAAGTTATTTATGAAAATTATCTGCTGGCAGAAAAAAGAAGGAATGAAGGAAGAAGACAAAAGAAGAATCAGTAACTTCTCGTTAGAATTGCTTTTTGGACAAGAAGGCTTTGGTCTGAGAGCTAAGCTTTCCTCCTCATGTTTGTAAACCTTAAATTGAGCTGAGGTCCACTGGAGGTAAAACACCAAGTATCCAGACACAAAATAACAGTTTGCACCAACAAGGTGACAGCTTGCTCCTAATGTTTATGCAATTACAGATCTATCTGGAAGGCACGGCTGTTGCCAACAAGAAAGTCTTCTGCCTCAGTGACTCTCCCACACATTCCAGTCCCTCAACATGTGTCCCATTAATTTCTTAAAAGAGCAGCAATTAACTCCAGGTGTCTCTTTGGGCAAAGGCATATTCCTAGCTCATTTGCGAAATTGCATATTTTCCAACAAGTCTCTTTGCTGTCTATATTCAAAGAAAGTGCATTTACCTATTAATAATGCAATATGCTATGAATTCAAGTTTTCTCTAGCAAATATTCGCTCTAACTCTCCAGTGTCTCTCAGAGTTTACTTGTGTAATCTTGGACAGATCTTTCAGCCTGCATTTTCTCTTTTATTTATTTACTCATTTAAAAAATTTAACTTATTTTCCCATTAGAGTTGACATACAATATTATATTTGTTTCAGGTGTACAGGATAGCGATTAGGCATTTATATACTTAAGTTTCCCCCCTCCCCCAATAAGTCTGGTAATCCTGTTTTATGCCTTACTAAAATATTGGTGAAGGGAAACAGGAAGTGGAATAAAATACTGTGAAAGTCAGAAATGGAGACGTGAGATCCTGGAGGGAGGTCGTGGCAATTCCTCAGTGTTGTCGCGTGGGCAGAGCTAGTGTCCTGGCCTACGTTGTTAGGAAGGGATCAAGGGTAAACCATCTAGGAGAGAATATTTAAAAATAAGTGAACTACCAAGAAAGCAGAAAAAAGATACTCAGAATATTTGCATCATTCCTCTCCTCACCAGCTGGACATTATTAGGTTTCATGGCAGGCATGTAGCCTTCCAATGGGAATGCTTTCTCCAGTGTGCCTTCTGTTGATTATCTGAAAAATCGCTCATACCATTCCCTGTTCAATGTGGGCTCAGGGAAAATATCTTTGAATATTACTTTTCTTAGTAATAATTTCAAGCAATTGAAAACTGTTGTAATATATCAAGAATTTTTATATGAAGGATTAGAATGTCTGTTCTTAGTTTAATGTCTGGAAGATGGCCTAAACCACCCAATTTACCTCAATATTTTGTTGTTGATTATGTTAGACTCACTCTTTGGCTAGGTAGGTAAACAACATAGTTGTAATAAGAAAAAATGCTTCTCAATATTTGACTTTTAAAATACATACATTTTAGTATGAGAAGGTATTTAATTTTCATCTTCAATAATTTGCTTAATTTTACATTTTTTATTGTGATATTTTGGCACCAGGAAAGATTAATTATAAACATAAAAATTGGTCATTTGAATTTAATGGGACTTCTTAGAATGGTTTAATTTTTTTCTACTGGTAAGTTACAGCCAAATTATACCCTGTATAAAAAAAAGCAATTTCTTCTAATACTTCAGTGCAAGTAGTTGTATGATTTCAAAGAAAAAACAAACAAAACTTTTTAAATTAAAAAATAAGTGTATGCAACTAAAATTCAATAATTAGTAACAAATAAACACAAAATGGATTAAAAGTGAGAATTCTCAGAAAGCATTTTTTTAAGATAAATTAAACATGTCTGTAATGGTAAACTCAAACTAAGAAACCATTTAATCTTAATTCAACCATTCCAAGCATATTTCCAGAGGGACAATAAATCTATATATTCTGCACTCCTATACCAATGTACTACATTGTGTGACTTCTTAATTCCTGTTCTCCCAGGTCCTGTCTAAATAATCTATTTCTTGTGCTCTCAGAAATCAAAATTCCTTGATTTTGACCAAGAGCTAAAAAGGTGATATTTTTCTCGTTATTATCTTTTACAGTTCAATTTATCTCTTTAAAGAAGACTGACATATCTCTTTCGTTTCAAGCTACATCAAAACTAACAATTTCCCCAGGGTGAGATCCATCTCAGAAGGCCAGTGGTATAACAGAAGGAAAGGTGACATCTTTGTTAAGTAGTCTTCATGGCTGTCTGGTTCAGAGGCATGCTAATGGGGTAACAAGGTGGAAAAGACCCAGAAGTTATGTTCAGAACAAAGGAGACAAACAGTCTTAAAATCAACACTTTCTTTGAGTAACAGAAAATAGAATATTAATTTTAACTACTGTATATTATTTAAAAGGTATATATATTTTACAGTTTGTTTTGCTTTTCAGAAAAAAATACTTACATAACAAGTTTAGCATTGATGATATTAACTATTGTTGTGGTTTGATTATATGGCTTATTCTTCATTCAGCAATTATTTATTGTTTATTGTAAGAATAATAACAGTGACATTGATACAGGGTGCTGCCAAGGGGGCGGGGGGGGGGGTCCAGAAAAAGAATTTAGAATGGGGTCCGGAGCTCAGGGTATTCAGGAAATATTATTAAGGTGTCCTCCCCCCCTCCCCCCCAGGTGTCAGTTGGGGGAAGGGACGAATGGAGCAGGGCCATTGAGAGCTGTTTTGCATAGCAACAGTTTTGCAGCTGACCTCTGGAATGGTCATTTAACGTATCTATACCTTTAACTGGTTTCATAGATATGTTAAATAGCTGTGGCCAAGTTTTGGGCCAGGGAGAAGGGAGTGGCTTTTACCCAGGATGTAACTGGGGGCTGAGCCTCTGAGACAGTGTCTGCCTGAGAGCTTGGAATGGAGTGGCTCTAGGACATGGGGCCCTACTTGCCCAGGTGAAAAGAGAGAGCCACTTCTGTTTTGGAAGAAGGCAGACGCAGCAGCCACTGGAGGGAGAGCCGTGTGGCTTTAGCAGAGTGAGGACCCCCATGTTGGCAAGGTGAAGGGGAAAGCTACGTGGTTTGGGGCAGGATGTAGACCCCTGCAGCCAGGAAGAGAGAGCCATGTGGTTTTGGCAGAGTGAGGACCCCCTCTTACCTAGGTAAAAGGGAAGACCACGCAGTTTTGCCAGAATGGAGATCCCTGTGGCCAGGTGAAGAAGAAAGACGTGCTTTTAGTGGAGTGCAGACCCCTGCAGCTTTGGTAGAAGAGGCCCACGTGGCTTTGGGGTGCTCCCTTTGGCCGAGTGGCCTGGAAAGCGGGAGAGACTTTGACTAGAACTTGGTACAAAGAACAGTTGCCAGTGGAAAGTGCCACATGACTTTGGATTAATTGGAGATCCTGACTGGACAGGCGACACAGCTCACAGTGCCAGCGATCTGAAAAACGGACATGTGCTCTTTTCCTGATTTACGATACCCAGAGTTGGGACAGTGGGAGAAGGGAGCGCTGTGTGTGTGTGTGTGTGTGTGTGTGTGTGTGTATGTAGGTGTATACCCTTAAATACTTTGATATTTTAAGGAAGGCATTAGGCCTGAATAGCATTAAATAAACATTTTGTTTCCTTTTCACAAATCTCTGACATTGAGAGATGTCTTTCCAATTGGGGGCGGACAGAAGAGCCCAGTAGATATTAGTATACCATCTTTGGGAGGGGCCCTTATTTTCTGTAGCAGTTTTTGGCATCCCTGGGTGGGCCAAGCATTGCCCCACCTTGGACCCCTGTTCGGTAACTATTGATTATGTGCTCACTATGTTCCAGGCATAAGCATACATATATATATATATATATATATATATATATATATATATATTTAATAAATTGACTCATTCTATCCTCTTAATAATCTGTGAGAATGGTATGTTTTTAACACCATTTTTTCAGATGAGGAAACTGAGGCAGAAGAAAATAATTAGTTTTAAATAACATGTATTAATGATGAAGTTTAAATTCTTATCTACGGAGTCTGGTTCTGAAGTTCACTGCACCTCTCTTAAGGGAATAGTGGTAGATGACACATTGGCTCTACTCTCAGAGCCTGAGCTCTGGCAGTGGGGAGTGGGGTTTGCTAGTGTGTAACACGCAGCGGGGAGTCTCAAAGGAGACTGGAAGCACGCAGCAAGGACAGTCAAAGACAGTGCTCCCTTCAAGCAGCTCACATTTTCCCAGAGACAGGGAAGGGAGTGTCAACAAATGCAGATATACAAAAAATTAAGCCATTGAAAGTGTTAGGTGCCAATACAGTATTTGCAGCAATCACAGTAGAAGCTCAAGGAAAAATGTCACAAATATCTATGTGACAGATTAGAAAATGGTTTCATGAATCTTGAAAAAAAAGATGGCAGAGAGTAAGGGCATGTAGGGAAAATAAAAGGTCAAAGGAAATGAGTGCTAAGAAGAAATAAGCAAGTCTGATGCAACATGAACTAGACATGTTTGAGAGTAGCAGGCATTTCAGTTTGCTGGGGCATAGAAGGTGGGATGGACATCTATTTTGATGTAATATCTCAACCTGTGGGAAAGGAGATAACTAAAGGAAAGAAACAAAATGTTGTTTACTTTTTCTATGTAAAAATCCTCAGCCAATCAAACTCATAAAAATAAAAAGGGGCTTACTAAAATATAGTCCTTGGTAACAGGTACTTCTATAGAGTCAGTCCCTCTAATCCATAATTTATTCAGCCATTTATTCATTCATTTAGTTATTTTTCTAAACCACTATCAATCACCTGTTAGGCTCAAAGCAGTGTGGCAGGATCCCTAAGGGAAACAAAAATGAGCGATGAATAGGATCTGTCCTGCAAACACTTAAAGACTTGTGGATACAACTATAGCATAGTAGCCAGCATACATTCTGATTGGTTGCTGCCCATGCAAAACTAGCCATTAAGTATTTTTAGTGTCAGTTTTACTTGTGCATAAATTGGCTTATATAGTGATATTCTAAAGCTTGCCCACAAAATGTCATAGTGGCTATATGTATATTTTCAAGAATTATGAATCAGTTGTTTAAACAAACCATTATTGAAAAAATGAATAATAAAAACTTACAATTAAATGTGTTATATTAGAGAGAAAGATAATACGCAAAACCCATAGCTTTTAAAATATATTTTACTATCTGTTATGCTCTGGAAGTAATTATTGATAATACTTCCAGAGCATAATAGAAATAGAAACAGAGCAAAATAGAAATACTATATAGTCATGTATCTCTTTCCAACCCACATTACATTCAATGATTAGGTTGATATCTAAGGATCACCATCCTAGAAATATTTATATCATGAAAACCATCAAATCTATAAATTGGTATTTTTCCCCGTGGGGACCTGGCTGTTAAACAAAATATCAATACAAAGTGCATCACCATGTGCTCTTACCAGCTCTAACTGGGTTTATCAGTACCCCGGCCCCTCTTCATAAATTAAAAGTTGAAGCTCCTCTCCATCTATTAGTAACATCAGCAAGTCTAGAACAACCTTTAACTCCCACCCTACTATATATTCTGAGATTTCTGGCTCAGTAGTTCTCAGCCCTGTCTTGGAATCACCTAAAGACTGTAAGGATGCACCCTGACTGGTGTGGCCAGTTCTATTCCTGGTCAGGGCACACACCTGGGTTTCAGGCCAGGTCTCCTGGTTGGATATGCATTGAGTGCATAAGAAGCAGCACATCAATGTTTCTCTACCTCTTTTTCTCCTTCCCTTACATCTCTCTAAAAATAAATCAATAAAATATTTTTTTAAAAAAGAATGTAAAAATATTTCCAATGCCCAAGTCTATCTCTGCACTTGAATCAGTTCATTAACCAGTGAGAACTAGACATCCATATTTTTAAAAAAGTATGTGTATTTCCAAGGCGATTGTACTTGTGCATCCAAGTCTGAGAAGCTGCACCAGAAGTCACAAGTATAGGAGTATGGCTAGAATAATGAGTCATATTTTGTTGCTAGGACAGAATGTATTTCATCTCCTACAAAGTAAGCATGGGAGAGAAGCATGTGACTTTGAGAAAGACAAACAGAGGTCATGCTTAAAAAACAGTGTTTCGTACTTAAATAAAACCGGGGTTTTCTGCTTACTGCTCCATCATCCTCCTTTTCCTCAGCCAGAAATAGTGTCCTTTCATAACACCTCTTTGTTCAGTTAGTGTCCAGTGATGTCTCCCTAGGCTGCGAACTCAATGAGGGCAACCAGGTCAGAATTCATTTTGTGGCCTGTTTCCTCAAAGACTTATCGTCTTCCTTTGCTTCTGTCCAGGAAATCTATTTTAATCCTCTGAAACATAAAATAATCTAGTTTTATCCCATTGATCAGGACCATGGGTCCCCTCTCCTGGTCCTCTCTTTTCTAAGGAAAGCTACCTTTAGTTATTCCAAGGCACTGCCCTTTTCTTCTTTCTAAGGGAAACTGTTTATGGCGAATCCCAGAAAGCTTTATGACCTTTTTCCTTCTTTGGAGGAAAATAACACAAACTAATCTTTATACGGAGAGTTATTTTACAAGGTAAAAATTATAAAAGACAAAAAATGTATGTGTCTCTATCTCTCTCCACCTTCATTCAACCACCATTCACACTGCTAGGCCAGTTTGTTTCTCATGCATGTGTATTTCATCACTTAAAAAAAATCTGTCTCCTTGGATGGACAAACTTTAAGGATGCCCTCATGATCCCTGCACTCTGGTGTTTACAGTTTTGTATAATCCTATCCCCTGGAGTGTTGGTAGGACCTGTGACTTCCTTTTAACGAATAGACTAGGGCAAAAGTGATGGGATATCACACTCATAATTACATTGTGTTACAGGAAACTCCATTGTGCTAGTTGACTTGCTTGCATCTCCCCCTCTCTGTGCATTTTGAAGAGGCAAAGGACTGAATGCTACCATCAACCACCCAAGTGGGGAAACATCTGCTGCCTTAGGTTCATTCAGTCTCCAGATAAGGGCCCGACCCTGGTTAACACACTGATTGAAGTCTTGTAAGTCTCTAAGCAGAGGATCCAGCTAAAATCATGCATGGATTTCTTCTATAATATGAAAATGTTACTTTACCTAGTAAGATTGTAGTAATTTGTTATTCAGCATAGAAAACTAATATGATCACCTTTAAAATAATTTCCAACTCTTCACTGTGACATCTGATGTTCTAAATGGTTGACCCCAACATCTTTCTAGCTTCCTCTCCTGCTAGTTGACTGATCCAAGACCTACCAAAATCCCTTGTACAGTTACATTTCACCTTCAATTCCCTTGCTCATATTCCTTCCTCTGGTTAGAATGATTTTCCCATTTAACATAGACAGCAACCATTTAACCTTGAAAAGCAAATATAATAACCACCTCTGTGCCATCTGTGAAATCACCTACCACCCAACGCCCCTCAAGATCAACTTTATTGACTCCATTTTGTTTGTTTGTTTGTTCTTATAACATTTCCTCCATACCGCTCTAATAATGCTTATCATGCTGTGCCAGGGTCAATTTTGGTGGGTGTTTTTTCTTGTTATATTGTGAGTTTTGTGAGAATGAGCACTTTGTATTAGTTATCTTATATCCCCAGAACCTGGGAGAGTGATTGACATTTACCTGGCATCTAGCACATGTGTACTAAATTGAATCAAACTGAATTGGTGTTCCCACAGTACAGAATTTCAGTGTTTGGCACATTGTGGGCACAATCACTTTCTAATTACTGTGTAAAATAACTTATATTCTTAACAACATTATCTAAGAGGAAAGAATTGTTGTGGACAGTAAACTGCTTTAATAAGATAGAAGCAATTCAGGCTACAGAAATTAACTAATGGATTTTTCTGATAACATTAGGGGCTGGGAGTCCCATTTCATAATTATATGATGCTTAGAGAAGAGTTGAATAAATACATAGAATCATAACATTTTGATACATAAGAAAATGAACCAACTAAAAATCTGATAGAGGCATGTGTATGTAATTGTTTTTAAAAGAAGCCAACATATTGAGACTCAAACAAAAAAAATTAAAAAGCTCACTTTCAATTAGTCATATAACTCAGTGTTCTGCAATAGACTAGCTGCCAAACTACTTTAGGGTTAAGGGCAGGTAACCCATTAGAGTGACTTGGAAATATAATAATGTAATATAAATTCATTGCAGGAAGTGAAAGTAGAATCTAGGGAATAGGATGGAATTCCATCAGTACATTAAAATGTTGGACATAATAATGAAAATCATGTAAAGACTAAAGTCTAATATATTTGAACCATGGGTGTTGATCTCTCCAAAGTATAAGAAGGTTTTCTTTGAAAGTAAAAGAAAAGAATGATGTGATCAACACGCAATTTTAATATCTGGGAAAATCTTATCTCAAGTGTTATAAATTATTTATAGCAAACAAGATAGAGTATGGCCATCACCTCCCAGAATATTGCTGAGTCTTTATTCTCTAAATTTTCAGTCATATATTTCCCCTGAGTTTCTACTGGACATCCAGTAGCTCCAAGTAACATCAACGTAAGCTTTGCCGAGGTGGGAAACTCTAAAATGCTTACTATCTTCCTCAGAGAGGTTTGTCTCTCTGCTTTAATTATGCGACAAACACAGAGACTTCTACTGATTCTAAAGCCTAAGCCAAAATAAGCACTTCTGAGTTCCATAACTTGCTGGATATATCGTCATGGGCAAGTTTTAAAAGTCCTTTTTTAAATTTAATATATTGATTCTGCTTTCAATTTCAGCATTCTCCTATAAAAATAACAACTTCCTATACTGTGGCTGTTAATGGACACCTGATATCTTAGCTTGAATATCAGATTAGCCCAACGCAGTCTCCTGTGTAGTACATGATTCGGATCTATCCATCAGTTCTTTTTTTCTTTGGATATTAGCTAATTGAGGGACTTGCAGTGACATTAGGGTTTACTACTGAAACTCGAGGTTTATAATGGTTTTGGCCCCACGTGTTCAAGGTGACCCTGCTCTCATGCATGCATCATAGGGCTGAGCTGTCTCCCCGCCCCCACACTTCTGCTTATACTTATCTTTTTGGGGCTGGTGGAATGAATCCTGAGAAAATGCTCTTATTTTGTTTCTGAGTGACTTGAGGGCGCTAGTAAAAATTTAAACTGAGTGCAGTGTTAATTTTGCAACTAGAAACCAAGAGTGAGTGCAGTGTTGTTAATTTTGCAACTACAAACCAACATTTGTCATGATGTATTTTAACAACTGAAATTCTCTATTTTCTATTTTTCTTTCTTTCTAGGTATGTGCCTCTCTACTAAATGTGTGATGTTTTTAGACAGCAGACTGGGTCACAAAACAAATAATCTCTAAATGCTGTACAATTTGACACTGAGTATGATTTTTATTTGAACAAGTGCCCTGGAAGTGACAATTTTATGTGTGCCCAGAATTTTTATCATCAAATACAAAGTAAAGTAACACTAAATGTGTGGATTCTTCTGTATTTTGTTTTTTTAACCCTCAAGGGACAGAATATATATAAGATGACTGTCAGTTTAATTCAATTTCTTATTTTTAAAAACAATCACAAAAATATTGGGTGTTTATTTTTAAAGTTTTAAAATTTTAATTTGAAGAACTATTTTTGGAATAGAAAATGAATTATGCCAGGCTCAGCTCTTTCCTATCCTCACTGAAGACAAATTATGACATCTCATTCACTTAGCTAGTATTGAATTGCTCTACTTAGAGAATTTTTAAAGCTTAGATTCAACTACTGCACCTATGCCATTATATTTGAGCATCTTTGGCTTTATTAATGATTTTAATTGTATTTTAAATGAATTCTAAATTAAAAATGAACAATAAATTAATGAGAATTAATTATTCTCAAGAGTGAGGTTTTTGACACATTCCTGAGTAAAAAAGAAGAGCATGAAATTTATCTCACTTGACTTGACAGCGTGAAAAATATGGAAAGAACATGCAATTTAGATTAAAAAGATCTTGGTTATTCCACCCCCACCACTGCAGTCTGTGTGCTTTTGGTTAAGCCACTAAATTTTGTAAAAACTTGCATGTGAATTTCAGTCCTGTTTATATCACATGATTTTGAGATATATGAAGACACTTTAAATTGCAAAGTGTACAAAATTTAAATAATTATTTTTGAGATTGTTTCCAGCTAATTTCACCAATTGAAATCCAATTAAATATTTGCAGAGCACAATGGACACAAACTTTTTTGGTATATTTATTTGATTTATGTATATAAATACATGTACTCATCATAAGAGCCATTTGACCACTAACTGAAGAAGAATAAATATGTGAAAACTATGAAATACTCACATTAACCAACATTTCATATCTGTTGCATTATTTTTCCTTCCTATTATTTGTTTAGCATTTTCTTTTATTGCCCGTAAACCCAATATCAGTGGTTGATATGTATGTCTCCTGGAGTTAATGGAATGCTGCTAGGAAAGCACTACATCCTTCAGAACTAATACAGTATTTGCACCACTGCAGTAACAACAAACACCCCTTGACACAATAATTTCACAGTGCACAGGGTACCGGAATTTCGTCTTTATAATCACTCTTCTAAATAAAGTTGAAACAAAGAGTTATACTAATTACTTAGGGTCAATCAGTTGATTATTTAATAGATACATGTTGACAACCATATTTTTAGTCTATGCTTGGATTAGTAAAATTCCAAGTATTCATTTATTCCTCTGTGATGGATAGCAAATCTTATTTGAGCTATTAATGTGATCAGAAATTAGCCAATATATTGTGATACTAAGTACTGATGAGCAACATCACTGAAAGGATGTGTTATTCATAAACAATTTTAGTATCTTCTCAAGTCGCAAGTAGTACTTTGAGATTTATTGAGTTTCTCAATAAAAATGTATTAGTAACATAGCAATTTGCTAGTTGCTTGAAAGGCCATAAAGATAATATATTATAAAATAATATACTTCAGCTGATTTAAAATAAGACATATATTGAAATTGCCTAACTCAAGGTGGTATCAGCCAGGTACCTTTGCTATCAGCCAAAATAAATTGTTCAGACAAAAATATCATAGGATGCTATGGAGAGAAATTGACATTTTTTCCTGATAGGCAGGTACAAAAAGATATTCTCATATATCTTATATATGAGAATACTTCTACACTTCTAACTGTGACTAGAAGCATATATATGTGTGACATGAACTGTGACTAATCATGCTAAAATCTATGACTAGATTTTAATAGGTTACATCGTATAGAAACTCATCTGTATTTCATCTGTTTTGTTCTTTCTTCCATTATTGTTTATACATAAGTACATCAAGATTGTATCATCTGAAACCACAGCTCTAGGTGTCTAGTTGGGTAGAATGAAAAGTTTTGGAAGGTTTAATGAAGTGGATAAACTTTATATTGTGTAGGATTTTGGTAATTTGGAAATAGTGGGTGATACATTATGCATACAAATTCTGCTTTTACAAAAACCAAAGGTGGGCAGGATCAAGGGTAGGAATTAGGGATGGCTGGAGTTGGGGGGAGTGGTGGGGGAAGACGGAGACAACTGTACTTGAACAACAATAAAAAAAGTTAAAAAAAGAGTGAGGGTAAGGGCTAACTTGCTCAAAGTTGATATCTTACAGGATGCCCTGCCCCACTGCAGAGAGAGAGGGACGACCTCAGACAGTGAAGAATCTTTTGTGGCTTGAGAACACCCCATGGAAACTATACAAGTACGTATGTAAGACAGTCAACCTGGTAAAATATTGAAGGGTCACATCAAAGGTAGAAACCACTCTTAAACCATGCAGAGTATTTGCAACCACAAAGCACGGAAAGAAGACCTTGACCAAGTCAGAGAAGGGAATGCCACCCTAGACATAAAGGATGTGTTAGCAAAATAGTTACAGAAGCCAGCGTTGACTTATCGTAGGAGGATTTCTCTGCAGTTCCTGATTACATTGGGGAAGGAATGGATGCTTCCCACATATTGTAAAATATGAGGCTCTGGCACTCTGCTCTGACAAATCACTCTATGCTGCTATTGAATGCAATAAACAGTAGGTACAATACATCTGATCCTATCTCTTTTCATTTCCCTTCATTAAACACTGCCTAGTACAATTATTGATATTCCCTATTCATTTGCCCTTGTTTGTTTACTTGATAGTAATAAGAATGTATACTTCAGGGACTGATGGAAAACCCATTCTCTAGCACATGTTTTCTGTCTGGGGAGGAAGAGGGAAAAGTTTGCATACACTCCTAAAGTTATGCAGGAAGCTTTTGTTTATTATAGATTCATGCAGGGACCCGCTGGTTATTCACTGTCATGGCTGGGCATCTTACGGCACATTCTTCAATACCAAACTTTAAGACAGTTTTCTTCTAATTCTTGAAGTGGGGGTGAGGGGTATTTATGATCCTAGCTTATAAGATGTATCATTATGAAGTTAGAAAGTAATGTGTTCCCTGGCTTTTTCTTTGTTGTTCCTACTACTTTTGATTTATAAAAACTGAAACTTCAGTTCACTAAGTCTCCAATATATACCACTACACATATGTATATATAAAACTGTATTACTCACTATGACTATATTCTAGTCTGTAGCTTTTTCCCTCATTGGGTCTTTAATTTAAATCATTATATTTTACATTAAATTTTTTAAAAAAAAAATTAAATATTTTATTTATTTTCAGAAAGAGGGGAAGGGAAGGAGGAGTGGGAGAGAAATATCAATGTGTGGTTGCCTCTGATGTGTCCCCTGTTGGGAACTGGCCTGCAACCCAGGCATATGCCCTGACTGGGAATCGAACCGTGATCCTTTGCTTCACAGGCCTGTGCTCAATCCACTGAGCTATACCAGCCAGGGCTTACATTAAAAATTTTATTTGGCTTTGTTTACAAATCTCAGTAAAATTTTATTATTTCTTATTTCAGAACATTTTTCAACTTTGTACAAAAAATAGTTTTTAAAATAATACCTGTCTGTAATTTCTGTAGGTACATTTCTGTTGCCTTGGTGGAGGAGTGGTTAGATTACACTCATGGTGAGTACTTTTCTTGTTGATAAAATATTTTAACTGCAAATTAGTCCGTTTTATTAGAAAATTATTTGAGGAAATTCTGTGTGGCCTAGGATTATGGCAGGTTTCTCCAGAGATAATCTGTTGTGCTTTGCCAAGTATTTTGGGCACATCCAACCAGAAGCCATATTAAACTATGTTAACACTTTGAGGAGCTTGGGAATTCATGGATGGTAGGAATTTGGGTTGCACACCCACTTGAGAACTGGTTCTGAGAAGTATGTCTACCATTGCTCTCCTCAATGATGAAGCAGATATACTGTATCTCTTAATTTCCTATTTATAAGTAAAAATGACATAGGTAGGTATGAGAGCAAACAGAAGTGGTTCATGGTAAGTATTTAACTCCACTCACATCAACATCAGTCATTAAAATTTATAGTGT
Organism: Sturnira hondurensis; assembly: GCF_014824575.4. Taxonomy (NCBI): domain Eukaryota; kingdom Metazoa; phylum Chordata; class Mammalia; order Chiroptera; family Phyllostomidae; genus Sturnira; species Sturnira hondurensis. Next base: position 2,384,317 of record NW_028077910.1, read on the forward strand.
ATGGAGTGTGTTGTCTAATCCGGCAAGTCAGGTGAGTTTATATAAAATAGTTTTTATCTACATTTTGGTTTGGCTGGACTCTAGGGTAACCAAGGTAAAACTAAAGGATCTAAGAATAAATACAAGTCATGCAACATCCTAATTGTTCAAGTTAGGAATCATGGATTTTATTCAGAGTTGGTTATGAAAAAAACCCTTAAAGTTTGTGTAGCTTTTGTGTCAGTGTTGGGATAAAAATAAGGGCTCTGTCTAAGATAATTCTACCAACAATGGATAGAATTTTTAAATTATATATGGAAACCTGGAGATGAGGAGGTCAGTAGAGTTTATTATAGTAAATCAGGTGGTAAAAAGAACTAAGGTAGTGGTATTGAGGACAAATACAATGAGAGTTATTGTAGGATTTGAAAAGTACTTAGCAAGTGATAGTATCAAAAAAGAATTGCAGAATCCAAGATAAATTGCAGCTATCACCAGTAACAAACAATGGATTTAATTATGAAGTGTCACATACCATCAAAACCTCTATGTTATCAACTCATCAAGATTATAAAGACAATTGGAAGAGACTAAGTTATAATAGACTAACAGTCGTTTTGGAGCAATGAACTGTTACTAAAAATCTAGAAATAGAAAAGATCAAGACAGGATTTTATCTTCTGTTTTCCAATGTCATCTCCATGGCCCTATAAAGCATATTTCAGCGTGAAGAACAAGTGTCTTAACTTTGTTTTCATTTCTTTCACTTGATCAGTAATTGGTTAGCAAACACTAAGGATATATAAAAATAAGAAACATAGGTTAACTGCCTATATGTTTAAAGGTTTATTAAAAACCAATGAATTTCCTCTATTGCACTTGTGAAATTTTGAATTATTATTACAATAACTTCTACTTCCCGTCTACTAGCAAAGATAATGTCTGGACATAGTTAGGATTAAAACTTCTCACCAACTAAAAAGGAAAGAAAAATATTATCTTAAAAAACCCCTACAATTTCTCCTTACTTGTAAAACAGCTGTTGCTTCTGACTGCTTCAGTTTATGGTTGAATAACAAGTAAATACAGGACACCCCAAAGAGAGTTCTTTAATCACATTAGATGAATAAACTGTAAACTCTGACCACAGTAATACATGTAAAAACCAATTGTTTATATTATTTCATTGTCTTACATGTTAAGACAGAGCTCAGTATAAGAACTGAACATTTTTATATACCATCTCTTAATTGACAATCAACGCAGTCATAAATGGCTGCAAATGTTTCCTCAATATTACTGAACATAGCAGACATACTACATACACTTTGTGCCTTTGTTTCCTGTTTTGAATTTACCTACCAATGGATTGTGCAAACCCCAAAAAGCGAAGTAATTATCCTCGCTAACCTTAAAGACAGTGATACTTGATGAATATGTATCCTACATATTTAATATTTGCATGTTATGTATAATCATGAGACTTGGTTTTATAACCACAACTATTCTTTTCTTTTTTTTACTACTTGCTGTCTAACTATGGCTTACACTATTAACTCCTAAAATAGATTACCTGCCTTAGTTCAGTAAATTCAGCCCAGCAGTGTGTGCTTGAATATTCTAGTAAAATTATAGTTACCATCCAATTTGTAATCTTGATCTCAGAATTTTCTCTTCTAATGGGTATTTCCTTCAGCTGGTTGTTGTTTTCCATCTTAACAGTGCTTCTGCTTTCTTGAGTGATGTCCTGTCTGGGAAAAAGAAAGTTGTGAAGCTAGTTATTGTTCGGGTCCCACAGCCCTGCTCTCTTCTATGGTCCTCTCCACCCATGATATTGGGTGCCATTGGAGTAAAAGTCTCATCTATTGTCTTTCTTCTCTTTGGTATCAGTAACAGTTGTCTGGTGATTTCGGCATAGCTGGCAGATGTGGTTTTCTTAAGCAGCAATCAGGTTTTTTAAAAGATTTTATTTATTTATCTTTAGAAGGGAAGGGAAGGAGAGAAGGAGAGAAATATCAACGCATGGTTGCTTCTCATGGGTCCCCTGCTGGGAACTGGCCTGCAACCCAGGCATGTGCCCTGACTGGGAATCAAACCACAATCCTGTTGTTTGCAGGCCCGCGTTCAATCCACTGAGCTACACCAGCCAGGGCAATCTTTTTTTTTTTAAGGTCCAGAGGAGGCAGACTCATTTCCCTTTGTCCCTGGCCAGTGCTCCCCCCACGCCCCATCACCTTCCTAGGTGCACTACACAGACTTGGCTAAGTAAATATCAAGGCAGATCAAAGGTCCCTTCCTCAACTAACCACATGCTCCCTCTTGCAGAGCCCCAGGTTCCAGCTAGGTGTCCTGTATATACCCAGTGCAGAGCTGGGAAGAGATGACTCCACAATCTTCCTTCCAGGCAAAATATACTGTGGCCTTCTCATAGTTAACAAAGGGCAATTTGTCAGATATCAAACTAAAAAAGTCATAGATGAGAACTGAGAGGAAGTTCTACAACTGTTATTCAGATTTATCCAAATTTATAGTGGAAGTATATTGAGTGTCTTTTATACTATTGTATTAAGGGAGGGGAAAGCAGTTTAGACAATTTATCTTAAAACGTCAAGAAAGCTTATCTGGCTCATTGAGCATTCTATGATACTATTGTCATTTTAAATAGGAGGAAAAGAATCCAGTTTTTTAATTTCATCAAATGCTGTTGTTGTTGATGCTGTTCTTGTCAGAAATATGCAACAATTTGACTGGTAGATAGTGTGAAGGAAAAATGTGTTTTGGTGGTTTTATTTGGCCTGTGAAACCGTGCTTGTGGAATCAGCGCACATACAGCCACTTTCTGTCAGCATGTGTCTTCGATTACCTTTCAAATGTTTTCTGTTCCCTTAATATATCATTACATGTCTGTGGTATAAATCATTACTATGATTTTAACAAGTCTGTACTTTACTGTAGTTAAACAAATATAGCTATCAGTTGTCCAGTTGTCTTACTAAATATATTTCAAAGTTCACTCTGTGTGCCTGCCAAGTTATTTCAAGATTCTGATTATTAGTTCATATTTGAATTTATATTAACCTTTTCCGTCTGACCTTTGCCATAGGAAGCAGTTCTAATTTGGAGATGTGTAATTTGTTAATTCCCATTTGTTCTTATTTAATATCTCAAATAGATACTGCTTTCTAAAAGTTGCTGATCTTACTATTGGAAAAAAATGCAAAGGATTCAAGGTCACCTTGGGAAGTTTAAAAAAATTTGCTTGATCATTTGCCATATGCAATATAAAATACTCATGGCTCACACTGCTAACTAAGTGATCTTTGTGCCACTTTTACATTGGCATTATCATTCTGTCAATTTTTTCAAATATATGTGATATATATATATATATATATATATATATATATAATGGTAGAGAAACATGTAATTTATGTGATCAAACAAATTAGTAATCAAATATGTTTTTTAAAAAGTTAATCATTCTGGAAATAAATTGTTCAAACCTGACAATCTAAGAAAATTCATTATTTGATTGAACTTAATAATTATATCATAAGACTTGTCAGTAAAAATATATATTGTCATCCTATATAACACAAATGGGCAGGAGTAGAATTAGTGATGTATGCCTCCCACAAAGGCATTTGCTCACCTCTGCCACCGTCCTGCAGCCCCTGACTTTGGTGTCTCCATAACGTGGATCCCAGAGTCAACCATGCCATTTCTAATCAAAGCTCTGTCACCCAACCACATGAGAAGGAGGAAGTGTGTTGAGTTTGGGTGGTCATAGAAACTCCTGGTTTAGGTCTTTGCAACTTTGGCTATAAGTCAGAATCATACATACAGTGTCTGAAAAATCATGCAAAATTGGAAAATAGGGCAAAAAAGTGGGTGATATATATTTTCAGTGTTTAGTACAACAGCATTGAAAATTAGTACAACTGCACTAAACAGCACTGAAAATTATTTAGGGGAATGTACTTCGTTTGATTCACCATTTACTAAACATTTGATTAAACTCCCAGACATATTAAAGTTAGAGGTTAACTTGTAGATTTTGTTCAGGAGAGGTATAAGTGATTTCTGCCTGGTGGAACACATAACCCAAAGATTGTGTTAGCCCTGGTGGATAGTAACCGATTTTGTAGCCCACAATCCTAGCTTCNTATTTTCAGTGTTTAGTACAACAGCATTGAAAATTAGTACAACTGCACTAAACAGCACTGAAAATTATTTAGGGGAATGTACTTCGTTTGATTCACCATTTACTAAACATTTGATTAAACTCCCAGACATATTAAAGTTAGAGGTTAACTTGTAGATTTTGTTCAGGAGAGGTATAAGTGATTTCTGTCTGGTGGAACACATAACCCAAAGATTGTGTTAGCCCTGGTGGATAGTAACCAATTTTGTAGCCCACAATCCTAGCTTCTCAGCAGTTTTTCGAATCAGTCTTATTGTCATTTTACTCTCATGAATAGTGAGTTAAATACAATTTTAACATTTTTTTCTATTAAGCTATTTGAAAGTTATAGTTTAAGAATAGCTTTTGACACATATGGGCATCTAAGCCATGTCACAGGCTCCCGCATTTGGAGACCAGTGCTCCAGACCCCATAGGTTTTCCAGGATAATGTTAAGAAAAAATCATCAAAATGATGATGTTTATGGAGGCTGTGTTCTGTATTCTACTATTGCCTAGTTAATGCCTCAGCCTTCACTAAAGTCTCCTGCTATGCTTCTCCTCATTTTTAAGACCCACCCAAATACTGCTTCATCTGTCTTGTCTTATTCCCAGCTGAGTGCAATTCAGACTTTCTTTTCTCTTGCAATCTTGTGGTATTTTATTCACATTTCTATTATACTGTAAATTCAGTTTATGTGTCACTTTCATTAAGCTATTATTTACTTGGGCAGAGATTTTGTTGAGCTGGCTTCTAACGCCTTGACAAGGAGAATGTGAACACAATGAAAGTGTGCTGACTCATGCTAACTCAAGAATGAGTGAATAAATGAAGGAATACATTAACAGTGGAAAGGACCAAGTCATCACATTAGAGTAAGGCAAATAAATCAACTTGATAAAGAGTATAGCAAGTTGTGTTGCGATGGGAAAGGGTGGACAAAAATAAGACAATACTGGCCAAATCAGAAATGAGCTTCCAAAGAGTATTATTAAAAATCTTTCACTTAAAGAAAAGAAATAAGCCAGACGGTGAAGAACAAATACCATATGATCTCACCTTTAATAGGAAGCTAAACAACAAAACAAACAAGCAAGCGGAATATAACCAAAGACACTGAAATACAGAACAGGCTGACAGGGACCAGAGTGGAGAGTGGAGAGAATTTCAGGGGAAAAGGGGAAGGATTCACAGGAACAAGTATAAAGGACACATGGACAAAAACTAAGGGGGGTAGAAATGGGAGGGGGGGAGCACTGAGGGAGTGGGCTGGGATGGGAGTAAAAGACAGAAAACTGTACTTGAACAACAATTAATAAAAAATGCTTAAAAAAGAAGCTGACTCCGTTTTTTTTACATTAGGTTACAAATTAATTGCCTTTGTGAATATACTTAAAATAAAACTTCATCTAAATAAGTTGTTTGCATAAAACTTTACCCAATTCAATATACCATATACAGTTTTGTTATATAAAATTGTTTACAAACCTTAAAGCATGAGCAATTAAACATCAGGGATGTTCCTTACTACCTAGAGAAATTTGGGAAGGAAATAATTTTCAGTTATACTACAGTTTGGATTGTATTACATTCCTCAATATAACTCCTAATGTAAAATAAAACATCCATTTTTTTATTTCTCTCTTGAGGTAATATTTCAGATTTGCTGAAGGAACTGCAAGACAAAAGAAACAGACACACTTTTCTGTAGAATATTTTCAAAGGAAAATTTATTTTTGAAAGTATGAGGTGTTTTTTTTTTTTTTTAAAGTTCATGTGAATTGCCTTATCTTTCTGTGTCTGAGTCCCGACCTGCTTCTGTGTTGTGCCTCACTTTTTCTTCCAGCCCCTTCTGCTTTTCTTTCATGTCTCTCCTTGTTCAATTGTATCTTCTTGCAGGGTTAGACCTAAAGGTTTTAACATTTTTGAGTTTTTCTTAAATCAAGTGTGGTTGCAATAAGGTAACTATGTGAAGGGGTAGGGAGCGGAAAGAAAGGACTAGAGGGAAGGCCGTGCTGAGAAGAGGCCAAGGCAGGAACAGAGAAGGAGTGAAGCAGTGATAGCAATTAACAGAGTATCCTTTTGCTTCAGGATCTGTAGAATTAATTGGTTAAATAAAGGTAATGGCTTATAAAGTACCTCTAAAGTCCTTTATTGCTCTTTTTTTTGCATGAAAATGATTGAGTTGATGGGATGACTACATTTACAGATCTGAACTCTGCTTTGGAAGTCACAATGACCAAGCCCCGAACTTTTTGAAATAACTGGAAAAAATAACCTCTAGAAAATTCTACAGTGAGTTCCAGTTATATGAATCTCAAAAGTTCATTTCTCTAAACTGTTACAATGGACAAATAGCTGAGTAATAGTGCTCTGAATTGAGTATGCATGTTTATTTTCCTAGCTTTTCTTCTCTTATATTCAGTAATCCTAAACTGTTTGATTTAAGCCAATGTGTTTGTAAATGAGAGAGGAAAGAAACAAATCTTAGCTTTTCATTGTTTGAAAAATTAAGCTGCTGGTCCATCAAACTTCCCTGTTTTCTTAAATGAGTGATGGTAAAGTAGATTGCAACAATTCCTCCCATTCTCCTCTTTAGAAGGTGCAAATTTAAATATTAATTAAAGACAAGCAATTTGATCCTGGTTTTACCTTGAAAATCATATGCACTCTGAGAGGCCTATTAGAATTAGTTTTCAATGGCTGATTATGATAACATTAAGACAGGATATTTTAAAATGCTATCTTAGAAAGGAGTCATGAGAAAGAAGGGAATATATTTCTACACTTAGAGAAACAAGAGAACATTAATCAAGAGTTGTTTTCCCTGCACCTCCCTGAATAAAAACTTGAGAATTTCATAGACAGTTAAATCTATTTTATACCATTTTTAAAAGAAAAAGACTGTATATTTGTTACAAATTTAATTCTGAAAATCTATGTGAAATCTGCTATTATAGAAAAACATTTTAACTCATATAAACAGTTATAGCAGAAACCAAGCACAAAAACAGAAAGTTGGCATATTGTGTAGAACCTTCCTTTTCTACGGTCTTCCTGGGAAGATAGTGTCTATGAAATGCCAAGATATTGTTTAGATAGTATTTGTTTCAATTATCCATGCTAGTTCTGTTCCTCATTGTTACAGATATAGTAGATCCTTTGATTAGACTTGTTAAAAAAATCTGGGTCCTCCAGATGCCTGAGGCAATTCCATGATACATGGTAGTTTGTGACAGACCTGAGACAAACTTTGTCTCATCCACTGTGGACTGGCTTGTGAGGATGAACAGAACAGGTCCTGAGCAGTCTTAGCTCACAGTCTCACACCTGCTGCTGAGCATGGCTTCAGTTTACTCTACGTGATCCGCGTATAGTCATATATATAGCAGTAACATTCTTTGGTTTTATTTTTTTTAAATTTTATTTATTTATTTATCTATAGAGGGAAAGGAGAGAAGGAGAGAAACATCAATGTATGGTTGCCTTTTGTGCATCCCCTGCTGGGAGTTGGCCTACAGGGAACTGGCCTGCAACCCAGGTATGTGCCCTGACTGGGAATTGAACCTCGATCCTCTGGTTTGCAGGCCTGTGCTTAATCCACTGAGCTACACCAGCCAGGGCCATTCTTTGGTTTTAAAAGAAAGTGAACCAATCACTTTTTCTCTGTTTAAAAGTAAGGAAATCTAAAGGAAAACAAGAATGATTTTAATTTAGATCAGGAATTTTGGAAAAATAAAAAGTAGAATAACAAATTTTCTGTTTCTCTGATGTAGAAATGACAAATACTTCATAAATTTTAGATGCAAACACAAGAACAGGGAGAGAGAGAAAAAGAATGAAAAAAACTACTGTTTATTTCCAAATGCAAATTTTCTCAGTCTAGCAAAAATTACTGTATGAAAATTTGAATAGCAGCAAAAAATCATTGCATTAAATTAATTTATAAATAATTTTAGTTCTATATTTATTAAATATTTAATTGTCTAAAAGGATCACTTAATATTTAGTTATGCTTCATGTCATAGAGAATATAATATAATGTTTAATTAATCTTCATATTTTTGTTGCAATTACAAATGAAATTGTTTCCTCCATTTCTTTTTCTAAAATGTCATTGTTAGTATATAGGAGTGCCTTGGATTTTTGTACACTTATTTTGTATCCTGCAACTTAATTTGTTTATTGTTCTAACATTTTTTGGTGGACTGTTTAAATTTTTCTATGTAAAGAATAATATTACCTGCAAAAAGTGACACTTTTACTTCTTTATTTCCCATTAGGATGCCTTTTATTTTGTCTCTTGCCTGAATCAACTTACCAAAATATTTGAAGAACCAAACTATAAAGCATTATTAAGAGATTGAAAAAGACACAAATGGAAAGATATTTCATATTCAGGAATTGGAGGAATCAGCATAGTTAAAATCTCCATATTACCCAAAGCAATATACAGATTTAATACAATCCCCATCAAAATCTCAATACTGTTATTTTAAATAAATAGACAAAAAAATCATCAGATTTGTATGGAACCACAAAAGACGTTGAATAGCTAAAGCAATCCTGGGAAAAAGAACAAAGCCATGAGTATCATACTCTTTGATTTTGAATTATACTACAAAGCAACAATAATCAAAACAGCATGGTGTTGGAAAAAAGACAGACACACAGAACAATGGAATAGAGTGAGAACCCAGAAATAAACTCACATGTATGTGAGCACATAATTTTTGACAAAGGAGCAAAAACATACCATGGAAAAAAGAAAACCTCTTCAATAAATGGTGCTGGGTAAAGGGGATAAAATATATGGTGACAGAAAATTTGACTTTGAGTGGTGGGCACACAATTCAATATCCAGATGACGTAGTGTAGAATTGTGCATATATAGTGCATATATAATTGTGCATATATAGACTATAAAACCTATAGAGTCTTATTAACCCATCGCAACAGAATAAATTAATTTACAAAAAATAAAATTTAAACAATAAATAGTGTATGTATGTACATATATATATAAATATATATATAGGAACATATATAGGAATATATAGCCTTTATGTATGCCAAATATTAACTTGATGTATGTATGCATGCATACATGTATTTTAATAGAAGATAATCAGTTAACTAAAAATTTTTGTCCTAAATTTTAAAACCTATTGGCTAATATTTCTTTACTTTATTAGTTTATTTAGGGCCTCTGATTTGTATCTATCTCTTTGATTATCTCTACTTCTTCTCCAGATTTATTGTATGGATCCCTGAATTTGCTAATAAAATAATACATCTTTGTGGATTGGAATATACCCAATAAAAATGCCACATGAATCCAGCAATTTTAAAATAAATTTACATATTTATCCCACTTGCAGACAGAATTTTTAATAGATCCAAGCCCAACTTTTCTCAATTTACAAAGCCATGGCCTCCTTCTCACAGTTGTTTAGCCCTCTTCCCCCAGATATCCATGGTTTTGGAAAGTAAAGATTTCATATTATTCCTGTCATTAGATTAGACAGGATTAATTGGCAATTTTATATTTGCTTGTATTCTAGTAGGACAAATCTTCCTACTGTGTCGAAGCTGTGACTTGGTAAAAACCTGTATTAAGGAGATAATGTTGTATGGCCCTGGTTGATGTGACTCAGTGGATTGAGTGCCACCCTGCGAACCAAAGGGTCCCTGGTCAGAGTGTTACCGAACAAAGGGTCCGAGGGGGGGGGCAATACTTGGCCCACCGAGGGATGCCAAAAACTGCTACAGAAAACAGGGGCCCCTCCCAAAGACGATACACTAATATCTATAAGGCTCTTCTGTCCGCCGCCAATTGGAAAGACATCTCTCAATGCCAGAGATTTGTGAAAAGGAAACAAAATGTTTATTTAATGCTATTCAGGCCTAATGCCTTCCTTAAAATATTAAAGTCTTTAAGAGTATACACCTACACACGCACACACAGCGCTCCCTTCTCCCACTGTCCCAACTCCGGGTACCGTAAATCAGGAAAAGAGCACACGCCCGTTTTTCAGGTCGCTGGCACGTGAGCTGTGTCTCCTGCCTGTCCAGGCAGGATCTCCAATTAATCCAAAGTCATGCGGCACCTTCCACTGGCAAGAGTTCTTTGTACCAAGTCCCAGTCAAAGTCTCTCCTGCTTTCCAGGCCCACTGAAAGCGTGCGTCTTTCTTCTTCACCTGGCCGCAGGGATCTCCATTCTGGCAAAGCTGCGTGGTCTTCCCTTTCACCTAGCCAAGAGGGGGTCTGCACTCTGCTGAAACCGCTCGGCTCTCCCTCCTAATGGCTACAGGGGTCTACATCTTCCTAAATAGCGTGGCTCTCCCCCTCACCTGGCCAAGAGGGGGTCTTCACTCTGCTAAAGCCACATGCCTCTCAAGCAGGCACTCTCTCAGAGAAGCAGCCCCCAATCCCAGCCTGGTTAGCCGCCACTCTCTTCTCCCAGGCCCAAAACTTGGCCACAGCTATTTAACATATCTATGAAACCAGTTAAAAGTTATAGATATGTTAAATTACCATTCCTGAGGTTAGCTGCAAAACTGTTGCTACGCAAAACAGCTCTCAATGGCCTTCTCCATTCATCCCTTCCCCCAACTGACACCTGGGGGGGGGGGAGGTGAGGACATCTTAATATTTCCTCCAATATTCCTGTACACTTCGAGCTCTGGACACCATTCCAAATCCCTTCTGAGCCCCCCTGGCTGCACCCTGTATCAAGAGCACATGCCTGGATTGTGGGCCAGGTCCAGAGTAGAGGGTGCAAAAGAGGCAACCATATGTTTGACACGTGCACTGGCATGCAGTGCCCACAGCATTATGGATAGAAAATCAAGACAAATTCACATGGATTACCAAGTCCTGTGGAGGAAAATTGATGGCACGGCTATTCCCTCAAGTGGGAGTTCCTCAGAATGGCCTGGCTACCCTCTCAAGGGGACAGTGCCCTAACCCTTGCCTAGACAGGCTTTTATTGTTTTGTTTTTTCACAGGAGTTCAGGTTCAACTTATTAATCATTGGTAGGCAGTTAACAGTAGATAGCATACAAAGAAGTACTAGGGCTTCTTCTAAGTCAGGGTCTATCAGCTAAAAGGCTACAAAACTTTGGGAAAACAAACTCATTTTCTGCCCAGGCTTTTATCACTTAACTAAAAGCATTCTTAACAAAGCAGACTTCCTGGGATTTTACATATCCTTTCTCAAGCCTGATCACCTGGGGAGCCGGCCATTCCCAGCACAGGGCTGCACCACCCTCTGTCATTGTTTCCAGGCTTAATAAGTCAGGCAGAGGAGGCAGATAGCCCAGGAATTCTCCGAGACTTCTCACAGACAGACTGAGGACTCAGGCTTCATCAAAGCCCAGGGGTGAGGGTCCATCACCCCCTTTCTCCATAGCCCCCCAAGTCCTTTCCTGGGCCCTCCCCATGATCATGCCTGTCTTAGGTGGTTTCCCCCCTTGGGGAATCTTACCTGTCATTGGCTAACTGATCAAGCACTGGGGGCCAGTTATGGAAAAAGGAGCAGAAGTTGAGCTCCTGCCAGGGAGATAAGCTTTGTCTCCTTGGTGGCTTATGGTCCGAAGGTTGCTCACTCAGCCTTAGCCGTGGGGGGTGGGGCGGTACAGCTCCTGAAACCAAGCAGGGCGGTTCCCAACACATGTTGACATTTCTGTCCCTTTCTCCCTCCCTTCCCCTTTCTGTAATAAATAAATAAAATCTTAAAAAAAGAGAAAGGGAAATGTTACGGTGTCAGGTGGTGGTAGACTTATTGGAGGGAATCACCTGGTAAGTTGTATAAATGTCTACCCACTTTACTGTACACCTGAAACTAACACAATATAAAAATATTTTTTAAGCTAATGCTTATTGTACCACAAAGTTCTGGAAAGCTGTGAGAGAAGCAAGTGAGAGGAGCTTATATATATTTGAGCCACATTCTCAAAGATGCGCAATGGCCAGTGTGAAAGTTCCTTTACCCATCATGCCATTCACCAAGACACTTGGTTCAGCTGCTTTATTCATCTCCTCAAAGTCCTTGGTGCACAGACATGGTTAATATGCAGACACTGAACATCTGAGGTAGATTCTGCTCACATTCTCTTTTGGATCTTTTTATTAGAATGTTATTTTTGTTCTTCCACAGAGTATTTTTATGCCTCAGGCAATCTTTAGATGAATAAATATTTCAAGGTTTACCTTCATAGGTTTAAAATAGAATATTTATTTTATTCTTGAACAAAAAAATATTAAGCTAAATGTACAACATTTTCAAGAGCAATTACAAACTATATATATACACACACATATATGTATATATGTATATCAACATTTGAACACACGATGGTACAAATGATTGTGTCTGTAACCCTACACATAGAGACTGTGAGGGTGTGCATGTGTATGTGTGTACCCATTTTATATACCATAAATAATACTTAAGGAATACTAACTCCCCCAAATAAAGTTATGTATTTTTAAATATTCAACAAAATTACAAGACACTCCTTGCTGTCCACAATCCAGCAGCATCTATAACACTGCTTATTCTGTCTTTAATCTTAGGTAGCAGTCTATTTTATTTTATATGGTAAGTGTTTAGAATAAATCAAATCAGTTGGTCTGTAAGGTACTAAACAAAATGTAAAAATGGGTCAAGCATAAGGTGATAATTGATAAAATAAGAATAGTAAATGCTGAAAAATTTTTAAATGGTTGAAAGTAGTTAGGGATTTATGTGCTTCATTTCATATTTTTTAATTTCCTTAATAAAAAATGTACCAACTTTCATCATCAGCCAATTCTACACAATTTTAAATGCTATTAGTTTTTCTTGAAAGACATCTAGTCATCATGAGAAAATGTATCATCTCTTGTCCTCACAGAACTATAAACTATTCAAGTTTGGACATTATGAAGTACTTGAAGCTTGAATTAGTGAACAAAATGAACTTGCTCCAGGACAATGTAATGGAAATGGCAAGGGTAACCAATGCTAAATCTGAAAATAGTTTAATAAATTATATGCAGCATATAAGAATATTAACATTTTCATGCATTGAATTATTTGATTACCTCTACGACTGGCATGTTTAATGCAAAATGGTTTCAGAAAAGACCACCAAAATATTAATTAAATTTGATTTCACACAATTATGAAAAATATCACATTGGAAGTTTATATAACAATGCTCTTAAGGAAATTTATATGTAGCAATTTTAAAGCAATACAGAAAGTCAACCAAATGAAAATAGTAAAATATCATTCTGGTAAATCCTACAGAGTATTAACTTGCATGATGTTATTTACATAAAATACACAAAAATAAGACAAAATTGTACGTAAAGAATATATATAGAATGATTTTAGTTCTTGAGGAAGCTATCTTAGTTTCTTTCAGAAAATTTACTTCATGCTCAAATGATAATGCTGATATTACATAAAGAATCATTAAAAATAATATATAAAGTTGTTTTTTCTTCAAATAATATTATTTTACTTGTGAAATTGAAAAAAAGCGTGTTAAAGTAATTGCATAGATTGCAATTTGTACATTTCTCCTGTGGGTTTAACACAACATTAAAAATAAAACTTTTCAAAGAATTAATACATAAAAATAATGCATGTCTAATTTTCTCCAAAACACTGGGAAGGCATTAATAAATTATCTATAAATAGCTTTGCAACACAAAATTTCTAAATTTAACTGGTGTAACTAGTCTGTAGGCCATGTATAAAGAATTTGGATATGAGTGAGTTATATTCACATAAATTTACAGCTATTACAGGCAATTATAATACCTTTAGAATCACCTTCTAAATGTATTTATCATGTTCTTTGACTTATCCCTTCCTTTTCTTCCACTGTTCCTCCTCTTTCACCTCCCCTCTGGCAGCTGTCAGTCTGCTCCCTGTTGCCACATCCCTGGTTCTACTTTGCTCATTAGTTTATTTTGTTCATTACATTCTTCTTAAAAGTGAGATCATGTGGTATTAGTCAAAAAACATGTGTGACTGGCCCATGGACATGAACAATGGTGCAGGGATTGACCGTGGGAGCAGGGGTGGGCTGAGTGGAGGAGGGCAAAGGGGGAAAATTTGGGACAACAGTAACAGAATAAGCAGCAATAAAAAACTAAATTTATTTATCAAACAAATTTTCAAATACGTAATGCATTTGATAAACTAGAGCAATAATATATACTGGTCTATAAACTAAAGCCATTATGCAATGATCACATTAAAAAAGGAAGTTGTAACACTGAGTCAAAGCATGCATGACATCTAGGAACATGTTACATTTACATATTCAAATGTTTTCTATGTGTGAATACATATAATATATAAATATATATTTGTATGTATACATAAATTTATATATATATATAAACATATATAAGGAAAATATATAAATATATATAAGGAATGTTCTGCTTTCTTTCTAAATATTCTATTTCCTTAAACAAATTTAAATTTTTGTTTGTTATTAAAGAGTAACATTTTTCCAAGTTTCAAAAGTCAAAATAAAATAAACTTTGAGAACTCTAATCCCTTATAGTTCCTACTCGTCATTTTTACCTCCCAGTATACAAAATCATTCTCTTTTCCTTTCTATCACTGAACTCTTTCTTAACACACAATCAAGTATGTATTTTTTATTTCCTTTGCGTTCCTACATGTGAAAGTAACATACTTTATATTGTCTCTTGTGGTCTCATTTATTCACTAGGCAATATATCCTAGAGCTCTTCTACCAATTCATAGAAAATTTCTTTACATTTTATAGTTGTATAGTTTTCCACTGTTCACATGCATAGTTTATTTAAACAGCCTTCTGTTGATGGAATATTTCCCTTCACACTGAGAAGAAAATTCTCAAATTGTTACCATGATTATATGGCAATCTAATCTAACTTCCCAATTTTTCTGATTTATGCTACTTTCCTCCATTCCCACTAAACTCCAAGCTTATAAGCTTCCTCTTTATTTTAGGGGGATTTTAAACCAGTGATTTTCAATCCTGAGTCCATATTTATATTGTCTATATTTGTATAATAAATACAAATATTTAATATACTAATATATAAATGCCTAATTTTCTGCCTTTAGATATACTAATGAATAAATCTCTTCTACTGTTGAATTCAATTTGCTGATTTTTAATTTAAGAATTGTATTAGTTTTCTATCACTGCTATAGCAAATGACCCTAAAGCTATTGGTTTAAAACAACATACAATTATTACTTTGCAGTTCATACATCTAATATAATCTAACATGGATATCACAGGGTTGAAGTCAAACTACTAGCAGGGCTTTGTTACTTTCTGGAATTTCTAAAGAACTATCGATTTCCTTGCCATTTTCATCTTTTAGGAGCCACTCCTATTCCTTTGCCCATGGCACCTTCCTGTACCTTCAAAGCCAGGGACACTACTCTCTGATCATAACTGGAAAAAATCTCTACTGTTAAAAGGACTCATGATATTAGAACAATCAGAACAATCTATAGTAATTTTCCACATTTCAAAGTTTTTGATAAATTTAATCTGTAAAATTCCTTTTGCCATGTAAGATAATACATTCACAGGTCCTGGGTATTAGGATGTGGTATCTTTGGTGGAAACCATTATTCTGCCTATGATAGGAGTATTTAATTTGTATTCATATATGAGTTTAGTTTCATTTTCTTTGCTGAACAGATTTTGGTATATGGCTAATTGATAATATTGATTGTAGTAGCTTCAATGCTCTTTATGATTAAGTTTACCTGATAGAACTTATCTAAAATACAGTGTATGCCCAATGACTTTTGCTGAGTTGGGGTTAATGATAAATTTTTCAAAGCATTATATGGTCATTTATTTAAAATATATTTATCAATTTCTTAGGCACCATTGTATTAATGTAGAAATATCATGGAGTTTATATTCATGGAGTTGTTGATTTTTATGGGAGAAACAGACAATAAATAGGATCAACAAGAAGATGTGTTTTGCAGTGATGTCTGCTAAGAGAAAAAAGTAGGATACATCACAAAGAATTGTATTTTAGGCAGAATAATCAGAGAAGTGTTGAAAGTTAAAAGAAGCCTTTTTTTTACATTTGAGTAAAATCCTACTGAAGGACAAAAGTGAACATGGGAATATCTTGAGAATATTCTAATCAGACATAGCAGAAGGAGATAGAGTCAAAGAAATAATGGAAAAACATTGTTTATGTACAACTCTGTAGGTCATGGGAATAACCTTTTGTTTCATTAGAGAGATGAGTTAACAGAAACATTTTGAACAGAAAGAGTGAAATTATTTGACTTTAGTTTGACAAGATAATATTAACTATTCTGTTACACAACATTGAAGATAGAAATGGGTGGAAGCAGAGAACCTATTGAAAAGTTTAAATCTGAGGAGATGATAGCTTAGGCCATGGGAGCTAATAATAGCTCCCCTCATATGGTTGAATTTTCGGTATATTTTGAAAGTTGGTTGGTGGATTAGATGTAGGGTATAAAAAAAAGGAAACAGGAATGACTACAAGATCTTTGGTTTGAGAAAATAGAGTAGCAATTGAGTGAGATGGAGGATCCATGAGTAGGTTTGGGGAAAACAGAAACTTAATTTTGGACATGTTAGATTTAAGATGCTCGTGAACATCTACATATGATTGGGAAGTTAGGTATATATGTTTGACAAAATGGGAGGTGTCCAAAAATGAAGATTGAATTTGGGAGCTGCCAACATCAATGATAATAGTGACTTGGGATACCCCACAGAATGATGGTACAAAGGAAAGAGAAGTCCAAGAGCCGAGTCCTGCGAGCCTGAGAAGTAGTGGCCAGAAGGAAAGTAGTTTTGCTGGAAGCCAAAGAACATGCTTTACAAAGAAGAGAGTGACCTGTTGTTTTAAATGTTGCTGCTATGTCACATAAGATAAGGACTGAGAGTTGAGCTCCGAATTTAGCAACATGGAGTGTTTTGTTGAGCTTGCTAACAAAAGTGTCAGTGGAAACGTAAGGATAAATCTTGATCTGAAGTAGTTTCAGGAGATAATGTGTAAGGCAAATTGTGATAGTGTGGCAGAAAGAGGCGAAATTGCTCAAGCAGTGAGTAGGAGAGAGCCGACCTTGCGCACAAGTGGACAAGTTGACTTTAGTGAGGAGCATGGCAGGTGCAGTCACAGGAACAGGATGGATGACAGTTGAAGGTGCGTGGCTCGGAATGGCGGGACAGGCTCACGAGTCCTCTGCCAGCGGCTTCTATTGTTCTTGGGAAATAATTGCCCGATTGTACCATTTATTTTTTATAAAGGTATGATTAATTTTATTTTTAGCAAACCTCCTGGACTCATGAAATTTTCAAATTTGTTACCATAGAATTTTCTTACTTTTTAAATCTTTGTTACTGTATCACCAAATTAACTAATATATATGTAAAGGTGTACCTATTTAATTTTTTTCTTGCTTTTTATATTTATTACTCTATTCAGAAGTTGTCTTTTAGAAGCAGTTTAAGGTGCTCTAGTAGAACATGATTTTAAACCAATATTTTAGGTTATTTGGATTAACAACAGTTCTATACATATCCATAAAGTAAGATATTGACAAACTGGCTACATTTTTTGGTCCTTTGACTCATTACTGTGGAGAGATAGCTCACTTCCAGATAGACATAAAAATTAAAATCACAATTTAAAGAACATGATAAATACCCATAACATTTCTAGTTATTTTTCTCCAAAGCAGGTTTTGTTTCAAAAATGCACTATTTACCACCCTCGCTCTTGGGAATTTTTATCCTTCAGGATATTTTATTTTGAGAAACAACTCTATTTAGTAATATACCAAAAAACAATCTTACATAAGAATACTTCTCTGTGCTTAAGTCCCAGAAACTATTTTACTCTCATCTTTCTTGTTGTTACTTTTGTCCCATCCACTTACCTACCTAGCACTCACTCCCACAACACCGATGATAATGAAATTATGAGCATTTCTTAGTCAGTCAGTACCTTGGAAGCCATCACTAAAAAGTCCTGGCCATGAACTGGGAAGCCAGCCTGTCATTAGGATGTATTATCCACACCTATGTGTCCCTGACCTTCACTACAGAGTTCAGTTCACTATACAGTAGGGATGATCAGTTCTGGACTTCACATCACACATAAAGAGGGCCTGAATCATATCCCACTACGAGCTCCTTTTTGGCTCAATGAATGCTGTTTCATTACATGTATTGGCAAAGGCATTACCAAACTTCTCCTTTGGAACAATCATTTACACAACCAGCCAAAAGGCCCAGGGTAAATCAGTGTGGTTGAGCACACATACACATGATTCTACTGTGATTTGTTGACATTCGATTCTCCTTAGCCTGAGGTTTAACTAGCCAGAGAACTGAGGGGACTTAGCTTAGAGTAATAGACCTACAGGTCTATACTCCTATTATAAGAAAAATGTTCAGAATAAACCTCACAATAATAAATAATTAACCATAAGTATATTACATTTGTCAAAATTTGAAAATAGTGTTTGAATATGATGTAGATTTCTCTCTTCCATTGTATTTAATTTTCCTGTTGACGCTCTGGGCTTCTTATTCAAAATGGAGCTTTGAAATAGAGAGGTGCCTTCCTGCCAGCCTGTCTCCCCAGCTGTGCTGTGATCGTCTTCAATGTGAGCTGATGGAAGTAAAACAAACAATAAGGCTTTGTCCTCAACCTAGTCATTAAAAATGAGACCAGCCAGAGCAAAAATGACCCTGAGAGTAAAACATAATCCATCCCAAATTGAACGAGTGGGCCATTTGTGTTTCAAGTGAGATATTCTACCACAAAGGTACTAGTTCTGACTCTGGTGTTTCCAGGTTCAGGTCTAAAACGAAACTTAGGAAGAAATTTAGATTTTTACAACTTTCACTTCTTATATGGTCTAAGTTATTTTCATGTTTACTATTTTTTGTTTGCTATTCTTCCAGTGGGAACATATTAGAGTTATTCTTTAAATGAAAAAAATTACATGAGGATGTTATATTTAGATATAAAATGATTCCAAAGTTTATATTAAATATGGTGTAATATATATATGCTGAATGTTTCAAATGGCACATTTTCAAAAGGTGCGGTTATTTTGTTTAAGCCATGCAATTCAAACAACTTTTCTCCTGACACCTTCCAAATGCCTTTTCAGTGTAAACTCCTTTTAATGCTGTATATTAGAATCACCTCGAAAGTTTAAACACTAAGCAACAGCATCAAACCATAGGCTTGGTCTTCACCCCTAAAGATTCTCATTTTTAATGGGTCTGTCATGCAGCCTAGTCATCAGCATTTTTAAACCCCCTTCCCACAGCACGTATAATTCTGATGTTCAGCATGAATCGAGGGGTATTGATAGTATATTTGGGAAGAGTCTTCTGTGTCCATCCATACTTCAACTTCTCTCCATATTGCTGTAAATTTATGGGCCTCTCCTCATTTAGATTTCTGTCTTAAGTTTAAGATCTTGTGTTGAATTTTGAGATTATCACTTGCCAAGTGGTAATTGCCGAGCTTTCCTCAGCCAAATGGTGTTGTGTTGAAACATCACTTTTTCTGTTCTTTAGTCCTCCCAAATAAAGCAGGACAATTTAGCATAACAAAAGAGAATCACATGGTTACGTAAGGAATGGCCTGTTTTTAGAAGGGAAAAGGATGCATAAACTATATTTATATTTATGGGGAAATCTGCATTTATATCTTGGTTTCATGTGGTGATTCCATCCACTTATTTCTACAAGAGACTAGAACTTTTCAAATATCTAGAATATAAATATCTGTTTCTTTTGATATTTGAATCCCCATCAGTACTTTTCTTCTAGGGTCCTTTCTTCTACTTCTGCTCCAGGCATTTAATAGGATATAATATTTTTCAGAAATATAATGTTTCATAACCAAATAATTCCTGAATACAACCACAGGGGTTACAATTTCTAGAAAGAGGATTAGCTGAGTAGCAAAGACCCAAAATATAGTTGCTCAAATAGTGTCATTGTTCATTTCTTTCTCCTATGGGAGAAATAGTGTCATTGTTCATTTCTTTCTCTCATATGGGAGCATGATAGCTACAAAATGTCTAAGACCCCAAATACTTGTATAGCCTTAAATGAAATTCCACAATGAAATTCCATTATTATATTCAGCAGGATGAAAGGAAAGAACATTCCCTGAAAGCTGCCTAATATCATGTCTACTTGAATCCAGTTTTCATGTATTTGATCACATGGTTACATCTACAGCCTTTGCTGCAAAAAATAAAATATCTAGACCAAACAAAACGGGAGTTTTTGAAGGGCGGAATAGGGACAGACCTTAGCAGCTAGAATTCAACCTAACAGTAGAATTCAACGTAATCTGAAACAGGATTTGAAATTAAGTTAAGGAAAAAGTTTGGAGTCAATTTTGAATGGTAAAAATTCAGTCTCCTTAAAGGCCTCTCTACTATAGTGGGGTAAAAGTATATATATATGGGAGATTTAATATATGCTGCTCACAACCCCCTTTAGGATCAAGGAACATGTTTCCCAGCTAGTAGGAGTGTAGAAGGCAGATTGCTTGTAGCCAAGTCCTTCTTTAGGAATTTTCTTTGACTAAAGGGAGTTGCCTCACCCATGGCTAATGCCCCTTGCTGGGTGACAGCCTGCATCTGGTAATTAGTCAATGGAAAAGTATAAAGACTTACCACTATGCTTCAGTTTGGGACAACTCAGAAGTCTCATACCAGCTCTTAAGCTCCCTGGTGGGTTTGACTGAGGCCATGGTGTCCCTTCAGATTGTCCCTCTGTTCAGATTGTCCCTCTGTACAATCCTGATTTTCTCACTTCCTGTCAGGTGTTTTCTGTAAAAGCATTAGCAATAAACCTTGTGTATACAAGCTTCTGTCAATAGGCTGTGTTCTAAAGAAGCAAATCCAGGAGAGTTGATACAAGGACTGATACCTTTAGTTCCAAAAGGCCTTTGAAAATGTGGCCAACATACTACAGAAATGACCCTTCGGTACTTGAAAGAATGGGCAGGTACAAATTATGTGAAGCAGAAATGCCATTGTTGTGGTGGTGGATAAAGATTTGGTCGGAAAGCTCAGAATAGTGACAGAGTGGATATACTGCTAATGCTGGAAAATTCATCATCTGTGTCTAGTCTGTGGGAGGAGCCAAAAGACACTTCATTTACCAGAGCAGTAAGGGAACCAGCATTGTTGAGATCCTAATGACCAACTCTTCTCTATGGGTCAGGTTTGACTGTAGGAGATGCTGTCAAAAAATTGGGCTTTGTATCAGCAATGGGGATGATCAAATGTAGAATTAATAGAGACCATATAGTGGTACTTAATCATCATAAAGAAGGTAGTCATAATTACTGTAATGGGTGACACAGTGGCACTGAGTGTAGGAATGATAATTTTCAGAAAACTATGGATTTAAATGTAATTATAGAGCATCATGTTCTTAAAACAAAATGTTTATAAACTTTATTTTTGTAATGAGAACCCTCTCTTTGACAAAAGGGTAATATTATTTTGAAAATTCAGTGTAGAAATGTCAGATTATAGCAACAAATGGAAAATAAGAAAAGAAAACCTCATTTTATACTTATGTCTTGTAAAATTCCCTTTCCTAGTAAATAGCCATCTTGTTTTAACAACAAGAACAACAACAACAAAGAGCACAAACTAGATGGGCAACCAATAAAGATGTTAGATCAGAGTTCCGATGGCAGCTGCTCCAATAGAAATCTCTACAAATGTTTCCAGTTTCTCTCCCTAATATGGCTGCGTGGTCCAGAAACTGCTGTCTGAAGAAGAGGCTGAGTCCCAATGAGAAAGGACTCTCTAGTACCACAGCATGGTACTTGGTCGCAATTTCCCTAGACTTTATGCAAAAGGACTATGACCATTTACACAGATAACAATACAATAGGGGTCAAGAACTGGTGCACAAAGGACCTAAATGACCTTAATACCTGAACTTGAGGCATCAGTGTGATCTTCTCCTACCTCTAGTATTGTGTAGGTGAATGGGGCACAGGTGGTAGTAATCAGAGTCCTGGTACTGGCCTGGCTCTCGTGAAACCACATAACAGAAATTTCCTGGTCTTCAAATGTATAGTTCAATGGATATAAATGCATAGTTCAATGGTAGTTGACTGAACCCACATGTGGTTTATTAGTTTAAGAGCTGTTGTAGTGTAGTGAGCCAAGAAGAAGCATCGAAAACTGTTCCTCCCCCTGGCCAAGTGGTATTTTTATTGAGTATAAAGCATCATCAACTTCCAGGGAAAATATCAGAGATGTGTTCCATCTTTAAACATCTAAAGTTTGCAAGAGGTTAATTACCATCATGTCCCCATTGAGTTCATAATCTGGAACCTACAAAAAAGATGGTTTTTGGCAGATGACAGTTGGCTGTCACAAACTCAACCAAGTAATGGCCCCAGTTGTAGCTGCTATGCCAAATATAACTTTATGGAAGCAGATTAGCTCAGCCTCAGGCATGCAGCCATGATCAGGTGAAACATGTTTTTTAATCCCTTTCAAGATAATTGATCAAAAGCAGCTCCCATTTATGTGGGACAAACAAGATAATACATTTAACATTGTGCTTGAAGGCTATCTTAATTGTTCTGCCCTAATAAACTCAGGAGGAGGCTGGACCATCTGGACATTTCACAGAAGGTAAAAACTGGTCCACTATTTTTTATGACAGTAAGTTAATTAAACCAGATGAGCAAGACATGGCAAGTAAGTTGGAGGCCTTTGTAGAACACATATGCCCCAGAAGTTGGACATGAATCCTATAATGTTTCAGGGGCCTGAAGTTTTTAGAGATTTAGTGGTCATAGGCATGCCAGAAAAACTACTCCAAAATAAAGGACAAAATTAAGGCAACTCACACTTTTCACACCTAAGGAAGCAAAACATTTGGGAGGCTTCTCCAGGTTCTGGAGGCAGCATAGTCCTCACATCAGAATATATGAAAACTGCTCGAATTTCTTTAGGAAGTGTCATGAAGCATTTCCAAATTTAAGTTGGGCTCGTAAGAGGAAAAGTTTCTTTAGCTTGTCCAGGTCAGTGTAAATGATACTGATACTTGTGCCAAACAACCAGTAGTCCTTGTGGTACCTGTCATGGTCCATTTTATGTTTCAGCATCACAGGGCTAAGTGAAGCCCAGGTAGCTGGTAAACATTATTTCTGGGTGTGTCTGTGAGCTGAGTCATTCATCTTCTCCTGCCCTAGGACACTGGTGCTCCTAACTTTCTAGTTTTGAGACTTAGATTGGGACATATAGCATTCTCCTCACTCCTTCTCGGGACTTTGGACTGAGACAGAATTATGCTACCAGTTTCCCTACTTCTTCAAAGTGCCGATGGCAGATGATGGGACTTCTCCATACCTGTGTGGGCCAATTTCTATAATAAATCTGTATATCAATTTATCTCTTTCTATCAATTATCTATCTATCTATCTATGTAACATCACCCCTCTCTCTAGTCTCCTGTTGGTTCAGTTGATCTGGAAAACCTTGATTAATACAGTGCTACAGCAGCGTTTCTCACCCTCAGAACTATTATCATTCCAGGTGAGATAATTCTTTGTTGTGGGAATTGTTCTGTACACTGCAGAATGCAAATCATCTTAAGCATGGGGTTTTTTTTGGATTTTAAGAGAATTAAATTATAAAACACTAATAGAAAAGTATTTAGAAATTTTACAAATAGTTGGAAATTATGGCACAAATTCTTTCCCTGGGGAAATCTCAGGGAGAGAATTTAAAAAATATATAGAAATATCCAACATGTTGGAATTTGTAGGATTCAACTAAAGTGGTGCTTAGAGAAAATGTGTAGATATAAATTCTATATTAAAAACATTAAATTTGGAATCTACGCTTTGACATTAAGAAACAAACTAAAGTAACTAAAACCAAAACAAGCAGGAAGAATAGAATAATATAAGCAAGAGTACACATCAATAAAATTTAAAAAATAGGGAATGAGATATAAAATTAACCGAACCAAAATCTGTTTATTGAAAATATCAATAAAATTGATGAGAAAAGAGAGGTGATATAATTTATCAATGCCAGAAACTAAAGGGAGGGGGATATTAAAGATTCGACAGACATTTAAAAATACTTTAAGGAAAACCTGTAAAAAATATCATGGCCCCAAATTCGGCAACTTTGAAGAAATGAAGCAGTTTCTTGAATGATGCAAATTAACAAAACATACTTGTGAATTAACAGATACCAAGAATAATGTTAGACCTTTTAAAGAAATTGAATTCATAGTTTAAAATCTTTAAAAAAATACTCCAGGCCTACATTGTTTCAATAGTGTGTTCTACTGATAACTTCAGGAGGAAACACTACTAACCTTTCACTAACTCTTAAGAGAACAGAATAAAACACTGTTCATATTCTGAAACTGGCATTACTTGCATATCAAAACCAGGCAAAGACATTTTAAGTAACAAAACTATAAGCCATAATTTCTCATAAACACAGGCAAAGTAAACAAAATATATAATAAAATATTAGTAAATCAAATCTCTGAAAAGGATAACTAATATTATGCTTAAGTGTGGCCTTTTTCGGGAATGTAAGACTGGTTCAAAATTTGAAAATCAATCAACATAATTCAACATATTAACCAAGTAAAAACAGAATACTGCTTAAGATCAAAGAAAAATTATCTAACCTGACAAGTTGCATATATTGAACAGCTTTCATCTAATATATTTAAGGATAAATGACTGAATGCTTTCTGACTAAAATTAGGAATAAGATAAAGATTTCCTTTTAACATTTCTATTCAATATCATACTGGAAGTCTTAGCCAGTGCAATAAAACAAAAATAAATAAAGGGCATTCAGACTGGAAAAGGAAGAAAATCTGTCTTTAGTTAGAGAAAACATGACTGTCTCTATAGCTAATTCAAAGACCCTAAATAAAAGCTCCTATTACCAAGCCAGGTGGTGAAAGACAAATACCATATGATCTCGCCTGTAAGTGGAACCTAATCAACAAAACAAACAAGCGAGCAAAATATAACCAGAGACAGTGAAATAAAGAACAAACTGACAGTAACCAGAGGGGAGGGGGCAGAGGGTTAATGGAGGAAAGAAGGGGAAGGGTCATAAGAAGCATGGACTAAGGACCCAGAGACAAAACTACAGGAGGTAAGATTGAGGGTGGGAGGTGGGGGAAAATGGAGACAACTGTACTTGAACAACAATACAAAAAAGCTCCTATTACCAGTAAGTTAATTTTATAAAACCCCAAGATAAAAGATAAATGTTAACAAATTATATTATATATCCTCGTGATAAAATACTGAAATTTAAAAATCTTATAAATTACCAGTTCCAAGAAAACAAAATTAAATATTTATGAGAACTACAAAACATTAACGTAAAAATTAAATTAAAAAGAATGGGTTTTGTTTATTTGTTAGTTTTAGTGAAGAGATTTTAAGGTATCAATTTTTCTAAAATTGATCTATAATTCAAACACAATTGCAACTAAAATCCCAAAAGACATTTCTTTTAAGGCATCAGGAAACTAATTCTAAAATAAATGATTATCAAACTAGTCAGGATAACTAAAACAATTTTGAAAAATATGAAACGAGCTGTAAATGACCTGGTATCAAAATGACTCATAAAGCTACGGCAATAGGATATGTTGTCATTGGTGAAAGGATTGGGCAGCAACATAGATTACGGAGAGTAGAGTTCAGACAGATCCAAACTACTCTTCTCAGCTGCTGACGAGGTTGCAAATGTAAAGAATTAAAAAAGCAGCCTTTTAACACAAAAGTTGGTAAAACAATGGATAATCTAAATGTAAAACAAAACAAAAACAAAAACATAATATTACTTCACATCCTCATGTACTTTACACCTAAAATTAACTCAAAATAGAGTATCTATCTAAAGGTAAAATGCAAAAATATAAAATTTCAAAAATATACATGCAATAGTTACACAAATTTTATTTCCTTACTTTTCTTTCCCTGAGTATTTCAATATGTTTTTGATGTCTGTTTCATTAGCTGATCAGTTTCTTGAGAGTAGGAAAACTTAATGTATGCTTCTCTCATCTTCCATTGGCCAGCCTTATATAATCTCATAGTGATAATGATGATCAATAGATACTTGTTAATTGACAGATTAGTTTTCCTTACATGTAGTGGTTTTCCCTAAAGTATCCCACACTACTTAAAGATGTGAATTTTTTTAAATTTAGGGATATTATTAAGTGCAAAGGAGAGTTTAGCCGTTCAATTAGCAACCATTTAGCAACAGAGCAGAAGGTAGAAGTTAGATGTTAGTGAAGTATAATTTTAGCTCGAAGTGTGAGTATTAATTGAATGCTATTGCTAATACAGATTTAAAAGAATCATCACTTGTTAAGTGTACAAACAGAGTGATTATGAAAGTCAAAACAGTGAATTAAAACAGGCAGGTAAATGGAGGGTCTTGTTAGCACACCATCATCTTCTGAAAAATAAAGTTGTATTCAGTGAGCCCAAGACAATGACGTAAACCACTCTTGGTGCTCAAGTTCAATGTTTTGAACATTGCTTTGAATTTTGGGTCAAAGGGAGAAAACAATATTTGATACTGGATACATTTGCCTCTTGAAAGCAGTTTACTACTCGTGTCCATTGGTTGTAGTATTCTAGTACTTAATTCATTTTTAACTTTTGGACCCAAATTTATTTTTTAAGAGAATAAGTTGAATCATTTTATGGGTCATCTTTTAGGAGAATATGATGAGTGATTAGAAGGTAGTTTTAATTCTATTAATCTTGTGTTGTTGATATAAATTTAAAAGATAATGCATAATTTAAAGTAACAAACCTCTCTCTGAAATAGAAAGTGAGGTAGATGTAGAGAATTTTACCAATAGGTAAAAATTATGGAGTAAAATCCAGAAGAATATGTTATTTGTTTTAGCAGTTATACTTGAAGCCATAATGGTTATGCATGTTATTTGTTATTTCTTTTTTGCCCACCTTTTTGCTGTGCATACAATTTTTCCATTGTCTTCATACTTCAGATAGATGTCAGAATTAGCCGTGTCTTAGGGTGGGAACTTCAAACTCAATATTTTTCACTGAGAGCCACATCAGCCTCCCCATTGCCTTCAAAGAGCCCAATGTAATTTTAGGACTGTATAAATGTAACTACTCCTTTACTAGAAGCAAGGAGCTCTGTGCTGCTGCCAGGTAGAAACAAGGTTCCAGGTCAGTATAAAACAAGGTGGAGGGCCAGATTTGGCCCTTGGACCTTGTGTTTGCCGCCTGTGTCTCAGGGCACATAGGAACTATGTGTGTGCTCAAACTTGCAGATTTTGCCTGTCTTGGCTCATTTGGAAATTCAGTAACCTCTCTTAAAAGTATGAGTGTACCAGTGTACAAAGCTCATTGTTACTTGATATCAAGAATGAATTTTTCTGCACTTAAAAGTCAGAATCAGAATACCAGTAGTTAAGGCTGTGAGAGGAATTAGCCTAATTATGCATAAAGGCAAGATAGGGAGGAACTTGGAAGGGTGTTTACATAAGGTACCGATAATTTCTTGGTGAGAGAATAACTGTAATGGTGACGGATAGACGAGGCTTCCACACTTTATGCTATGCTGTGTCAGGAATTTGGAAATAGTTCTGAAGTTACTTGGTAGTATATGAAATCTCATTCAACTCTCAAGCAACAGAATAGGCATTAATATAAACTTCTTCTAAATGAAATAATTATACCCATTTATATATTATGCTGAGGATACGACTTCACCTGGAATAGTTATTACCCCTCTGTACATATGACTTTGGTACTACTGAGTTCTACTTTGAGTCTTAAATAATTTTAAAACTTTTGAGGAATAATAAATCCACAAAATCGATTTAACTGGTAGTGAAGGGCCATGGGTGTCTTTGAGGCAATGCTTATTATAGTAGGAAAATTTAATGCTAATGACTTGATAAAACTCAGGTTAGAAATCTAATAGTAAAGGGGAATGCTTGTGCCCTGGTTGGTGTAGCTCAGTGGATTGAGCGCGGGCCTGCGAACCGCATGACCACAGTTCGATTCCCACTCAGGGCACGTGCCTGGGTTGCAGGCCAGTTCCCAGCGGGGGACTCACGAGAGGCAACCATACATTGATCTTTCTCTCTCTCTCTCCTTCTCTTTCCCTCTACAGGTAAATAAATAAAAATATTTAAAAAGGGGGAATGCTTGTTTTCTTGAACCTTCCCACTCTGGAGACAAACATCAGGACAGATCTGGTTCTAGTGAAACTCAATATACTCTTTGGCTTGGGATTAGGGTGTAACTTTAGTTTATGTATGTGAAGGAGCTGGATTTACTATAGAAAGGAAAAAATCTTACATGATTCTCAACTCTGTTTTATCAGTCCTAGAATAATAAAATGTGTCAGTGAGAAAATGATATGTTTCTGTAGGAGACACTAAGAATATATTTCCATTAAACAGAATCCTTCGGTCATTATATTTGAGCATTCGCTGTTGCTTTTCCTCTAATATTTTTCTTGGAAAGACTTAGTTTTAGAGCCCTATACAACTGCCTCAAGACTTAGAAATATTTATTTTTTGTCCACTTTTGGTCATATTCCTAGATCCAGAAGCTATTGTCTCTTCTAAGTGGGCTATGTTCCCTTCCTTGCATTCTCTTCCTCTCTCTTTTTATTTATTTTGTCTGTTCCCTTCCCTTTTGTTTATTTTCTTTTTCTTATTTTTTCTTTATATGTACTGCATTTCTTTCTAGGCAATGTCTGAGAATTCCCTAGAATGTGTAAATAGTGATGATTTTATAATCCAGTTTCACTGAACCCACTGTTCTCTCATTGTTATAAAATATATGAATAAGGGATTCCTCTTAACAGCAACCATTTTGTTGACTTGACAGCTATTGTCAAAAGATTTGATGACATAAAATGATATGAGATAGGAAAACACATTTGAAAGAAAAATTGTGTGACTTCTTTCCCAGCAACTTCACATACAGATAGATTTCTAGGTTACTGGAGAAAAGTCAATGATTCCCAATAGTCTTATATTTCAATACAGGGCCTTACAGATGTGTATGATTAAATTAAGAAGAATACTTTTTTCTTCATTTCCCCCCAGTTCACTCCTTTCTACAATTTAATGCAATGCATTGAACTAATTAAGCTCAATCAGGTCTGGTAGCTTGTCAAGATGAAAGAAAATTTTATTTTAAAAATATGTAGAGCTATTTATATTAGAAATACCTTTTCTTGCTTCTAAATTCAGTGTTTGGGTCATAACTAAGACAAGACACTTCTGTTTTCCTCTCTGCTTTAATGAGTGCTCCACACTCTTTGTAGTAGACAGGATTGTGGTGTTAACCAATTAGCAAAGTATACAGGATCCAAGGCTTATCTATATTCTGCACAAAATTGAGTCATGCGTCTTCTACCATTATCATTGTTTTCTCTTCCTCAGAGATGCTCATTATCATGCATAGCTTTTGCTTTTTGGCAGAATAGATAATGCCCTCTGGGGGCTGAACCTCAAAGTAACTTGACATCCTCATTAACTTTTATGGCAACTATGGTGTGAACACCCTGATAATGAAGAGTTGTCTCAAATTCTTATCATTTATTTATTCCTCTCTGTGTTTTATACAACCTCATATTATTATAGATCAGAGAAAATGGGAAAACCAAAAGATATCAACCAGATTTTTAAAAATATTTTTAGTGTATGTCTAAGTATATATGACTACTTTTTTTCCCATAAACTAAGAGGCAGGTGTTCTATGAAAATAAAACTTAGTAGTTCACATAACAATTTAATGTTGTCATTTTGTAAAATTTGAAGTTTGAAAGGGATGTTAGAGGTTACTGAGAGTACCCATCTTATTTTAAAAATGATGTTGCACAGACCTAAAGACAACAAAGGGCTCACCAAAATTGGCAGAAGAAAATTAAAATGACGGAGTATTTTTTCTAAGCCAACTCTGTTTAATGCATTGTACAGTATCCTTAAGTATTTTAAAATATAAAAGTGTAATATAGGGCCCTGGCTGGTGTGGCTCAGTGGATGGAGTGCTGGCCTGTGAACCAAAGGGTCACTGGTTTGATTCCCAGTCAGGACACATGCCTGGGTTGTGAGCCAGGTCCCCAGTGGGGGGTACACAAGAGGCAACCACACATTGATGTTTCTCTCCCTCTCTTTCTTCCTCCCTTTCCCTCTCTAAAAATAACTAAATAAAATCTTTTAAAAAGAGATTTAAAAAAAGAAAATGTAATAAAGGTTTGACAGAGAGATTTGCCTACATTTTCCTTTCTACACCATCCTCCAGATTACTGTAATATGTACATTTGAACATAACATTTTTCTCTTAAAATGCTTAGCTAGTTCTTCATCACCTGTAACAGTGTCTCACAAACTTGTATGGTCATCAGCATGCCAGAGTACCTACCATACGAAGCTCCTCATTCAGTAATCCAGCACATACTGACTTGTACTTGCTTACCACGTATGTAGTTTCAGAGGAAGATCGTTGTCACTGGACACTTTTTTCTTCATCCTGTATGTGTATCAATCTATTATTACTCTCTTCCTAACAAAATGTATCCCATCTTCACTGGGCCAGCAGTGCACGTTTATAAATTGCTTTATGAGGTGCCTACCAGGGGCAGGGTGTGCCCTCCACAAGGATCAAAGAGTTAGTTGGAGTGTGTGGTGATGAATAAAGAAATGACTGTAGCTTTTAAGAAGCCATGAGGTGGAATTTAAATGAAGCAGTTGGTAAACTAATTGACTTAGAAAGTGTTTTTATAAGATATCATCACTAATCACACGGTTACAAATACGTCTTCCTAGTTGTGGAACAGAAAGGTGTAGGAGTAAACATTTATATCCATATTCTCACTGTGTTGAGGCACCTTGGAGTGTCCCGGTTCAGAGCAGCACTGCATTTATAAAATCATAGGTCATCTCTAAAAGTGACACT
This sequence comes from Sturnira hondurensis, assembly GCF_014824575.4. Classification (NCBI taxonomy): domain Eukaryota; kingdom Metazoa; phylum Chordata; class Mammalia; order Chiroptera; family Phyllostomidae; genus Sturnira; species Sturnira hondurensis. Next base: position 2,415,538 of record NW_028077910.1, read on the forward strand.
ATAATAAAACATTAAATCTTCTGCTTTCATCTTTGAAGCCCATTAAAAGAGGATCAAAAGACACAATCCAAATTATTAAAAGTCTTTTATTCCCTTTCCCCTTCATTTTTTAGTTCCTTAAAACCCTCTGAAGATTCTCCACAAACCACAGTTATGTTGTTGCCTGTTTCTCTTGGATAATTTTATGTTCTTGACAACTTTTGTCCCCATCAGAGTCACTAATCATACCCATGGCACACCTTCATAGCTCCCATGATGATAATTCTAAAGCTGTCGGCTGCTCATTTCTCAAAGGAGTAGACACTACCACGCTTGCTGCTTCTCTCACTAGAAACTGCCTTCCTTTCTAGTCTAAATAAGAAGGAGGCAGGAGTATATGACTGTAGAGACTTGCATGTTAATAATTATATAAATTAAATAATTTCAATATTTCTAATTTTAAATGTTCAGTGTATAGAATACACAAAACTGAAACATTAATAAAAACCACCTGCATTTCTACTAACCAATTATAAGCACAATTAACAGATCATTGTGTCTTTTTTCCAGTTATGGAGATATATATACACACATATATATTTTAATAAATACAACCCAGTGACAGGATTTAGATTATACTGTATATACAGTTTTCTATTCATACTTATTCCATGATGATGTCTCCAAAAGTAATAAATACTTCCATACAAATGTAATTAAAAAATAATTTTGTTACATGAATATAGAATCATTTCTTTAACATTCTCGTGTATGTGAAGAATCCATAATGAAATAAACTTTAGAGCCCTTGCTGATGTGGCTCAGTGGATAGAGCACCAGCCTGCCAACCAGAGTCACTGGTTTGATTCCCAGTCAGGGCACATGCCTGCTGAGTTTGCAGGCTAGGTTCCCAATGAGGGGCACGTGAGAGGTGACCACACACTGATGTTTCCCCCTCTTTCACCCTTCCCATCTGTCTAAAAATAAAAAAAATAAAATCTTTAAAAAAAATTAAACTTTAGAAGTTTCCATTTTAGGAAAAAATCTAATTTCAGTACCTGAGGAGATTCTCAATTACTTTTGAAAACTCTTCAGAATCTTCAAAGACTCACAGGTACTTTCAACTACAAAAGAAAATATTTGGTATAAAATAAAAGAAGTTTAGATCCAGTTCAACAATCTTTTTAATTTTACCTAGAAATTAAGTCAATGTGTCACTTCCTCTATTCCAGTGGAAAAAAATAAATATTTTTAATTTCTATTTTTTAAATTAAAATTTAAATACAGCTTGCAAAGTTCTTCAAATTTTGCTTTTCATAATAACCATAAGTATATATTCATCAGCACATATTTTGAAGTCACTGTAATCATGCAATTACTTCATCAATCTAACACAGACAGAACTTGTTTTTCATGGTAATTTTATGCAGTATTTTGCAACCCCGGCACACTAAAAATTCATTTTTTTAAATAAATGAAATTGGAGCCACCAGTGAAAAAAAGCTGAACCTGATGGAATTTTTAAGTACATGCCAACTTCAGCATTCAATTTATTTATTCAATAAGAGGACCATTGATGGCTAAAGAGAAAAACGATATGTTTCAATCAGATTCTAGATTCATAGCTTAGCCCTGTAAAAGAAGTTACCAAATAATGTAGAATAATATATTTTTCTTTCTCTGAGCCCCTTACCAAAGAAGCTTTCAAAGTTGCAAACGTTAACCTTCTAGCAACCTTGTACAACTGGCTCAGTCCACACTTTTCAGTTGAAGAAACTATGCCATGGAGAGGTCAATGTCATAGAGTAAAATGCAAATAGCACCCTTGCAGGCATGGCCAACATAAATTTTGCACTATGTTTTCCTCTTATACTTACCTACCCTATGTCTTTCTCGGCAAAAGATGATATTATCATGGCAGTAATGAGACTAATGGCAGTAGGACAATGAGGATGGCTACTAACATTACCACTGATAATGGGATGCCCTGACAGCAATAGAAACAAAAGGTTATTATGACTGGGGAAGTTTGAGAAGATTCAAAAATCTTAAAACAAATTAAAACGAGGAAATGCCATTTTAAAGAAAGTTATGTATTTTTAAGAGAAGGTTCTGTTTAGTTTATTATCCTCCAAATTAAATAAGGGTAGGGGAGCAAACCATACAATTGCATTGCCTTCCGACAGCTAAAGTGGGGGAAGGTTGGAGGGGAGGGATTGAATGGAAGGAAAAAGGACTCATCAATATTGACAACAGTGTGGTGATTGTGGGGTGGGGAAGTGGGGAATATAACAGAACTAAGAGGTAATGAAAACATATCTAATATTTTCTATATACTAAAAACATTAACAACTGAGAATCTGAACTATTTCCAAGGTCATTTAAAAAGTTTTGCAATCAAAAGATGTGTTTTTATAATTCTTAATAGGATAGTCTCTATATTTCAATAGTATTTGTAACTTCAAATTATTTTACTAAATGATGAAATAGTATTTGTTGCTTCAAGTTATCTATAACTATGGGACTTCCGCCAAGATGGAAGCATAGGTGGAAACACTGTGCCTTCTCCCACAACCAACTTTGAATACAACAGAGGTTTGGAGAAACAAAGATACAACCAAAGGACAGAAAATTGAATTATACGCAGTCCCACTACATCTAACCGTTCAACGGGACGGTAAGAGGGGCGGAGCCAGCAGCGAGCAGGGTCGGGCAGGACAGGGCCCCCGACCCAGGCGCGCAGGCAGACGGGAACCAGTTGGGGTGCAGGGCAGACCGCGGGCGCATATTCGCGCACAGTGAGACAGACCACGCAGGCCCCAGGGGGCGAGGGCTGACGGCGGTGGCACACTCGCGTGCAGTGGGACGAAACACGTGGGCCCGGTGACTGACGGCAGCAACTGCGGCAACGGTGAGGGCTGTGGCGGCAGGTGGTGGACAGGACGCCATAGTCCCTCTTTGACCCCGCCCCCACATACAACGTCACAACTCAGCGACTTAGTTGCCCTGTTCTAGTGAACATTTTAGGGCTCTGATCCTGCTATGGAAAAGGCAGGAACAACCTGAAAGATGGCACGAGAAGAACTCAAAGTCCCAGAGCCAATAACTCTAAGTGACCAAGAAATTGCCAGCCTCTCAGAAGCACAATTCAGGACACTATTCATCAGGATGCTCACAGAACTGGTAGATTATAGTCACAAATTAGAGGAACATAGTCACAAATTAGAGGAACATATGAAGGCTAAACTAATTGAAATGAAGGGAGATGCACAGGAAACCAATAGTGATGGAAAGGAAACGGACTCAAATCAATGGAATGGACCAGAAGGAAGAACAAAACATCCCACCAGAAAGGAATAAAGAAATGAGAATTCAAAAAAATGAGGAGAGGCTTAGGAACCTCCAGGACATCTTTAAACGTTCCAACATCCGGATCATAGGGATACCAGAAGGGGGAAAGAAACAGCCACGAGTGGAAAACTTATTTGAACAAATAATAAGGGAGAACTTCCCCAGTCTGGCAAAGGAAATAGACATCCAGGAAATCCAGGAAGCTCAGAGAGTCCCAAAGAAGTTGGACCCAAGAAGGAACACACCAAGGCACATCATAATTACATTAGCCAAGACTAAAATGAAGGAGAGAATCCTAGAAGCAGCAAGGGATAAGGGGACAGTCACCTACAAAGGAGTACCCATCAGACTGTCAGCGAATTTCTCAAAAGAGACCTTGCAGGCAAGAAGAGGCTGGAAAGAAGTATTCCAAGTCATGAAATCCAAAGACCTACAGCCAAGATTGCTTTATCCAGCAAAACTTTCATTTAGAATGGAAGGACAGATAAAGTGCTTCTCAGATAAGGTCAAGTTCAAGGAGTTCATCATCACCAAGCCCTTATTATATGAAATGCTAAAGGGACTTATATAAGAAAAAGAAGATGGAAAATATGAACAGTGAAAGGACAGCAAACACACAGTTATTAACAACCACACCTAAAACCAAAGCAAACCAAGAGGACAGCTAGATCAGGAGTGGAACCATAGAAATGAAGAACACATGGAGGGTTAGAAATAGGGGTGTGGGAGGGGGAGAAGGGGGGAGAAGGCACAGAAAATAGCATAGATGGTAGGTAGAAAATAGGGGGGAGGGCAAGAATAGTGCGGGAAATATAGAATCCAAAGAACTTGAGACACGTGGTTATAAACTAAGGGGGGGAGAATGGTGGGAGAGGGAGTGTGCTGGTGGAGGGGAATGAAGGGGGGGAATAGAACAACTGTAATGGTATAATCAATAAAATATATTAAAAAAAGTTATCTATAACTATGGTAGATATTTTTGGTTAATATTTATCATATTTATAGATAACATCTTTTCTATACCTGTAATTTAATCTCCATAATTTATAATCATATCTAGGTCTATAATCTTTTACTTATATATGTATAATTTGATAGATATTATCTATAAGATAAATTTTATTATTTCCATTTTAAAAAAGAAAAGAAAAGGCCCCCCAAAAGCAAGTGATTTATTTCAAGGAAAACAGTACAAGAGGAAATGTAATGCTATAATTTTGGTCCCTAATATTCTGACCTTAGGTTTGCAGAACACTATAGCTGTCTTTCATTCAGCACCTACTATTGCTGAATTCATGAATTTAATGAATCTTTTGAGACCCTGTGTTTCTCACTTCTTGAAAGCAAATTATTAAATAAGTAAATAAATAAATGTTTAAGGTAGAAAGAAGGTTAAATTTAAATTAAGCAGAGACTGACATTGACTGATTTGAAACTTTAAAAAAATTATTACATACCTAGACGCTTCTATTCTAAAAAAATAAATTTCCTTTTCCTCTATAAAATTAAAAAAAATATTGTATTGCTTTCTGAAAATCAATCCTATTTATTTTATTTTGATCTACTGATTAATTATAAAAGGCAAAGATGACTTTTCCCCCAAAGTTTTGGCAGGAATGTAGATTCAACTAAATGAAACTGGAAGTCAAAAAAGAGTAACAGCAATTTTACATGATTTACCTAATAGACCTAAGCTTATTTAGTTTCTCACATCTAACGGGGTATCTGACTGGTTTTCTCTCAATCTGTTTGCCTACACTACTAATCCCTTGGGCCTATCCAATCTCCTCCTGAACCCCACTTGCTTCTTTCCTCTAAGATATCCTTTCTTAATATTTGTAGCCAAGGGGAAGACATTTTTAACATTGCCTAGACTGTCGGTTTTGAGGTTGAAGCTCTACATCCTGAGTCTTATTCCATTGAACTGGTAACTGCGTGGAATTTCACTAAACAGTAACTAAAATCATGAGCCATTTTCCCAAGAGTAGATTTTGAACCTCTTGGTAGATTTTGGAATCAGTCAGTACTAAGTGTGAATTAATTTCTAACTTTATAATTACAACAACTGTGGGCAAATTCAACTTCCTGAGCCTCAATATTTTACCTGCAAAATGGGAATTCTAATTCTTGCTTTAAAGGAGGGCTGAGGTTTTAATAACATAATAGTAAGATATATTATAATATGTAATGTGTTTAATAATGCTATATATGTATAATAACATAAACAATTAATGAAATCGTTGGTGGAAGCTGAGTTTTACATTTGCTGTAGGGGAAGTTTACAGATAAGAAAGGAGAAGAGGTTAGAATGGCTCTTGTAATGGATTAGATTTGGAGACTTAATATAAACTCATATTTAGATTAATATACATGCAAATGGTTACATATGGAAATATTTATAGGTATGTATATATTTACAGGTTAGTGCACAAAGATATATTTTCTTTGCTTTGTGTACCAAGAAGGTCTAGAAATAACAATACCCCAGTAGCAATGAGTTGCATCCAGCATCCAGATCATGACTCTAACACCATTTAAAATAAAAGAAACCATGGACCCTTGGATAGATGGTGTATTTTAGGACTGTAGCAGGAAATGTACAGGGTGAGCCTGGGGCATCTTGAAGTATCATAATGTAAAAGAGTGCTAAAAACAAAAACAAATAAACCCTACAATGATGAAATTTGTAAAGAAGACACAGAAGCCAACTAAAATAGCTCCCAAAGGCCAAAGCTGACACAAATTTGAACAACAAAATAAAAGTAGTACTAGATATAGCACAATGTATAAATAAATAACCATGAGTCCTTTTTGAAATAAATAACTGATTGAATAACTAAAAAGTAAGGAAGAAGAGACAAATAATTGATGTAGATACTTCAATACTTTGTCCTCAAGGAAGTGAAGCAGTACTTCCAGTTCAATGTGTGTCGGCTGAGCATAGTGAGCTTCTTCCAGGAATACAGAAAAAGAAGAGTAACTTTATAGGAGAGAAACCTGACAAAGACATCAGCCAGGTGATGAAGGTGAACAGTGGTGATGAAGGTGAACAGTGTTAAGTCATGCTGATAGGTTGTACCCTTGATATTATGTCATGAAAATGGCAATTTAGCTTTATGGTCTTCCTCTCAAAAACACATAACCCCAGTTAAATAATTAAAACACACACACGTACACACACACACACACACACCAGACAAATTCCATGGGAAAAAATACCTGACAAGTATTCTTAAAAATTTCCCAGGTCATTAAAACAAGGAAAATCTGAGCAATTGTGAAAGCAATGAGTAGCTTAAGAGTATATAAGAGATAAAATGCATATAAAATGCATAGATAATAATATACGACAGATTCCTGGGTGGAATCTTGGAACAAAAGGAAAGCACTGTGATTAGTGTTTGTCTAGAGCTGGGAGATGGGGAGAACAGTGACTGATTGCTAACTGGTACCCAGTTTGTTTGGGAGTGACTTAAATACTCTAAAATTAGATCGTTGTGATCATCGAGCCACTCTGAATATACTAAAAGCCACTTAGTTGTGCCCTTTAAATGGATGACTCATGCGGTGAGGTATGCTCAGTGAAGCTATTTCTAGAAACATTAGTCTAAGGTGAAAGTACACTTTAATGACTTTTCTCTGAATTGCCACCCCTTTTCTATTAGGAGTACCAGGTGTTGAAAAATAGCTAACGCTCTCATGAGTGACAGGGAGCCAGAAATCATTGGGAAGAAGAGCCACATAGAAAAAGGATGGATTCTATACGAATCTAAGTCCTCAGATGTTTCCAGCTTGATAAAATAGTGATTACTGTTGGTAATACATTCCACATCAGCCCCATGTTACAGGACAGAACAGCAAAACCAGGTCCCTAAATTCCTTTGACTCTGCAGGATGCATTTCTGTCCATGGCTATGCTCCAATTTACATAGCTGGTATAATAAATTTTGTCCTGCTTTAGTTATGTCCATTAGGTTTTACTGTGCTCCCAACTTAAGCTACTAGGACCTACTCCTTATTTTTCTGTCTTTGAATAATATTGCAAATGTCAGGGAGCTTCAGATTTGCCTCTTCTTGCTTTATTATATTAACCTGATTTGCTAAGCCTTTTTGCTACTTAAGTACATAGAGATGGAAATAATCCTTTTTCCTTTTTACGGTTTCGTTAAGTCTGTGACTAAGTCAATTGAGAAATTCATCATTTCAGTTTAAAATGTAGTCAAACCAGCTGTTTGGTCAATCAAAGTGACCTAATGTTTTAGTGATTACATAAACACAGCCTAAGTGTGGTGAAACACTACACATAAATGCTATAAATCAGAATGATATTCCCCAAATGGTACCTCAGCAATTTCTAACTCATATAATTTTCTTAACCACTAAATTTATTCTTTGTATAATGTTGTTTAATGTTTATGTGGTTGTCCTAGTTGGATTTTCATTGAGATCCACAGCCTTTAAACGTGGTAGACTTCTTAGCTATGGTTACAGAGTACTGATATTTGCTTCTTCAAAAGCCAATTGCCAATATGGTTGTATGTAATGTGACTTTTTCACAAATAAGCATTTGTTTTTATTTCCATGCATCTTCGGGGATTGTACACTGATTTTGATGACTAAAATTTACTTGAGACTAATGCAATTTTAAGCAATTTAATGATAATTATCAAAATATTTATTAAAGGAGACTTAGCTAGTTAAGTTACTTTCAAACTGTCTCTCATTAGGTTTATTTACTTTCGTTGTGCCTTTTTGAACTATGTGGAACTATCTGTTTAGTGTTCTCAGGTGTAGTAACTGCTGTTATTTATGCTTAATTACTTTTATTCAATAAATACTTGAGAAATGAGAAAAGAGAGCCCAAGAGAAACAATTTGATTATAATATAGTTCTTGCCATCCGTTGATGGCTGTGATATTTTTTATTGCAACCATCTATAAAACCCTTGATCACTGCTTATAATTCCTTGAATGATTTAGCACCTTATTTACTGTTGTTTTCTCCAATACCACTATTTTCATAATTCTTCGTAATATCAAGAATCATCTTTCAAAAGTTTGTGACTTGATTTTGACTGAATCCCTTCCTCTGATTTTATCTGCCACATTTCATCAGTACTCCCTGCTGAATCACAGACACTGTCAATATCAGCCTCTTTTATATTGTCTGAATTTTATCATTCCACCATTTGCATGCAACCCTGTTTTATACTGCCAACATTTCTTCTTTCTCCTTTCTATCTAGTTCTCCAATAAATTACAAGCCTACACAATGGTGAAGTGGGATTTAATCCAGGGATGCAAGGATGGTTCAACATCTACAAATCAACAACTATAATACATTGTATTAACATAATAAAAGGCTAAAAATCATGTGATCATGCGGTCATCTCAAAAATGCAAGAAAAACATTTAACAAAATTTATCGTTCTTTTGATTAAAATGTTTAGCAAACTATGTATAGACGAAATGTAACTAAATATAACAAAGGCCGTATATGATGCCAAAAGCAATGGCAATAAAAGAAAAATAAATAAATGATGGAACTACAACAAATAAAAAGATCTGTATAGCAAAGAAAACCATGAGCATAACTAAGAGACAACCTATATAATGGAAGAAAATATTTGCAAACCACATAGCTGTTAAAGGGTTAATATCCAAATAAGGGTCCTCACACAACTCAATAGCAAAAAATAGTAACCCACTGAAAAAAAAGTCAAAGGACATGAATAGCTATTTTCCCAAAGAAAATAGTCAATAGGTATAGTCAATAGGTAATGTAAAGGTGCTCAACATCACTAACTGACCAGAAAATGCAAATCAAAACAATGCAATATCACCTCATAACTTTTAGATGTTTATTATAAAAAGACAAGATATAACAAATGCTGGTAAGGATGCAAAGAAAAGGGAAGGCTTGTGCACTGTTGGTGTGAGTGTAAACTGCTATAGTCATTATGGAAACAGTACAGAGGTTTGTCAAGAAATTAAAAATAAGACTACTATATGATCCAGAAATCCTACTTTTTACATAACATATTGATTCTTGAGCAACTGTGCAGGTCCACTTATATGTGGGTTTTTTTCTAATAATATGCAGTTGGCCCTCTGTATCCCTGGGTTTTGCATCTATGGATTCAAGCAACTGTACATAAAAACACTATTTTCAATCTGCAGATGGGAATCCACAGATGTAGAGGCCCAACCATATGCATTGTTCTATACCATTTTATATAAGAGATGTGAGCTTTGTGGGTTTTCTTATCTGTGGTTGGTTCTGGAACCAATCTTCTGCCAGTAGTGAGGGACTATAGTTAAGTTTTGGAGGAGTCAAAGGTTCTATGCAGATTTTTGACTGTGCAGGTGTCAGTGTCTCTAACTTCCATGTTGATAAGAGTCAACTGCGTACTCAGGAAAAATAAAATCATTATCTCAAAGAGATATCTGTATTCTCATGTTCATAGCAACATTATTCACAGTAACCAACATTTAGAAACAATGTGTTTATTGATGGAAAATGGATAAAAGATATGTTTATATATACAGTGAAATAGTATTCAGCCTTAGAAAAGAAGGGATATTGCCCTGGCAGGTGTGACTCAGTGGACTGAGTGCCAGTCTGCAAGCCAAAGGGTCACTGCTTTAATTCCCAGTCAGGGCATGTGCCTGGGTTGTGGGCCAGGTCCCCAGTAGCAGGTGCACAAGAGGCAATGAATGACACATTGGTGTTTCCCTTTCTTTCTCCCTCCTTTCCCCTCTAAAAATAAGTAAATAACATCTCAAAAAATAAAAAAGGGATTTTGTCATTTAAGGCAACACGAGTAAACCTGGAAGATGTTATAGTGAATGGAATACACCAGGCAGAATGGTCTTACTTGTATGTGAAATGTACCAAAAAAAAGTCAAACTCTTAGAAATAGTTAAAAGGTAATTGCCAGGGTTGGAGGCTGGGGGAAATAGTGAGGGTTAGTAAAAGTGTACAAAATTTCAGTTATAAGATGAATAAGGTGGAGGATCCAATGAATAACGTGGTAACTAGAGTTACAAACATTATGTTGCATAGTTGAAATTTCCTCACCAAGAGATTAGAGCCTGTGTGTGTGTGTGTGTGTGTGTGTGTGTGTGTGTGTTTGTGTTGAGAGAGGGGAGAGAGATATTTATTAAGTGATGGGTGTTTTAATTAACTGAATGAGGAAATCCTTTCACAATGCATTCATATATTAAATCATCATATTGTATACTTGATTATTTTAATTATATTTTATTGATGATGTTATTGCAGTTATCCTAATTTTTCCACTTTTGCCTCTCTCTACCCAGCTTCCCCCTACAACTCCCTCATGCAATCCTCAACCATCGTTCCTGTACACGGGGCATGCATATGTGTTCTTTGGCTACTCTGTTTTCTATGCTGTAGTTTTTGTCCCTATGACTACTTTGTTACTGTCAATTTGAACTTCTTAACCTCTTCACCTTTTTTCACTGATCCCACCAACAACCCCCCCCCATCTGGCAACCATCAAAATGCTCTCTGTGTATCTATTGTTTTGTTTCTGTTCTCTTTGTTTGTCTATTTTGTTTCTTTCATTCAATTGTTGATTGATATGTATTTGTTATAATTTTATTATTTATATTTTTGATATTCTTCTTCTTAAAGAAGACCTTTTAACATTTCTGGTTTGGAAATGGTGGACTCTAGCTTTTTTGTTTGGGAAGCTCTTTTTCTCTTCTTCAACTCTAAATGATAGCTTTGCTAGGTAATCTTGATTGCAGGTCCTTGCTTTTCATGACTTTGAATATTTCTTGCCAATCTCTTCTAGCCTAAAAAGCTTTCTTTTTTAGAAATCAATTGATAGTCTTATGCGAATTCCCCTGCAAGTAACTAAATTTGTTTCTCTTGCTGCTTTTAAGATTGCTTGTTTTTAACCTTTGATATTTTAATTATAATGTATCTTGGTGGGGTTCCTTGGTAACGTGCCTTTTGGGGTTCATCTTGATTGGGACTCTGTGCTCCCCATACTTGTATGTCTATTTCCTTCACCAAGTTAGGAAGGTTCCTGTCCTTATTCTTTTCAGATGGGTTTCCAATTTCTTTCTATCTCTCTCTTCCTTCTGGTACCCCTGTGGTGTGAATGTTGGTATGCTTGAAGTTGTCTCAGAGGCTCCTTACACTATCCTAATTTTTTAAAAAATTCATTTTTCTTCTTGCTGTTCTGATTTTTTTTTGCCTCCTTATATTCCAAACCACTGATCTGATTCTTGGTTTCATCCACTCTATTTGTTTCCCTGTAAATCATTCTTTATTTTCATTTCTGACTGGGATCTTTTTTATGCTGTTGGGGTTCTCACTGAGTTCCTAGAAAATCCTTATAATCAGTGTTTTAAACTTTGCAACTAGTAGCTTGCTTGTCTCTGTTTGTTTAGTTCCTTTTCTGGAGTTTTGTTCTGTTTTTTTATTTGGGCCATGTTTCTATGTCTCCTCATTTTGGCAGCCTCCCTGTGTTTGTTCCTATGATTGGGGTGGGGCTACTGTGTTTCCCAGGCTTGATAGAGTGGCCTAATATAGTAGGTGTCTTGTAGGGCCCATTGTTACAGCCTCCTTCATTACCCCAACTGGGAACCTTTCGGTCAAGATGGAGGCATAGGTAAACATGGCTCACCTCCTCACACAATCACAAATTAGAACTAAGTTATAGAGTAACTATCATTCAGAGCCATCAGAAACGGGGCTGAATGGAAGTCCTACCACCACAGAATTAAAGAACAAACTATATCAAGACTGGTAGGAGGGGAAGATGCACAGAGCGAGCTGGTCCCACACTAACAGGTGGTAAATTTTTCTTGAGTGATATCTCAGGAGCAAAGGGTTCCAGCCCTATATCAGGTTCCCCAGCCCAGGGTTCCAGTCCCAGGGACAGAAGTCCTTATAACTCTGGCTGTAAAAAACAGCAGAGACTGAGTCTGCGGAAGGCAGGAACTGCTGGGCTCCCTGGCAGTTCCTCTTAGAAGACCTGCGCATGGAATTGCACAGACTCATTCCCTCTGTGCTCCAGCATGGGGGCAGCAGCTGAAAGGCACGAGAGCCATACAGGGAGGAACTGATGTGTCCATCAAGAGGACAAGAGCTGAGGAGCAGCTTTCTGCCAGACAGAAGTGCTGGCAGAAGCCACCGTTTCTTTGTTGACCCCTGCCCCACAGAGATACGGATAACTGCTGGCAGGCAGGTGCCATATCCGAGACTCTGTCAACCTGGTTTGCACTGTTCACTTCCTCTGGTGATTCCCAGAGGCCGTGTCCCACCCAACTTCTAATCCTATCCAAGTTGTTTCCAGTGGCTTTTCCATATGAATGGTTTATTTTGGCCCATGCTTCAGATATTCCTAAATCCCCTCTAACAAGTAGCAACTGGCTTCAGTGAGCTCCATACTTCTTGCTCAGTTGTTCCATGCCTGGCACTAGCAGCAGCTGGTCTTTGTTCACAGCTTAGTCTTTCCTGGCCACCTCCAAACCTTGCACAAGTAGCAGTTATCTGAAGATCACTTTGTAGCTCAGGCTGCGTGATCCTGGACAAAATACAGTCAGTGGCAGACCTTGAACTTGCCAACAGCAATCCAGGCTCAACTATAACAGGAGGGAGTACACAGTCCACACTGTGGCACAACTCAAGTATGTATTGCACACTTTAAATGTCTTAAAGTTTTTTCCTGGCTGATGTGGCTCAATGGTTTGAGTGCCAGCCTGAGAACCAAAGGGCCACTGTTTTGATTTTCAGTCTAGGGCATGTGCCTCGGTTGCAGGCCAGGTCCCCAGTGGAGACATGTGAGAGGCAACCACACATTAATGTTTCTCTCCTTCTCTTTTCCCCCTCTTCCCCCCTCTAAAAATAAATAAATAAAATCCTTTTAAAAAGGTTAAGGCTATTATAAGCAGGGAGAGAAATAAACTATAGTATCGAATCCAGTGACTTCATATGCACAAACTTGATGGACAAGAAACAAGTGTGAAAAAGCTATGCAGGAAAGAAAACACTGTTGGTGGGAATGCAGACTGGTACAGCTACTGTGGCAAACTGTTGGGGATCGCCCTGCCTGGTTTCAGGAATTGTAAACCGTCTGCGATGTCTAAGGCTGTGAACAACCTCCGGAATGTGAGCCACTGAGGAAACAAGTCTTGTCTCTGGCAGCAGATGCTGCCCCTGCTTCATTTCCCTGCCCCCAAAGTATGGTCAGAGGGTCAGAGACAAGTGAGACCCTTCAGAGGAGTGGCAACCTAGGCCAGACACGATCACTTGGGAGGCCATCATGGAAGGACTCGGCGGGGCTGCAACAAAGAGGGAGTGATGGGCCCTCTCCCCGAAGCTGTGACGAAGTCCAAGTCCCCATGTCCTCTGGGAAAAGTGCTTCCTGGCTCTAATCTACTTAAGCCTAAAACCCTGTGATGGGGAAGGCGGTGCAAGCGTTGTGCTGGGAATGGCAGGCTCCCTGGGTAATTAGGCCTGAGAAGGAATATGTGAAACCCTGTGAGACCTGCTTTGTTTAAGAATGCTTTTAGTTAGATGATAAGGGCCCAAGCAGAAAAAGAGTTTATGTTCCCAAAGTTCTGTAGCCTTTTAGCTGACAGACCCTGATTTAGAAGAAGCCCTAATAGTGCTTTGTATACTATCTACTGTTTACTGCCGGACAATGATTAATAAGTTGTACCTGAACTCCTGTGCAAAAACCAAATAAGAGCCTGTCTAGGCAAGGGTCAGGGTGCTCTCTCTCCCATGGTGAGAGAGTTGCTGCAGCTGCTCCCTTTTTCTGGAAGAGAGTTGCCCGGCCATTCTAAGCCACCCTCCCCTTGAGAGGACTGTGGGGCCGTTCTGAGGCTCTCCCCCCTTGAGGGAGTAGCCTTGCTGACCCTTTTCCTCCACAGGACTTGGTAGTCCATGTGAATTTGTCTCATGTCTCATCCATGACGCTGCGGGCACTGCTTGTCAGTGCATGTGTCAGCAAATAGTATAGAATTTTCTCAGAAAACTAAAAGTGGAACTGCCTTTTGACCTGGCAGTTCCACTGTTGGGATTATACCCCTAGAATCCTGAGACACTAGTTCAAAAGAATATGCACCCTGATGTTCATAACAGCACAATTTACAATATTCAAGTGTTGGAAGCAGCCTAACTACACATCAGTGAATGAATGGAATAAAAAAACTGTGGTATATTTACATGATGGAATTCTACGCAGCAGAAAGAAAGAAGGAACTCCTACCCTTTCTAACAGCATGGATGGATCTGGAGAGCATTATGCTGGGTGAAATAAGCCAGGTAGTAAAAGACAAATACCATATGATCTTACTTATAAGTGGAACCTAATCAACAAAACAAAAAAGCAAGCAAAATATAACCAGAGACATTGAAATAAAGAACAAACTAACAGTAATCGGGGGGGGGGGGAGGTGCGATGGGATAACGGGGAAAAAAAGGGAAAGGTAATCAAGGAATATGTATAAAGGACACATGGACAAAGCCACAAGGGGGGAGGATGAGAGGTGGGGATGGGTTGGGGTGGGGGAGTGGTGGGGAGAAAATGGAGACAACTGTACTTAAACAACAATAAAAAATAAAATAAAATATTTAAAAAGACTATTATATGCATTCTTGATCATAATTTTTAGGTATATGAATGTATCTCTTTTAGTTATTTTAGTGGAACTACTAAGGCGTTTACTATGATTTAGAAGAAAGTGACAATCACTTCTCTAAAGTCTTGCACTAATTTATATCTCACCATCATTATATGTGTTGTAGTTATTCACAACACACAACACAGGAATTTTCTCTTTCTGGTGAAGATGTATGATACTGTGGTTTTAGTTATAGCTAATGGCCATCTTTTTGTATACTTATTGACCATTTGAATACCCTCTTTTATGAAGTGCCTGTTCAAATCTTATTTCCCTTTTTTAAAAAAATTGTATCATCTATCTCTTTTCTTCTTGACTTGAATGAATCCTTTCTATGTTCAAGTACAAGTACTTTGTAGAGTATTTGCATTACACACATCTTCCCACAGAACTTTCATACATCTTCTACTCTGCATCTTTATCATTAATATATTAATGGAGTCTTGATAAGCAGTCATCTTTAATTTTAATATAGTCTAGTTACTTTTCTCTTTTTGTACTATTTAAGAAATTTTTCTGTTCTTTTTTCTTTGATTTTTAATTTTTGCTGAACATTAAAAACAGTATTTTCTTTTACAATATCTGGAAATACTCCACATTTTAATTTTATTATGATATAGAGCTTTGAAAAGACACTTGTAAGCAAAGCTACCTAATTAAAGATTTATTCATCAAAAGCTTTAAAAATTAAAATATATTCTACCCTAAAAGTATCACTATTAATATTTAACACTTTCAAGAGCTTTAGTTAATTGTAAAATAATACTTCTCAAATGATATTATTGAAACTAAGAATAAAGAAAATTAGAGTATTGGTCTACTTTAGGAAAAGGACATATTTTATATTTGAGAACACAGCATTATTTAAACTTCTCATTAGCAAATCTGGCTATATTTTCTTGATTTAACAGTTATTTACACTGAAGCTAATTATTAAGCCTCATAATAAGTGATTCAGCAGAAACTACAGTATATGTCCTCTGAAAATACAAATAAGCAATAAGCATTTTGTTTTAATTTACTTTTATTTCTAATTTTCAAATGACAGTTTGATTGTCTGATTTCTGTCCAATAAGCTTAAATAACTATTAAGTAAAAGTGAAATCTCCCTTGATGTTCTCATTGACCATAAGAGCCATATTAAGGAAGAAAATAATAAAGGTGATTATCATAAACTTCTTAGAGACTGCTTGCTGCTTGACTTGAATCCAGCCATGATGGAAAGTCAGCTCCACTTCCAGAGCATTCAATTATTTCCAAAATGCAAATTGGGTTTTACTTATGTACAAAAAATTTGAAATTGTTCCCAAAAAACACATGCAGAGACAACAGTGACTACTGTGAATTAAAGTCAGTATCTCATTGCACACTTCAAGTTTAGGAAACTGTGTAATAGTTTAAAAACTACTTGCTCAAGTAAATAAAGTTAGATATAATCTCTTTTAAAAAATGGTTGCACATTTTTATATTCCTTTTTTGGGATCATCCACTGTGCTGTTTTTCCCTCAAATAATTTGTGCTATTCCAACATAGTTTTAATATGAGTATAACTGTCAAATCATTTTTACCCAAGATTATATAGTTAATATATAAATACAATTTAAGTGTCATCAAAAGCATTATACAATATTAACATAATTAAAATTCACTTTTTAGTTTAAGTTTGCCATTTAACAAAGAACAGGTTTTTAAAGTAGATAAATGTGTTCTAGAATTCATAAACAGAGCTAAGTATAAAAAAGGAACTTCTAGTATTTACCTTTGTTAAAGATTTTTTTTGCAAAAGACTCATGGTAGGTGAAAAAATGGGCTAATTTTTATGATAATTTCTTTGATGGTGTTGCTTAGCTTGTACTACTGCTATTGTTTTAACATTGGTGCCCCCTGTCAATTCTGAGTATCCAAATTTGAAAGAAAATGGGATGTCATGTCTGCAGACATGGCTGGCTCAGGAAATAGTCAAGTTCTTGTTCATGTTTGATGCCACTGAGGGGGGCCCTGTCTTGCTAGCAGTGAGGATGGGAAACAAATGAGTCAAAACCAAAGAGGGGTGGAACCAGGGGAGGGAGATGGGGATGGCTGGGGTCAGGGGAGGGGTGTGGGAAAAGGCAAACAACTGTACTTGAACAATTTGAAAAAAGAAATGACAAAAAAGAGGGAGAAAAAGTAGTTGAGAGCAAGGGTTTACAGTGGAAATGCGAGCAGGTGTGCAGAGACCAAAGCCAGAAGACATGTAAGAGAATAACAGAAGCAGAGGGTGGGGTCCTTCTTAAGACTGAATTAGGAGATACAATAGAAGTGACCAAAAAGTGTCTATGAATACAGCCATTTCAGTTTAAACATCCATCTTGTCATTTCCTATACCTGAGATTTTATACACAAATTGTCACATTGTGTATAGAGTAACAGCTATTGCTGCTTCAGGAATTTGTTGTAAAATTTTTCATGTTTCATGGCTAGTCCTTAAGAACAGTGCCATGCACATAATGAATAGTCAATAATATTTACTCTTCTTAGTATGATTCAATATCCCTACTCACTTCTAATCTTAATTATAGTTTATTCCTTTTAAGAAGACTTCTCTTTACACATCTGAAAATTTCCATATAGTTCTCATAATCCTCAAGTCAAACAGTGCCAGGATTAAAGTTTTTAATCATAAAACTTTTCTTTCTTATTGTTCCATTCGTCTCTTCTTTACTCTCTTTTCTGTTTTCCTGCTTGTTTTACTCCCACCACTTTACTCTCTATCTCTTTTCTAATTCTTTGTCAAACACATACTGTTGGCTTTGAATATAAGCAGAGTAGTATAATTTAAATCAAGGAGATGTTATAGTTGGCAAAAACAATATAAAGAAATAGTTATAACACTAATATGTTGTAAATATTGAATATGAATTAGTTTTAGTTTACTAGATTGAGTAAACTTGAAAAGTAAAAAAAACACATACATTTACATTAATCTACATAGCAGTGTTGTTAAGAGTAATTTCCATAGATTCCAAATCATAACCACCACAACAAAAAGCTTTCGGAACATATTGTATTAATTTCCTGGGGCTTCCATAACAATGTACACAAACCTAGTGGCTTAAAGAGATAGAAGTGTATTCTTGCACACTTCTGGAAGTCAGAAGTCCAAAATCAAGGTGGTGCCACAGGCACATACTCCTTCTGAAAGCTGTAGGAAATTATCCTTTCTTGCCTTGTTCCGGTCTCTGGTAGTTTTTGGCAATCTCTGCTGTTCTTCCTCTTATGACTGTATCACTCTATTCTATGCCTCCATCTTCAAAGGGCCTCTTCTGAGGCACCATTCTGTCAGGGAGCGCAGCCTGAGGACCAGTACAACCAGCTGCAGCTGCAGAGTCTGGCTTGCAGCCCTGCTCCTCAAGGAGAATAAAATACTTAGGAATAAATTTATCCAAGGAGGTAAGAGATCCACATACTAAAACAATAAAACATTTGTGAAGAAAATTGAAGACACAGATCAATAGAAAAGCGTTCCATTTTTTAGAACTAAAGAATTACTAGTGTTAAAATTTCTGTACTATCCAATGATATCTATGGCTTCAAAGCGATCCATATCAAAATTTCATTGGTAATTTTTTAAAAATATTATTTATTTATTTATCTTTAGAGGGGAAGGGAAGGAGAGAAATATCAATGTATGGTTGCCTCTGGTGAGTCCCCCACTGGGAACTGGCCTGCAACCCAGGCATGTGCCCTGACTGGGAATCGAACCGTGATCCTGTGGTTCGCAGGCCCACACTCAATCCACTGAGCTACACCAGCCAGGGCTCATTGGTAATTTTTACAGAAATATTAAAAAATCCAAAAGTTATATGTAAACACTAAAGACTGCAAATAGCCAAAGCAACCTTCAGAAAGAAGAATAAAACTGGAGGAATCACATGTCCTGGTTTCAAACTATATTCAAATGCTACACTAATGAAAACAGATTGGTACTACCATAAAAAATACAGAGAAAGACCAATGGCACAGAATTGACCCGGAAATAAACGCACATGTATATAGTGATATTTGACACAAGAGCCAGGAATATCAGTGGGGAGAGGATAATCTTTTCAGTAAAAATTTGGAAAAACTGAATATTTACATGCAAATCAATAAAATTGGACCCCTATCTTATACCAGTCACAAAAATTAACTCAAATGAATGAAAAACTTAAAATGCATGACCTGAGACTATAAAATTCCTAGGAAACATACGGGAAAAGCTCCTCAATATTGCTATTTGTAGTGATTTTTTTTTTTGTAATGACACCAAGAGCACAAGTGACAAAAGCAAAAATAAGCAAGTGTGATGACATCAAACTAAAAAGCTTCTGCAAAGAACACAATACAATGAAAGACAACCAACACAATGGAAACAAGTATTTTCAAACCATATATCTGATGAAGGATTAATATATAACACATGTAAGAAACTCACACAATTCAATAGCAAAAAACCCCACCAGATAATCTGATTTAAAAATGGACAAAGAAGCTAAATAGATATTTTTAAATAAGATATACAAAAGGCCAATATTTATTGAAAAGATGTTTACAACTGCTAATCATCAGGAAAATGCAGATCAAAATCATAATAAGATATCACCTCACACCAGTTAGGATATCAAATATCAAAAAGACTGGAGATGGGATAATAAGTGCAGATGAGCATGCGAAGAAAAGGGAACTTTTTCTTAGTGAGAATGTAATTTGGTACAGCCAGTCTAGAAAGCAGTGTAGAGGTTCCTCAAATAATTAAAAATAGAGCTACCATGTGATCCACCAATCCCACTTCTGGGTATATATCCAGAGGAAATGAAATCACTGTCTCGAAGTGATATTTCTACCCCCAGGTTCATTGCAGTATTCTGTACACTAGCCAACATATGGGAACCACCGGAGGGCTTCACAATGGATGAAGGGATAAAGAAAATGTTTTGAATAGCATATATGCAGTGAAATATTATTCAGTCATAAAAAGAAAGAAATTCTGCAATTTTTTCACAACATGGATAAAACTTGAGGACATTATGCTAAGTGAAACAAGTTAGAGAAAGACAAATATTATCGTATATGTGAAATCTAATTTATTTCTTAAATTTATATTGTATTTTTCCATTACCACTTAGTCCCCTCATACATCCCTCCCCCTGCAATCACCACACTGTAGTTCACGTCCATGAGTCCTTTTTCCTTTTGCTCAGTCCCTCCGCCCTCTAATCCCCCCTCCCTTAGCTGTCATCCTGCTGCCTATCTATGAGTTTGTCTCTATATTACTTATTAGTTCAGTTTGTTCATTTGAGTCCACATATGAGTGAAATCACCTGGTATTCGTGTATCTTTGATTGGCTTATTTCACTTAGCATAATGTTTTCCAGGTCCATCTATACTGTTGCAAAGGGTAACTTTTCCTTCTTTTTTATGGTCTAGTAATAATCCATTGTATAAACGACCCATCATTGTTTTATCCACTTATTAGCTGATGGACACTTGGGCTGCTTGCATCTTGGTGATTGTAAATAACATTGCAATGAACAGAGAGGTGCTTATGTTCTTTCAAATTAGAGTTCTGGGGTCTTTTGAATATATTCCCAGAAGGGGATATCTATCATCTCACACCTGTCGGAATGGCTATCATCAATACACCAATAAACAAATGCTGGTGAGGAAGTGGAGACAGGGGAATGCTTTTGCACTGTTGATGGGAATGCAGACTGGTGATCCACTGTGGAAAGCAATATGGAGGTACCTCAAGAAATTAAAAATGGTTCTGCTTTTCAACCCAATGAAATCTAATTAAAACAAACAAAACAAAACCAGGCTTCTAGAAACAGAATAGATTGGTGGTTACCAGGGGATAGGGAATTAGAGAAAAAACAGTGACAGCATCAAAAAGTACAGATTTCCAGTTATAAGATGAATATTTCCTAGGGATCCGGTGCACAGCATGGTGAGTATAGTTAACAATACTGCATTGTACACTTGAAAGTGCCTAAGCATTAACTTGAAAGGTAAATGTTTTCAACCCCCTCAGAAAAGATAACTATGTGGGGTGAAGGAAGTATTAGCTAGCCAACCTTAAATTTTGGTAATCATTTCATAATATATATCAAACCATTACATTGTGCAACTTAAATTTATACAACATTATATATTGTTTGTATCACAATAAGGCTAGAATCAAAAGAAAGCTAAAAAGAGCCAGATATTAAAGAGGGAGACAAAAGGGTAGAGAAATAGGTAGCTCTTTTTTTTCTGAGACTCCCACATAACCTCCTTACTCCCTGAAGTCCTGACCATCTAACTACACTTCTCCTGTGAAGCTCGCACCCTAGACAACATAGATGCTGAGACTACAGGAAGATTCCACACGTCTGACAAATGGGACTTCCAGTTTTGCCCAGGCCACTTGCCTAATAGCTGCTTCTATTTCTCTAGCAATTCATTTGTTGTGTGCTGAATACCTCTGAGTCATTTATCAAGAATTGGTTCTGGGCAGCTGGAATCTCTTCTGCCGTGGCTGCATTTGTCTTCGTGGTTTTTCACAAAGAAAAGCAAGGAATTCCAAGTAAACCATTTGGAAAATTTCTCTTGAGATGAGCTGGAATTTCAGACTGTGTGTTTCCTACCCTTTTGTTAAGTAAGAGTGGTTTTTTATAATTGGTAAAATGTAGGCCGTTTGTTATCAAATGAAGAATAGTACTGTGATATTAAATATTTAAATCATCATTGTTTAGTGAAATATTGCCTCAATATCTATTATCTTTATTTAGTGGCTGGTACTTCAAAGATATCACCCTTTCTCCCCACTTGAAAATGACATATAACAGCATATATGCTAGAATTTTTTTTATTGTATTGTGATTCTTTGGTTAAAAGTCCTACCATCTGCATCCAAGCTTGTATGGTTTTAGCAAGAAATTATAGAATCCAACAAGACCTTTCATAGAGCTTAAGGGAGAGGCATAAAACAATACTGTCCATTTCACTAAAAATTAGTATAAACTTTAGAGTAATATTTTAGTATCACCCGTGCATCAAAAAATAGGGCATTCACACATAGATGAAGATTCTCAAAACAATTAACCTCAAGGTTAACAATATACTGAAGCTAAAGAAATAGCAGAAACAGTTATAGACCACTGCTTGGGGAAAAAAAAAGAGTTATACTTCACGAGGAGTAAACTATTGACCCATCAGAACAGAAAGGGATTAATTGCCAACTGCTCATTATGCTTCTCTGGATATTTTTCCAGGAAAGGATAAATGATCACTGACTAAAGTTCAGAAGAAAAAAATACCTTTAGTATTGGCAACTCACACATTTAAAACATGTTTGAATTTAGAGTATATGTTAGGACTGAAAAGTTTGATGAACTGCCTAAACTTTACGATGTCCATATCTTCAAAATATCTCAGACTACCCCTTTCTTCACGGCTACCTAATGTCAAACATAGTAATAAAGACTTTTCAACGTACTAATGCAATGATCCTGTGTATTAGTCACTACCGTCTGAGGAAACATCTTTGTGACAAATCAAATGTTAGCATTTCATTTTGACGTCAAATTCTAAAATTAAAGCTAAATATAGATGACAAGGGACTGCTGAGCTGGGCAATGTGTATTTCTTTAGTGGCCTCTACCAGTACTCCCTGGCCTTGTGACCTCTGATCCAGCAATTTCAGGTACAGTGACTCTGTAGCTAGGCTGTTTCCTTGGTATGTAGATTTCCAAACCAAGACATTTTGTTTCATTTTACAATAATCGTTTCTTTATTTTCTTCTCTAAACAAGCACAGTTCAAAGTAACCGAAGTTTAGTCTTGTTACTACTGTAATCCCAAGCCAAAAACAGTGTCTTTACATAGTTAGTCTCCAATAAATATTTTCTAAGTGAATGAATATACTACTAAAAGAATATTACCAGAAAGGACTTTAACATCGTATACTGAGTCAGTTTTCTTCACATATATACTTACTATTGTTATTTTTCTCCTCACCTGAGGATATGCTTATTGATTTTAGACAAAGGGCAAGGGAGGGAGAGAGAGGGAGAGAAAATCAATGTGGGGAAGAAAAGTCAGCCGTTGGTCCTGGGTTACACCCCAACTTGGACCAAACTTGCAGCCTAGTTCTGTGCCCTGACTTGGAGTTGAACCTGCTGCTTTTTGGGTTTATAGGACAGAGCTCCAACCCACTGAGCCCCACGGGCCAGAGTGTCACACATCTAGTTACTGAACACTATTACCTAGATTTGCCTCAAGTCGGATTTTACTTTTATTTTTGGAAATAACTTTGAAAAAAAAACACTATAGAGTTCTTGCATTGTCACTAAAAGAATACAAAGAAATGGATAATGCAGAAGCAAGAGGGGCATTAGTGCTTTATCTCCTTATGTAAATCATACATTTGCCTTAAGTTGTTATCACCATATTGTCTCATGGAAATGTACGAGATTTCCAGAGGAGAGCTGGTGACTCTTTTAATTAGTAGCATAAGATTTTCTTTTATAGTACACAATGTTGGTACTTGGATGCAACATGATGTTGGATTTTCTTTTTTATACCAGATAAAATAACTAAGATGGCTTTGTAATTTATACACTTCCTTCCAAAGCAAAACTCCTTGAAGAAGTCGATTCCTTTGCTCCAATTGCTCTCTATTCATTCTTTCTTGAACCTGGTCCACTCTTGCAAAATTGTTGTTAACATTGCCTGATCTTCTCCCTAATAACCTGCTTCTTTCTCAATCTTTCCCAGCCGAACTGATGACAACTCCATTTTTCTGGCTGTGTAGGCCAGAGAACTTGAAACCATTCTTGAGTGCTCTATTTTGTACACACTCCATGCCCAATCCATCAGATCTCATTGGCTCCAGCTTTAAATGTATCCAAAATCTATCATCTTTATATTGCTTCCCATGTTACTACTTATATTCAAGCTATCTTTACCTCTTGCTTGATTGTCAGCAATAGCCTCCCAATTGTTGTTTTGTTTTCTCATCTGAGGATATGTGTACTAATTTGAGTCAGAGAGAGAGACAGAGAGAGAGAGAGAGACAGAGAGAGAGAGAAGAGACAGAGATAAAAAAAAACAACAACATTGATGTGACAGAGAAACAGATTTTTTGCCTCCCAGGGATCAAATCCACAACCTAGGGATTGAGTTGGGGATCAAACCTGCAACCTTACTAGGGGTCAATTATTGTTCTAGATTCTGCTATGCCTCCTATTGCTTTTAACTCAGCTGCCAGATTGTGTTGAAAAAATGAATCAAATCCATATACTATATCTTTCCTGTGAAACCACCAATAGTTTCTTAGATTATTCAGAGTATAAATCTAAAGTGGTCTCTAACACTCTGTCTACCAGAAATTTGTGTACCTATCTTATTTTATCTTCTCTTTCTCTCCCTCTCTCTCCCCTCTCCCTCATTTATTCCATTCCAACTGTACTGACCTCATCTCTATCTCTGCTCCAAAGACACACCAGGGCCTCCTGCCTCAGGGCTGCTGCATTTTCTATTCCCACTTTTTACAATGTTCTTTCCTAATATCTGCATGGTTTATTCCTTCACTAATTTTACTTCTCTATGTAAATGTGGTTTTTCCATGGGACCTGCTTTGCTGCCTTATCTAAATTTGAATCTCCATTCCTACATCGATAACTTCTGTCCCTCTTCTCAACTATTTTTCTTCTTAGCAATTATCATTATCTATATTCTTACATAGTTTCTAGGTCCTTTTATTCCATACTTGTTCCAAAAAGTAGAATGCAAGCCTCATAAGTGAAAGATTTTATATGTTTTTACTGTTATATTTCCATTACCTATAAGAATGCTTGTTTATTGAATTATTTACTGAAGGACTTGGCCACTACCTTCAAGTTATGGAATATTTATCTGGAGGGATGGTGATATATGTCTCTCTCAAGAAGTTAATTTTTTGTTTGTTATTGTCCTTGCTCCCTGGAAAAATAATAGAGACAGCTACTCTTTCTAAACCAACCGTTTATCAACTTAAAGAAAAGAATTAGCATTTATTGTTCAATCAGGGATCAATCTATTATTAGTTACTTGCAATTTAAGGAGACATGACAAATAAAAATAGAAGTTCGGTATAAAGTCCTATCATTATAAAACTGGGATTCAAGTTTTCAGATTAATAAATTATATCAGTTTGGGCTCATATCTATGATAATTAATGATTATATTATCTTTGTTTTCAAACTATATTTATGAATATTAAAATATTTAATCTATAGGGCAGAGTCTTCCTTTGCTCTCCTATGTTTTCTTTTCTTTCCTGTTCAAGAAGATAATAGGAAGCACTGGAACTAAAGAGATGTAATTAGACCCAATTGAAACTCTGGCATCAATTTAATATTAAGGTGTAAATGAAAATTCTTTGATAATAGAAAAAACATACTAGACAACTCTGATTAATTTTGATAAATTTCAATGCAAGTTCATTTTTTCTGAGTTTCTTTTTTTAATAAGTTCTAGCCTGAATCTCTTAAAGCACAATTTATGTGTTTTCTAGCCTGAATCCCTTAAAACATAATTAATATGTCTATTTTATATTCAGGGCATCTTCTAATTTGATAGCCAATTAAAGTAATCCAGCCTCTATTGTCACTCTTCTGATTTCCTTAGCTATGTCTTATCAGTTGTCTCCTCATAAGTTGTTATCATCTGGCCTGTCCTAAACTGTAACATTTTAAAGCAATAATAATGCTATTATTACCCCCTAAAAAATCTCATGTTGGAATTTATCAGGGTGCTATTTGATAAAATATGATGCTTTTCATTTATGTTCTCTCTCTACCCTCATTAGATTCATTACCCTGAGTTTTATACCTACTTCAAAAAATCAAATAACTATTTTCCAATAACTTCCAACTTAGTTTTTCTTTTACTCTCAATGATATTTATTGAATGATATATATTCCTCCTATCTATGAATCTATAGCATAATAAATTTATCAGTAAACTAAATAAGACATTAATAGTAAAATTATTTTGTTCAGACTATAATAATTCTCACATACCTTTGTTTTTGCTATCATAAAATTTATTTATTTGGATTATAAAAGTGGTTCTCATGATGAATTATGTAATACTCTACTTGTTAGTCAAGAAAAAACATGCTATTTTTATTCATTTTATTTGCTCTCTTTTACTGAATTTTTTCTTCCTTACATTGTTATTGAATCTTATAAAATGCTTGCTGAAAATCCATATTTGGCATATAGCACATGCATATTTTATAATTCTTGTATTTCCTTCAGCATCTTATGATTTGACCCTTGTTGTATATCTTCTCTGAATGTTCCCTTTTATCCGGGATTTCTTAAGAATTTTGCCACAAATAAAACACTTTTAAAGGATATTTGCAATAGTCTCACAATCAGATTTTCCTGTGGTTTCGTTGCTGCTATTTGCTGTCCCCAGTTCGGCTAGGAAGAGCAAATGCGTGGCAGAGAGACATGCTGTGTTGCTGCACTAATAGTGAGAAAACGCCCTGAGCATCTTCTCCTCACTCCATGTGCAGTTATTTTACTGAGTCAATTTTACTGAAGCCATGCTAAGACACCTCCAAGAGTTTCAATGTGAAATTTCTGTTTTCTTAGCTAGAACTGCAACCTGGTTTCACATCAACCTGACTTTAGCAAGATTAAAAACAATTTGAACCCTCCTGGACAGAATGAGGCCTTTCAAAAGGTGATGAAATTGGCTCAGTTTCTAAATCTGTACCGGTCAGCGCGGAGGAACAGTGCCTGATGCGGTGCATTTGGCATAAGACTATGAAAAACTTGCGGCAGTTAGTGTGGCAGTTAATACATTTTACGGGGTAACAGAAGCCCATCGCATTTTTTTCTTCACATATCAAGGAGTATTTGTTTCTGGAGAGTAGAAATGGAAAACAAAATAATTATTTTAAAAAAACTATTGCTAAATAGACTACTTTGATAATAGTTCAGGTAATTTAGAAGAATGAGCTACACAATGATTGACATTAATATCCTTAATACATATTGTGAATTAAATTTTATTTTAATTGTTTATGTTCTTAGAGTTGCTCCTGCTTTTTCCCACTTTCCCCACCTCCGCCCAGCCACAGCCTCTCCCCTCCCTCAGTCAATTCCCATATCCTTGTCCATGTCCAGGGGCCAGGCAAAAATGTTCTTTGGTTAATCCCTTCACTGTTCTCTGTCTAGTAACCTGTCCCCTCCTGCAGCTTCAGTCTGTTACTTGTATCTGTGTTTCTGTTTCTATTTTGTTTATTAGTTTATTGTGTTCATTAAATTCCACATGGAAGAGATCATGTGATATTTGCCTTAAATTTTTAGTGATTCAGGATTAAATAAGCACATCTTATTTATTTATCATGCCTTGAATTTTTATTTACACAATTTAACATACATTCTGTATCATAATATATTCTTACATCTTTGTTAAACAAATAAACAAAAAATCAGTGGATATGGAGGGTGTCTAGAGTTTGCAGGATAAAGTGACAAAGAAGCAACCCACAGAGGGTCACCTTTAAGTATTCAGTATAGTAATAACTACTGCATATGTGTTAAAAAGAACCATTTGAAAATATGATTAAGATAGTGCCTAGATTCTTTCATTTTCAAGAACAGTGCCTGTTTCAACCAGCCAAACTGGGAAAATTCACAATATGGAGCACTGAGTAGGGTACTTCGGAATGCTTTGCTTCAGAGTGGGAGGTAATGAGTCCTACACTGAACACTCCTCTAACCAGCCAAATGAAAATAAAGGCAAGACCTGAAATTATCAGACTGTATCCAAGTAACTTAACTAGATGTTGGAACAAAGATGAAGACTAATAGATAAACAAAAACACCCAGAACTCAAAAGGGTAAAATTCATAATTCGGGGCATCGAATTAAAGATTACCAGGCATGCAAAGAAGCAATAATATACATCCTGGAAGGAAGAAAATAATCAGTATTTTGATTGAGAATTGAAATAGACATTAGGATTAGCCAAAAACATTATAAACTTATCATAACTGTATTATATATTCTACAGTTAGATAAATAAAAGGAAACTGTAAAAAAGTCTAATTTGAATTTCTATAAATGATAATTACAATATCTGAAATGAAAAATGCATTGAATGAAATTATTGGCAGATTAGACATTGCATAAGAAAAGATGAGTAAACTTAGAGGCATAGCAAGAGAACCCATGCAAAAACTCCCATAAACAGAATAAAAATTAAAGGAAAATAAAAATGAAAAATGTCAAACATGCATATGCAATAGAAGACCTTAAAAGTAAAAAAAAAAATATGCATGTAAAAAATAAAAATAAGGAAATAATTACTGGTATTTTTCCAAATTTGATGAAAAGATCCAAAAAATACTTAAACCAAAGCACAAGAAAAATACCCAATACAAACTGTAATCTAATGTTTAAGAAATAATTTTAAAGGCAGCCAGTGGGATAAAAATAAAAAATAGATTATCATACATTAAGAAAATGAATATTCAGAGAATCACTATGCATAAAGATAACTTTTAACATGTCACTGAACAACAGCACACTAAATATTTAAGTACAAATGAATTATTTTCTTTTTTTACTTGTTGTTCAAGTACAGTTGTCTCCGTTTTCTCCCCACCACTCCCTCTGTCCCACCCATCCCCACCTCCCACCTGCAATCTCACCCACCTGCTTTGGCTTTATCCATGGGTCCTTTACACATGTTCCTTGATGATCCTTCCCCTTTCCCACTCTGGTATCCCCCCTCCCCTCCCCCCTGGTTACTGTCCATTTGTTCTTTATTTCAATGTCTCTGGTGATATTTTGTATTATTTTCTAGCATAATACATACCTTGGGCTACAAACAAAGTATCAATAAGTTTGAGGGATTCAAGTCATATGTATATTTTCTCTGATTAAAAATGATATTACTTAGAAATCAATAACAAAACAATATCTGGAAAATTCCTAAATACTTGGAAAATAAATAGCATACACCCCAAGGAAAAGTGAGAAAGTACATTGAACTGAATGAAAATAAAAATAAAGCATGTAAAAATTTATAGGATGTGGCTAATATAGCACTTGTGGGAAGTTTAGAACACTAAATGCTTGTATGACCAGAGAAGGAAATCTCAAATAGATTACCTCTACCTTTAAATACTAGAATAGGTTCAACATAAAGCTCAAAGTAAGCAGACAAGTTTTTTTTTTAAATTATAAATAATAAAGACCGAAGGGAAAGGGAGAGAAAACAAGGGGGGAGAAAGAGAAAATAGTAAAACAATAGAGAAAATTGATAAATCCATAGACAGATATTTGAAAAAATTAGCAAAATTGATGAACTTCTAGCTGGTCTAAATAGGAAAATAGATACAAAAAAGCAATGTCAAAAATAAATGAGATAACATCACTGCAGAGTTCCTGGATATTACAAAATATCATAGCATTTTAAATAATTTTAAACCAATGTGTTTCCCAACTTTGATTAAATGGACAGATTTCTTAAAATATACAAGACGTTGACTCAAGAAGAAATGGTTAACTTTAAAAACCATATATATTAAAAAATTAAATTTATATCTGTAACACTTCCACAAAGGAGAGCTCTAGGCTCAGCAAGTCTCTACTGGTGCATTCCATTATATACTTACAGAGAAAGTGATACCAATTTTACATGAACTCTTTCAGAAAGCTAGAAAAAGAAAATTCTTCTCAAATCATTCTATGAGGTTAACATTATTTTGATACCAAAGCAAGAACACATTAAAACTACTAACCAATATTCATTGTGAATAGAGATAGAAAATGTTTTGACAAATTATTAATAAATTAAGCACAATATATAGTAAGGTAATACATCATAAGAGCAATTGGGATTTATCTCAGAAACACATGGTTTGATATTCCCAAATCAATGTAATCCATTATATAGCAGACTGAAAAAGCAAGCTTTATGATACTTTCAAAGGATAAGAAAGTATTTCACTAAAAGCTTTCAGCAAAGTAGATATATAAGGAAACCAGTTATCTTGATAAAAGTCATCTGAAAAATCTTATGGCTAATATGCTTGACAGTAAAAGAATGGATGTTTTCCATGTAAGATTAAAGAAGTATGGATTTCTGCTCTCACCTCCACTAGTCAAGATTGTTTTGGAGGCTCTAGCCAGTGTAACATGGGAAGAAAAAGAAATGAAACAAATACAAATTAGGAAGGAACAAATTAAACTATATTAGCAAATAACATGATTGTCTCTGTAAAAATATGATAAAATATACAAAGATGCAATCTGAACTAAAAAGAAGTAAGCAACTTTGTAGAATACAAGATCAATATACAAAAATAAACTATATATTCACACAGTAGCAATCAATGATAAGAAATTAAAATTTTAAAAAATCTGGAGTATAAGGAGAAAGTTGAAAGTTGCGTAGCTGCAACCATGTGGTGCAACCCAATTGAATTATTAATAGTAAGCTTCTATTTAAAAATTAAAAAGTTGTTAAATATCTTAACACATAAAAATGTATAGATAATTGATAGATATTAAAATAAAAAGAGGTTTTATTGTACACTTACATTAACATCTATCACCAATATTAAATGCACATTCCTAATATATTAAAAAGTTCTAAGATATAATAACACATTTTATTTATAATAATTACTTCTCTTCCAACTGATCCTAAAAATGAATTATAACATATTTAATTTTTAAAACAAAAGAAGAAGAAAAGGAACATTTACATATAAATCTTACCGAAGACGTGTAAGACTTATTGAAAACTACAAAATGTTTCTGAATTGAAGAAGATCAAAGGAAATAGAAACTACAGTGTGTTTTGGGACCCACAAATTCAGTACTGTGAATATATAAGTTGTATACAAATTTATCTGTAAATTGAATCAATATTGTTAAAAATCCAAGAATAGATTTTTTTTAGTTAAACTCACAAGCTCACTCTAACTTAATATGGAAAATGGTTTTAAAATATTTTTCTTTAAAATATTTTAATCTTTCATTTCAAAGTAAAACACAAATACAGGAAAAACATAACACAAATGCATATTTCAATGTAATATTAAAATATTAAAAAACAAAACAAAGTCAAAGGACCTCCATTACTAAATTTAAATATTATAGAGCCGCAGTAACAAATTCAGTATGCTAAGGTATAAATATAGATAAAAATATCCAATGGAACAGAACAAAAAATGTAGAACTATATCCACACAAATAAAATCAGTTAATTTTTGTGCAAAAGCAATTCAGTGGAGAAAGCACAGTACTTAAAATAAATAGTATTGAAATATTAGTTATACATATGCAAAAATAATTACTTCCATCCATAACTCACAATAAACACAAAAATTACATAAACATCAATCATAGACCTAAACAGAAAGCCTAAAATTATAAAATCTCTAGAAAGAAATGAAAGAAAAATTACTGTGACCTTGAATCAGGTGAATAATTCTTGGATAATAACACAGAAACACAATCTATAAATGGAAAAAAATGATTACTTGGACTTCAGCAATATTAAGAATTTGAGTCTTTGAAAGATTCTCTGAAAAAATAAAAAAATAGTCCCAGATTGGGAGGAAACACTTGCTAGTCATCCAGCTGGTAAATTTTTGTATCCAAGATATATAAAACACTTTCAAAACTCAGAAATAATAAACAACAGAATAAAATTGGTCAAAATGTATGAAAGGTTTTTCGTTAAAGAATATGTATGGATGGAGGAAATGAAAACTATGAAAAGATAACACCATTATTCATTAGACAAATGAAAAATAAAGCTACAATAAGATAGCACTAGACATATATTAGGATGACTAAAAACAAATAGTCTAATTGTAACAAATATGAGCATGGGGGCAATAGACTACCATACACCGCTGATGGGAATACAAACAGAACAACTGCTTTGTAAAGCAGTCTGGCAATTTTTTAAAAAGATAAACATACAATTGCAACATAATTCATCTTTCTTATACCTAGGCAGTTAGGCAAGGAAAATGAAAGCATATGTTAATCATGAAAACTTGTACATGAAGGTTCAAAGTAGATTTATGTGAAATAGCCAGAAACTTGAATTAATGCACATTTTCATCAAAGATGATTAGATAAACAAACTGTGGTAGGACCCTAACTCAGCAATGAAGAGGAAGAACTATTGACACAAACAACTTTATGTATTTATCTCAAAATAAGTAAGGTAAATGAAACAGCCAGATATAAAAAAACAAATAGTCTATCATAACATTAACATATAATTATAGGAAATATAAATTGAATTGCATTCATATTGATTGATACAAAATCAGTTGCTGCCTGAAGCTAAGACAGGGAAGTGAAGGCCTGAGAGGCCCTAGTGGGCGCAAGAATACTTCAGGCTTAAAGTCATTCCACAGCCTGTTTGTGCTGGTGGTTTTATACATCCGCATGTATATCAGATGCTATAGCGCGTTTCAAATATGCACATGTTGTTGTGTGGCAATAATATCTCAATAATCTTACTAAGAAGTAGAGTTCACAGTCTTTAATTTTTGTTCTTCTTAACTTTGAAATTCTATCTTACAGAAATATTTAGAACTCTACCAAAGCACACAAAAAACCAATACATTTATGCTCTGCTGTAGAGCTTCCATACTCTGTCAGGGAGCAACAGCTATGTACAGGTTGCTGATGGTCCACTTGAACTGGATTTAAAAACCTAACATCTAAAAAAAACAGCAAGAAATTATTGTTCTGTTTTATACGAGAATCGAAAAAACATCGTTTGATAACATAACAGATGAAAAACATCTTTTTTACTTTATCATCACGGTGAACAAATAAAAAGGACTCCCACTTAACTTCCAATTTCCTCATATATGTATGTGGGCATATGTGCGTGTGTGTAGATATAAATACAGAGATGCATATATATTATGTGTAATATACAGAGTGGGCAAAAGTAGTTTGCAGTTGCTCATATGAAAAATAATACAATAATTAATAAAATAATACAAAAATAAACTGTGTATTTTGCATGCTCACAACTATAAACCTACCTTTGCCCCACCCTATATGCGTGTAGAGATTCACACATGCACACACACATTATGCGTTACACATACATACACACATACACGCAAACTCTTATTTACATTACATTTTGGATCTAATTTTCAAAACAGAAATTCAAATTTCAAAATTAATTTCTATTTAGTCTTCAGTTTACTCAATGCCTTTGTTTGTAAAAACATCGGCAAACAGAAGCTGTTCGATTCTCCTTGTTTTGTTCTCTGGGTTCCTCTCAAATGTTTGTTGTCTTATTTGATGGCAGTGGTGTGGCAGTGAGGAAATCATTAACGAAGACCCGTGTTTGTGTACAGTTCTGGGATCTGCCATGTGTCTGGACCACTCTAACGTACTGGATGGGTTTGCATTTTCACCTGAACGCGACACTAACAAAGCAGATTGAGATACGGTCCGTGTTAAGTACCTTTAGTTTTCCCTCAACCATGGCACGGAGCAAAAGAGAACTTAATGTTTTCGGGTGCTTTATTTTAATTAAACCAGCTGCAAGAACAAAATGCTTATTTTTTGATTGAAGGAGAATCACTGTCTCCATTTCAAGTCACTGCCTGGGAACCGACTAGCTCTTCTTGACCTAGATTTGTTAATATTTCTACCTTCTGTGTACAGAAATTTGTAGTCAGTGTTGTTTGGGACATTAGCTGCTGAGTTCTTTCACTGACACTATCCTCATTAGGCCACTGAGAAAACTAAATAGATTCTATTAGTCTCTTTTCTAACCCACTGGTAATACTTTATGTGCTATCGGCTGAGAGTAGGGAATTTAACTGTGATTTCTAAGAACTAACTTCCCATTAGGGTAATGGGATATTTTGTGCTTCCTCTCAGGGTAGATGTGGTAGAATGACTGAAAAGCATATCTTGTAATCTTCTCATTACCTATGAGCCAGACTAAATACCCAGACGTGCCCCTAGAGTTTATTTCCAGCAAAATATCCACTACTTTAAAAAAAAACAAATATAAAAGAGCTAGACATTTCNTGCTATCGGCTGAGAGTAGGGAATTTAACTGTGATTTCTAAGAACTAACTTCCCATTAGGGTAATGGGATATTTTGTGCTTCCTCTCAGGGTAGATGTGGTAGAATGACTGAAAAGCATATCTTGTAATCTTCTCATTACCTATGAGCCAGACTAAATACCCAGACATGCCCCTAGAGTTTATTTCCAGCAAAATATCCACTACTTTTAAAAAAACAAATATAAAAGAGCCAGACATTTCTTAATCAGTGTTTTTACATACCCAGGGATTTAGCCAGCGGGGATTTTGAAACCAGCCTTCACAATTACACTTAAGACTTTATGCACTTTGGTCAGACTTTCCCTGGCTAGGAGGAGGAGAGTGAGCTGTATATTACACAGGTTTTGGGATAGAAATACCACTCTTTATACATGACTGTGCCATTTTCTATCTGTATGATCACAGACAAAGTTCTTATTATCTCTGAGTAGCAGTTTGCTCTTCTCAGATACATAGTATTATTTTAGTTACAGAACAAGTTAAACTTAGCCTATATTCACAAAGCACTGCAAAAAAATAATGACTTTAAGAAGTTTCTTTCTCATGAAAACAGTCTGGGGCTGAGCAGCCCAGGACTGGCCAGGTGGCTTTGTAATCCTCAACACATGGCTTCTATTTCTGAGATCAAGGCTGGTGATCACTTCCAGCCAATGGAAGATGAAAAGAGGAAAATGAGGGCAAGCAATTTCCATATTGAGGATGATGCACCAAATATACAATCGGCTTCCTTATTTCCTCCCTGTTGGCCAGGTCTTGGTCACAAGGCCAAAATGACTGTGTGGGAGTCAGACAGAATGTGCCTCCAGCTGGTGGGCCAGGTGCCCGGATAAAAGTTAGATGGACCATTTTCTAAGAGAAAGAAAGTAGGGAATGTATATTGGGAAGCAAACTCTGACATTAAAATAATCAGTTAACTGAGATTACAGGAGGTATTGTCCAAAACCAAGGCACACTTAAATGACTCCGTAAGTTTTCAGGTATTTTAAGTAATGAAATAATTAGTTAATATCTTCTCATCAATAAAAGCTCATGGAATTGGCCTCTGTTTCTTCATCAAAGTTTTCTAAAATTTGCATTTGTTTCTATCTGCCAAAACATTTTCCCAAATTGAAGCACTGAAACAATGTCAGCTTTCACAGTTCCCAAAGAGAGAGAAGCAAATACAAGGTAACCAAGGACTGGGAGATACTTATATCGACCATGTCAAAGTAGTTTAGGTTTTAAAGTGCAAATAACGTAGTTTGAGACAGAACTGTAGTGCCATCATGAGTTTTAGAATCTGAATGACCTTGTTGGGGGTTCCAGCGCAATCATTTTTACTGGACTTGGTTTTCTTTTAATAGGTTTTCTTTTAAAGGCAGGCTTAGTGTTTTTAATATATAGGTAGACCTACACAGTAATACTCACAAACCCACAGCTAAGAACAATGACTACACTTTTATCCTATTTAACTTTAATCTCAATGGATCCAAAATAGTCGAAGAGTAAATGGGAGCTCCCCCAACCTCCTCTCTGGACCACTCTGGAGTTACAACCAAATGGTAGAGAAATCACCCTGAATAACCAGCTGAACACTAGCTGGAGAGAAGCCTTACAACCAAGGAGAGACAGAAGAAACCGCTTCACCACTAATCACCAGAAAATACAAATTGGAACCACAACAACATGTCATTTCACACCTGTCAAAATGGCCATCATCAATAAATCAAGAAACACCAAGTACTGACAAGGATGTGGGGAACAGGGAGTCCTTTTGCCCTGCTGCGGGGAATGCAGCTTGGTGCAGCCACTGTGGAAAGCAGGAGGAAGAAACCTCAAAACATTAACAATGGATCTGCCTTTCGACCCAGCTATCTTACTTCTGGGAATATATCCAAAGGAACTCAAAACACGAATTCAAAAAATGAAACTAGACCACCTTCTCACACTACAAACAAGAATAAATTCAAAATGGATCAAAGACTTAAATGTTAGACCCCAAACCATACCAGTCATAGAAGAAAACATAAGCAGCAAAGTCTCAGACATTGCTCATATTTATATAATGGTGTGGTGATTGCTGGGTGTGGGAAAATAGAAGGAGACTAAATGGTGATGAAAAGCAGATAACAAAATCAATAAAAGCAAAACTAAAAATAAAATAAAAATAAGTGAATTTAATCTTATCCATCCTCTTGAACAAATAAGAAAAAATTACAAATAAAATAAAATCCTTTTTGTATCCTTCCTGCTGTAAACTAACTGCTATTATGATTTATATATATCCTTTCTGTGTTTTTATACTTACTCTGTACATAAACCGATGCATCTTTTATGTGCTTTTTATGTATGTGTACACAGACCTTTCTGCCACTACTTTCTTTTCTCTCAATATTAGGTTATAATTTTGAGATTTCTCCATTAAGTCTAGCATATTTATTTTAATTTAGAAAATAATTCTGCCAACATTAAATTTATATGCACCATTATTGGCAGATTTGCAGGTCATTTCCAAAGTGGTTTATTAAAAACAATAGTTTATTAGAGTTTATACATGTGCACTTTTGTAGTACACACACACACACATGTATTTCAGTGGGCCATACACATAGAAGTGGAATTGCTATCTTATAGGCTGAATACATTTTGAGCTTTACTAAATTTTGACAATTTTCCAATTACTATTTTTTTGCTTCAGTGAAAAATAGTTTCTGTTATCCTTTTTCCTTATTATACTTACTGTTATCAGACTCCTAATTTTCTTCAAATTTCAAGGGTGTGAAATAATACTTTATTATTTTATTAATTGGCATTTTCATTATGAATTATACAGACTTTTTATGTCTTTATTTGCTCTTTTCTTTTTCCCTTCTGTGACTTGCCTGTTTCTCTCTGTACATTAAAGAAATATCATTTTTGCCCTGGCGGGTGTAGCTCAGTGGATTGAGCATGGGCTGCAAATTACCGGTCAGCCCATGCTCAATTGAGCATGGGCTGACTAGTAATTGAATCAGCAAAAGGGTCATTGGTTCAATTACCAGTCAGGGCACATGCCTTGGTTGCAGGCCAGGTCCCCATTGGGGGCTACTTGAGAGTCAACTACACATGGGTGTTTCTCTCCCTCTCTTTCTCCCTCCCCTCTCCTCTCTCTAAAAATCAATAAATAAAATCTTTAAAAAATACCTTTTTCATACTGACCTGTAGTTATTAGAACTAAAAAAGATACAGTGCTTTTGTCTTTTTATGTATTTCAAATACATAGTTTTACTATTATTTAACATTAATGAAATGATTTCCTGTTTGCTTACGATTGTTTTTACAAAAGTTTTTCTTACTCTGAGACTGTAAAATATTTTTCTGTGTATATTTTTAAGTATTTTATTTATTTGATATTAAAGAGAGGAACAAGCAGGGAGAAAGAGTGGGAGAAAAACATCCGTGTGTGGGTGCCTCTCACATGCCCCCCACTGGGGACCTGGCCTGTCACCCAAGCATGTGCCCTGCCTGGGACGTGAATCCATGACCCCTTGCTTCACAAGCCAGTACCCTGTCCATCGAGCCACACCAACCAGGGTTTTCTGTATATTTTTAAAAATTACTTGAAAGTTATTTTTTAATGTTTAGATTTTTAATCCACCTGGAATTTATTTTCTTTGTATAAGGTATGATAATGCAGTCTAATTTTAATAAAAATATTAATTATTATAATACCACTTATTGAATAGATAATCTTTCCTAATTCCCTATTGTTTTCTCTTCTACAATTTCTGTTCCCTTCTTCTTTTAAATCCGTTTTATTCCTGTACCCTATCTTTGGGTTTTATACCCCAAACTATTACCTTCCCTCTGTTTCCTGTTATTTCTTAAAACTCCTCATTCTCATTCTTTCTCTCCCTTCTCTTCCTTTTAATCATTATCATTATTAATATTATATTAGTACATGCACCGAATTTAAGAAATCAAATAGCAAGTTATCTAAGATAATAAACAAATTAATAATCCTTCCCTCTAAAGTCCAATCAAGGTATCTATTGCTGATTCCTCTTTCACTAAATAAATATTTATGAGGCATTTATTATGCTGAAGTCACTGGGCATTCAGAAATGAACAAGATGTAGATTCACAATTAATAGAGGTTTAATATAAGTACATACAAAGATGAAAATATCTTTATACTATATTGGGTACATGTTCCAGGAGCAGTAAACTTGGAAACTCCTGGACATCCTAGAAATTATAGAAAACAGCTGTTGTACAAATAAATACAATTTAAAATGCATAATTAATAAATATCTGCATGTAGTATGTAAAATAGTATATAATACATAATAAAGACCTATATTATGTAAATGTCTATATATAATAGACATTTATATTATATATACATATATATAAACTGATAGTCTGGAATGTAACTAAACATTTATGTCAAAGCCAATAAGACTCTGACCTGCTCATGCACATTTTAAAACTAATTCCCTAAACAGAATTTTAAAAACCTGTCTGAATTCAAGTTCTTAAATTAAGCTTATAATAAAGACTAATCATACTATGTTTTATTCTAGGTGATGACAGTATATCAGGTTAAAATTTATAAAAATTTTAATCATTTTAGTGAAAATGTAATGTTTCTGACACCTGTTACAACTACAGCTAACACTGTACTTTGGAGTCTATAAGGTACCATCATGAATACTAATTAAATAGATCTATTTTATGAAAATCAAGGAAATCTTGACTTGATGGGCTTACTACTTTCCAGTAGTACTATTGAGGAACCCTGGGAGATAAACCATTTTATCTCCCAGAAACCATAATATACACAAAAATTATTTTTTTCTGCCCTGGCTGGTGAGGCTCAGTGGATTGAGTGCTGGCCTGTGAACCAAAGGACCACTCATTTGATTCTCAATCAGGGCACATGCCTGGGTTGCAGGCTAGGTCTCCACTTGAGGGTTTGCAACAGGCAACCACAGATTGCTGTTTCTATTCCTCTTTCTCCCTCCTTCCCCCTATCTCTACAAATAAATAAATCAAATCTTTAAAAACTTATTTTTCATTCAGAAATGTATTGACCTGTCTTCTTTGAGGTTGTATCTATATGCAATAATTATTTGAATTTTTAAATAATACATAACATGTCAAAAAGAGGTTTTGGTTACACTATCAAAGCATGATAATTTGATTAAACAAAAGATGAAGGAGACAAGCTATAATTCAAAGGGGTAAGTGCCAAACTTCATTCCATTATTGAAAAGGCACTTGCTTTTTGCTCTTTTAGATTTTGAAGTTGTCAGATCACTCTTAAGAAATGTTATGATTATTCAATTAACAGCAATCAAATTCTGAACCCTGGAAATATTACATGTACTCTGAAAACCAATATGGCTTCTTGATAAACCTCATGATTTTTTTTTAGTTAACTAAAAAAAAAACCCTTAAATACTTTGTTTGAGAATTATTAATTCTTTTAAAAATATCATTATTTTAATTTTTTGTTTCATTATTTTTTTAAAATTTTATTTATTTTTACAGAGAGGAAGGGAGGAAGAAGGAGAGGGAGAGACACATCAATGTGTGGTTGCCTCTCGTGTGCCCCCTACTGAGGACCTGTCCCGCAATGAAAGCCTGTGCCCTAGGCTGCAAATTGAATAGGCGACCCTTTGATTTGCAGCCTGGCTCTCAATCTGCTGAGCCACACCAGCCAGGACCAATCATTTGTTCTTAAGGTATATCAACTGACCTAATAGAAGCTTAAATTCACTTATATATTTAATATATATTTTAAATTCTCAATTATATCAGACTTTAAATTTGGCTTAATAAATAAAAATCATTAATTCAGATGTATAGGAAATAATCATTGACCAGACTTTAGCATTTAAACCTAGAAGAAAAAGGCTCTTAAAATAAAATACTGTGATTAATTGCATGAAGTATTGTGCTACTAGTTTATTTGAGAATAGTATGAGAGAATTTGAGTAAAATTATAGAAGGCAACTATTGATCTGTGCAACAAAAGATAATTTAATGTTCCTAGAGGCAAATTTGAGATACAATAGAAACAAGACTGGGGATAGGTGTTTTCACAAAGAATAAGCATCATGAGGAAAGGTACATAAGTATAAATTAGCCTAGGGTGTACAAAGAATTGTATTTGTTATTATTATTATTATTATTATTATTATTATATAATGCCAAAAATAAGTAAGAAAGAGTAACCCTGCCAAGTACATAAAAAAAAAAAAACCTGTGTCATGGGTAAAACACCTTATATAAAGGAAACTTGAGTGCCAAAGAATGAAAATAACATTTTGTGAAACTTGAAATGTTTAAATGAGAATGTAACATTCTCAGATATATGCTTAAATCAATCACCATTTAGGAAATATTTGCAAAACATTATTTGAGGATGGGTAATAACCAGAATGTGTACATTCTAACTGAACTTAGAGAGGATGTTTCTAATGTAAACAGTAGTAAAAATATTGAATTTGTTGCTATCAATTAGATATGAGAATATGAGAGAATGCAGTCTGAAGAGACTCATTCACTGATATTGCACATTTAGTAATTATGCAAGAGGCTTTTATGAAAGATAATGAGTTATGCATAGGAAATTTGAATCTGAAATGTATGGAATACTAGACAGATGAATTTAATAAAATTGGGACTTTATGAAGGGACTTTTTTGTTGGTGGATACAATAAAGAATAAGGTTGAATCAAATTTCACATTCATTTAACTGACATTTCAAACAAATATGAACAAAATCCACTAATCATCATTATCAAAACATGATAGATTTTTGTACACTAGGATTACTGTTACAAAAAAAAATAGCTTGGGTGTTTTCGGTCTAAACACTCATGGTTTACAATGATATTGGTATTAGCACAAGAAAGTATTTGAAAAATGATTATTGATCAAAATAATCAGAAGTGTCCTGTTGGCCTTCTATGAGAAGCGGTCAGAGCTACTAGACAACCTACAGGGTTCACGGTAGATCTACACGATGGAGAATTATCTCTCAGATGGCACATAATCTTAATGTCTATCAGATGCTCATGTAAATAAACAGCCTCCTTAAAACCATTGTTTTTTTTTTTTTGCCTAGAATTTTCTCTACATTACAAATAAATATAACTTATTTCTGTACCTTTTAACATCCATAAAATTTCCAGGAATGCCGCTAACTTACAAATAAAGAGAGCATCATATTTTCTTGGCTCAAATATTTACAAGAATAATTCTTCATTTTATAAAATTCTATTAATAAACTCAGCACTGTTTGTGACTTTGAAGTTGCTTATACAACCAAGCTGTGTCAGTCTGCTTTTGTAGCTATGATTTTCTTAATAATCCTTTGTGTAGTTGTAGTGTATGGCTCATATGTTATGTCTTCTTGAAATGTTATGCTCTAAATTTACATAAAAAATAAACAAAGTTTTTCCAGAAAATGTCCAGCCATTGTTAATATAGCAAGAATGATTTGCACAATGTTGTTGTAACCTGACAACCAAGGAGAGTGGACTAGAATGCTTGTGCATGAACAAAGATGACTTCCCTGTGCTGATCAGTGGGGGCGATAGACACCATTGAGTGAGCATGTGTGCTATGTGGCTGTTGCATTCAAAATGACTGAACGAGTAGAGCTATGAATCTGCATCAAATTTTGTGTTAAGCTTAAATATTCTTCCATGGAAACTATTCTATTTGGATGATTCAGAAGTCTGCAGCTATGGGCAACTGGTGATTGGCAGCATCACAACAAAGTATCTGTCCGATGCATCGCATTGGCAAAACATCAAATCGCCCAGGTGACTCAATCTCCCTACAGCCTAGATAGGACATCCTGTGACTTCTGGCTTTTCCCAAAACTCAGATCACCTTCGAAAGGAAAGAGATTTCAGAATGTCAATGAGAGTCAGGAAAATACGATGGGGCAGCTGATGGCAATTGGGAGCACTGTGTGAGGTCCCAAGGAGCCTACTCTGAAGGGGACTGAGGTGTCATTGTCCTATATACAACATTTCTTGTATCTTGTATCTTCTTCAGTCAATGTTTCCATTTTTCATATTGTGTGGCTGCATACTTTCTGGACAGATATTGTATGTCATTTAATAATACATTATTTTATTTTATTGAGTCTTTATAATTGTAGTTTAGTAATTACAATGTTAGTAAACAAAATTACGTATATAGCTGAGTTATTTGCTCCATTAATTTCATTAAGGTTAGCAAAGATGGTAGAAAAGTTTTGAAAATCAGTTTTAAATACATTAGAATTTACCATAGACTTAGTGTAATAATGTGTATGGAACTTTAAAATTATTAATCTCTTTCACTAACACTTATCATTTAATCTACATACCACTATGTAAGGCAACGATTATTTTTACTTTCCATTTTCAAGATGTGGAAACTGAGGCTGAAAGAGATCTTACGACTTTTTAGTGATCAGACAAGTGTAGTAGGTTTCAAATACAGAATAGAATACAGGACCCCTAGCTTCAACTGTGAACATTTATCAGAACCTCACGCTGTTACCCTATAATCTAAGAAGCACAAACTCTTACAATAATATTTTTTCTTTTTAATTAATACTAGATTGTTTTCATATACAAATGCTGTTGTTCACTGTTTGGTCATATTAAGCTTTCTTTAAGCTCAAATGTAGCACAAAACTTTTGGACTGAGGTAGTTAGGTATTGTGTTTGCTTCTTAAATTCAAGGATATAGCTCTTTTCATAGGTTTGGGGAGTTATCAACTATTGTTTGAATAGGCTCTTCTTTCCTTCTCCCTCGTACACTATTATTCTTATATTGCTCTTTCTTATAAAGTCAGATAGTTGTCATAGAGTTCTTCTTTTTTCTAATGCTCAAGTCTCCCTCCTCTTCTCTCTGCATCATTCCTAGATTCTATGTTTGATATTACTAATCTTTTCCTCCACCTTGTCTGCTCTATTTCTTACGCTCACTAGTTCATTCTTTATCTCTTTTATTGAGTCCTTCATCTCCAGAATTTGTTTGGTTCTTTTTAACTTAAAATTTCCTTGGTAAAGTGCTTGTTCTATTCATTGTTTCTTTTTTCCTGAGCTAAACTGTCTACCTGCACTTTCTAGTATCTCATTGAGTTTCAGAACTGCAATCTTGAATTCTCTATTATTTAAATCACACATTTCCTTGACTTTAAGACTGTTTTCTGTAGATTCTTAAATTTTATTTCTGAGCTACCTCAATAACTTGGTTATTCATAATTTTTTTACAGATTTCTTTCTCTGTCTACACATCTATGTATAAATGACACTTCTCTAATATATTGATACGAAGAAGTGTTTCTATTATTTTTAGTAGATGGCATTGAGTCGCAAAGTGGTTTTTTTGTTGTTTGTGTTTGTCTTTTTTCTCTCTTGTACGTCTTTAGCAGCACTCTGTGACTGGTC
The DNA here is from genome assembly GCF_014824575.4 of Sturnira hondurensis. Taxonomy (NCBI): domain Eukaryota; kingdom Metazoa; phylum Chordata; class Mammalia; order Chiroptera; family Phyllostomidae; genus Sturnira; species Sturnira hondurensis. Next base: position 2,459,103 of record NW_028077910.1, read on the forward strand.
CCAGGATTGGAGGTGCAAAGGGGAATATTCGGAAGTCCCAGGTTGCCACTGCTGGGAGAGTAAAGAAAATTCAGAGGTGACCCAGGTTACTCCAACTCACCCCAGGCCCCCGCTTCACAGCTGCACTGATGGCAGTGTCTGTCTGCAGGGGAAAGCACTGTGTTTTACAGATTTGGAGCCCCATTGTCCTGGGTTCTTGTATGGGTTTGGAACCCTGAGACTGTGGCAGCTGGAGTCCTGGAAGACATTCACCTTCCAATGTAAACTCTATTAAAAGTCAAATATACTACGCAATGTTAAATTTATACCACTCTTCTTTGTTTTCAATGATTTTGAAATTTAGAAGTGTGGCATCAAGAGAGAAACATATTAATTGAATTGGTAGAGAATAGTTTATATATTCATACTGTTCTGCTTTGAAAAGTTTGAAAATTTAGTGTGACCTTTTGAAAACATTTTTAGCATTTGCAAAATCAAATAAATTATATTTACATGTAAACAGAGGTGTGAAAATAAAATTATTATAAAATTTCGAATAGAGCAATTTGGTCTATGGACAATAATTGTTTATCCAAATAAAATTGAAAAGGAGGAATGCATGGATCCCAAGTACTACTGTGCCTTTTGTAAAAATATTGACAAATGTATCTCACAGGTTTTCCTCTTCAAATTAGGAAATATATATATGACTAGTACAAGTATAAACAATGATATTAGTAGGAAAATCTAATTTAGCCTGTAGAGTCCTGGAAGGTTTCTCTGAGGAAAGTTCCAAAGGATAAATATGAGAGAGTCAACAAAAGAACATCAGGGGGAATATATTCAGACAGAGGAGGGATGTGTATGTGAAAGTACTGAATCAAGAAAGAGCTTGACACATTTGAGAAAGAGAAGGATACATATTTCTGGTTTTGGTTCTTTCTTGTTACAGTTGCCCAGTGCTTTCTTCCACGCTTTGCCCTGTGTATAAGCTCAGACTTAAGTTACAATAATTATGTTTTTGTCTGGCTTTCTATGTTTAAAAAACAACAACTCCATATCCTCTACCATTTGGTCTCCCTTATTTTCGTGATACTCTCTTCAATGGATGGCAGTGTTTCCATCACCTTAAGCTTGTGGGCTAGAGCCCTGGTATCTGCTGACAAGCTTTCCTGATGTCCTTCTGTTTTTGTCCAGGCTTTGAGAATTGGCATTTCTAGATTCCTTGCTCTACTCTTTCGTACACCATTACACTGTTTAAGTTTGCATGGGAAGGGTAATTGTGAAAATAGTCATGCAGATAGATAGATGATAGATACAGGAATAGGCACATAGGTAGGTTATAGTTCGTTATGGGTAGTTCGGTGGGAAAAACAAGTGAGAGTGCAACATCTACAATATAATCCCATTTTTATAATTTATTAATATTGTCTTTATTACATGCCACACCCCTAGACACGAATATAAACCCTATACTCACTAAACCTAAGAGAGTTTTCTTCTTGTGCAGTCCCAGGGTTATAATTCTCTTTATTTTATACACTCCTATATTGTTTCAATACATTGATTTAAAAGATATAAATAAGACTCACTCAGGAAATATGCATTAGTTCGGTTGGCTGCTGATATATACTGTATCATAAAGTCACATTTACCTGGGTCAGTTAATAGAGATCCCTGTATGGCACTTTCATTTATGGCTAAGGGTAGCAGAGTTGACAGGGCTTGGATATGCCAATTTATGTGAATAAATCTCAAGAGCAATAGACTTGTTAAAATCTGGTCCACTGTTTACGCAGTGTGCAACATACCATCAACAACATCATGATACTCACACTGGGTTATAAAGGGTTTATCATATAAGTCTCTGTCTGCAAATGACCTCTTTTACTTTTTCCTAAAAAGACACTAACTTAAGACAATTTGTTTGTGTTTCTTTGTTAAATGTTACTTTCACTTAATTTTTTGCCTCTGCAAACAGGCAGCAGGTAAGAGAGTTATGTGCCTGGATATATTGCTTTTCCTCAAAGAGTCAAAGTCAAAACTTTTCAAAATGTGCAAATCATAGTTTTTCAGTATTTTCCCTCACATATAAACATGCAAGAAATATGTTTAACAAATGCTCACATATCTAATCACAATATAATTACTTTGTGAGGTTGCAAGGCGGATGCTATTTATCTCCCTTGTTTTCATGGCTGGAGAAGCTGAGGCTGGGAGTTAAGGAACACACACTGAGGGTCATGCACTGGTTCAGTGACTGGGCATTTTTCAAAAATCAATAAAATAATTCTCCGCAGAAGTTTAAATTATTCCCTGAGGAGCAATATTTCAACTGGTACTTATATTTCTTTTCATGAGTAGTTTCTTCACAGGAGAATTTAGTCTATGAGACAGTTTTATTACAAAGTATTTGGCCCAACTCAATTTGATTTTCTAAATGACTAAGAAGCCATTTATTATAGGTAAAGATTTTAGATAATATTAAAATGTTAGGTAAGAGCTAAAATATGTAAATTTCATGTCACCATTCATTTTATGACAACTATTTCTTCATTATGTATTAAGAATTTGAATTTGATTTTTCTCTCTTAACACTTGAGTAATATGACAGTGTTTTGTTTTGAAACTAATGAAACAAATAGAAATTCAGACTTTCTTTACAGAAGATAGCCATCTTTAAGTATTTATGTAGCACTTTATATTTCTAAGCTGCTTTAAAATTTTAATTTTACTTGTACCATTCAACAGCCTTGTGAATATGCCAATAATAATAACTTAAAAAGTAAATAGGAAAAAAAAAGACCTTAGGCATGAGAAGTTAAATAGCATGCCATATATATGTAATTTTATATTCCTCACAGCCTCTTGAATTAGTAGATAAATATGATGTTGAAAAACTTTTTCTATATTTCCTGTTTATTATTCAATATTTTATATAAATTTTGTAATAATTACATTTCTGGAAAAATTGAGCAGTAAATTTTTTATGTCAGCACAAATTACCTCCATCAAGTATTTTAATTTTTTTAATAAAAAGTCTGCATGTATAATATAATAAAAATGTTTTATTGATACCCGAGGATCAGTCTTCATCAGATTCTATTTTATTTTAGAAATGGTGTCAACTTACGTGACTTATAATATAAATATCTCACTTGTGTGGATTACTTAATAATTGAAGGAAATTACTAAAGAGTAAAAAAGGTGTTAGTTAAGGTATGTTTGTTTTCTCTGAGTCCACCAGCTAATCCTCTCTTCCCATCAAACCCTATTAGTAGGCATCACTGTAAGAGTTGCAAAGTAAGATAACTTAGGGAAAATAAGTTAATATATTCTAAACACAATAAAACTGTTGCTCTACAGTCAATTAATAAATAATATATACAATAAGTTGTTTTAGTGTACTGGTATGTGTAATAAATTAGGAGGAAGATTAGATAAATAGATGTTCTTCGGCATCTTGATCAAATAACTCTCGATAAGCTGTATTGAATCAGAAAACAGATGTATTGGGTAAGTGACTTCCAATACCTATTTTTGCATGATTTGATATTCAAGGTAAAGATGCTGCTAGAGAGAGAGGTTAGAGTGAGGGCAAGCAAGAAAGAGAGATGGGGAGAGAGGGAGAGAAAATGGCTGAAAATATAGTGATCATGTGCTTCTCTGTAATCAGACGGCATATAGAAAAATGGAACAATGTACAGGTTGAAGAATGACCTTGAGGAACTTAAGGGAAGTAGGACCCTCTTAGAAAGGAGATTTGAAGAGAGAGTTATCCTGTCTCTTCCTACAGAGAACTCAAGGACAGAGCTGCAAAGCCAAATTAGTTATGATGGAAGCCTGGCCCACAGGGTGGTTTCTGGTCAGTGTTGGCAGAGGGCATCAGAAGCAGAGCTGGAAAAAAGGCCTCCTTCAAATGGTTCATTGACAACCTATTTCAACAAGGGGGCTGAAGGAGAAGAGCACATATAAGTGCCACTCATTCAACAGATGTTTATGGAGGATCACTCTCTGCCAGGTATTGTGCTAGAAACTGGATCTATGGGAGACTGTTCCTGGAGTATCCTAGACATAATTGCTAGGTCTTGTGCACAGAAAAAGGAGTTCTATGGAAAGTACTCTCACAGGGCGATGTGAACATAAATTCCTAACTGGGTGGGTCATGGTGGTTAGTCACAGCCCACACAAGTAACTTCTTTATGAAAAGTCTTATGTTTGCCTTGAGCAAGTCCTGTCCTCTGTTTCTGTGCATGTAGATTAATACACTGTTGGAATGCCTTTCTCAGACCCCTCCTTCTCGTTTGTGTCCTCTTTCAGAAGTTTCACAGTCCTTGGGAGAGCACATAATCTTAACTGTCCTGTAATTCAATCCCCACTGTGATTCCTCCCACCTTCACGTAACCTTCCATATGTTCCCTCCTTCCTCTCAAATGGGTAAAAGTAACTGCAAACTGTTATTTTCCAAAGCAATTTTCTCAGTTTGTTGAGTTCTTGCTTACAGGTATCCTCTGTTTGGCTCCAATAAAATCTTATAAATACTCTCTACAGGTTTGGAAATCTCTTATGTTGACAGTCTATTGAATATTCTTTTCGGGAAAGCACTAAAAAAGCCAGCAAAATGAGTTTCTGATGTTAAGGTTAGCTCATTTATTCTCAAGAGTTTTGTGTAAATTGTCTCTGACCCCTTACTTTCAAGTTAAATTGGTGACTTAGCTTTCCCCAAGAGATTGTCAGGATTAATCCCTTTATGCCTTAAATTCCTAATTATTCCACTTAGTACCAAAGACCTAGGGTGAAGATTGCTCCCCTCAATTTCATACCTCTTTGTGCATCTTTCCTGGCTCATTTTCTGTCTTCTACTGCCCCTGAGCTTTCCTTTTGATGACTAATGATTATTACCAATAGCAAAGACCTTTATATCCTAAATCTTATCTCAGAAGCTTCCCTGCCCACACTATACGAAATCTACTCAACCCCGATGAAGTTGTTACTGTAGTTGGCAGCTAGGAACGAGTGTCTGGAGGGAAAATAAAGCAGGGCCCCTATTACAATCTAACAAAGAATTTAAAATAGGGGGCTCGAAACAAAAGGGAGACATGTCTCACTCATTGACCTAGCAGTCCTGAGCTTGGTTTGAGAGGATTTCCAGCAGAGTTCAGAATGAGGGGAATCTTTGAAAGTCTATGTGTATCATCCCCACCAGCTGGGAAAGCAAGTCTTTGTGAGTGTGTATTAATACTAAGGTCTGGAGAGGATGAATGGGAGGGGGAACCTAGAAGCCAACAACATGACCTCTGAACCCCAATAGTCATTGCACTTGGATTAGCCTGGTGCCCTCTTGCAGCCAGGTGCTCAAGTGTACAGAACAAACTTACTAACAACTTTATTTCCTGTATACATAGGACATTGAGACTAATTACATAGGGCATTCTGACTACCTGGTTGCCTGCTATAATTTCATAAGTATACACGGTGCCTTATTTCCACTATTCATGTTTGTCTCTCTCTTGAATTTGTCTCTTGTGAGCCAGGCAAGAACCGAGGAACAACCTTAGAGGTGTGGGGCCTGACTTAGTTCTCTCCCCAATAACAAAGCCATCTCAAAAGAATGCTGTTTCTTTTCTTTCACAGTCTACATGTAGCTGAATGCAAGTCTGGCTGCCTGCTGCAATGAAAGCAAAACTTGTGAGGCAGGTTCTCGTGAAAAGGAATGTGGTTTATTCAGAGGCCAGCCATCTGGAAGATGGGGCGCTCTTGACCTGAAGCCTGTCTTAACATCCCTGTGCGGGCAGAGGTTTTTATAACAAGGGAGGGGGAAACCAGAACATGGATATCAAGAGGAGGGGGTGAAAGTCTCTAAATGAAGAGGAGCACAGTCTGTTCACAGAAGGCAAGTGATGATCTAGTGCGCATCATCCTGGCTTCACGTTGTCTTGGCTTCACATCATCCTGGCTCCACAGTTGAAGGTCAGCAAATCTCCCAGAGCTGAGATGCCTGGAAGTTGGAGTCTGTATTTTTTGAAGTTCGTTCCTAGGATTATTACACAAACATGCCATTCATGTACACATTGCATATTAGTCAAAGTCAGCACTTAACAGAAATAATGTCAGAAGAATGGTGAAGTGGGTTACAATTCTCCACTGATACTTACGTACCTTAGGTCCTGGCACTGGGATACAAATTTTCCTTGCTCCCCATAGATTCTTTTGAAGACTTTCTTCCCTTTTCTTCACCAAAGCCCAGGGGTTTTAGCAGCTATTTCTTTTAACTTTCCCATCCCCTGCTGCCCTTGTTCACTGCTGGCCTTTCTACCACTATGAGAAATATTCTTTGCAACTTCACCAATCATATGAGTGTTCTTTTCAGGGCTTTGTGTCTCTGTTCTTTCTTTTCTCCATATCACTTTGGCCACACTCTTATGAATAGCTTTTTCCAGTGTGCTCTCTCCTTGCTGCCTCCTAATCTTTTCTAGCTCAGGTACTATAATAAACTCTATGTTGTACTTCTTTCACCTCATAGAAAGCTCTAATGCATTGCCAATCACTTTCTTATGCTCAGGAACCTAGTTTATGTCTTCAAATTCCTCCATATACACTTAGAATCTATGGTTTACTTAATTCTTCCTACAAAACCCATTAGTTTCATTGGTTCTCCAATTTGTAACATGAATTGTGAAAGCCCAGCTAAGAATAAACATAACTTTCTATTATCTTTATGTCTGAGTTTACAATGAGGAATGTTTCTAGAAAGGAACATACTAATCTGCTGACAACCTTGATTTCAGTTTTGGTCCAAGTATTTCCCAATACTCGCAACTGTCAAGAAACCTGATTGCATTTCCTTACTACACTCATTTTCCCATTATCCATAAAAATTTCCATCTTTTCCCTATGTAGAGAACCCAAAGATTCCACCAAGAACTAATAAATTGTTTCAGCAAGGTAGCAGGATTCAAAATTAATATCCAGAAGTCAGTTGCATTTTTACATGCCAATAATGAACTCTCAGAAAGAGAAATTAAGAAAACAATCCCATTCACAATTCCTTCAAAGAGAATAAAATACTTAGAAGTAAATCTAACTAAGGATATAAAAGACCTATGCTCAGAAAATTATAAGACACTGAAGAAAGAAATTGAAGAAGATACAAATAAGTGGAAGCATTTACTGTGTTCATGGATAGGAAGAATTAACGTGAATAAAATGTCCATGCTAACCAAAGTAATCTGTAGATTCTGTGTATCCCTATCTAGAGGGATTTCAATGACATATTTCAATGACATATTTCACACAACTGGAGCAAATATTCCAAAAATTTGTATGGAACCACAAAAGGCCCCACAGAGCAACAGGAATCCTGAGAAAGAAGAACAAAGTTGAAGGAATCACACTACCTAATATAAAATTATACTATAAAAACATAGTAATCAAGACAGCATGATACTGGCATAAAAATAGAAACATAGGTCAATGGAACTAAAGAGAGAGCCCACAAATAAACATACACCCTGATAGTTAATTAATATTTCACAGAGGAAGCAAGTTCAATAATGGGCTAAAGATAGTTTATTCAAATTGTGTTGAGAAAATTGGACAGATATATGAACAAAAATGAAACTAGACCACCTTCTCACACTACACGCAAGAATAAATTAAAAAATGGATTAGAGACTTAAATGTTAGACTCTAAACTACAAAATTGTAGAAGCATAGGCAAAAAAATCTCAGACATCGCGTGTAGCAATATTTTTTGTCAGTTATATCTCAGGCAAGGGAAACAAAAGAAAAAACAAACAAGTGGGACTACATCAAACTAAAAAGATTTTTGCACAACCAAGGAAAAATTAACAGAATGAAAACAAAAACAACCCACAGAAGGGGAGAACCTGTTCACTGTTACATCCGATAAGGAATTTATACCCAAAATTTATAAAGAACTTACAAGACTCAATGCCAAAAGACAAACAACCCAATTTAAAAATTGGGTAAGGGACCTGAATAGACAATTCACCAAAGAGGACATACAGATGGCCAATAGACATATAAAAAGATGCTCACTGTCACTAATCATCAGAGAAATACAAATTAAAACCAAAATGAAATATTCTGTCATACCTATCAGAATGGTTTTCATCAATAAATCAAGAAACAACAAATGCTGGCAATGATGTGGAGAGAGGGGAACACTTTAGCATTGTTGGTGCAGCCAGTGTGGAAAGCAGGCTGGTGCAGGCTGGTGCAGCCAGTGTGGAAAGCAGTATGGAGATACTTCAAAAACTTAAAATGGACCTGCCTTTCAACCTAGCAATCCCACATCTAGGAATACAAAGGCCTGCCCAGGAAAAGTCCAGCCATTGTTAATATAACAAGAATAGTTTGTGTAACATCAATGCAACCTGGCAGCCAAGGAGAGTGGACTAGAATGCTTGTGAATGGACAATAACAACGTCACTGTACTAGTCAGTGGGGGTAGTAAATGCCATTGAGTGATCATGTGTACTGTGTGGCCATCACATTCAAAATGACTGAGTAGAGCAACAAATCTGCATCAAATTTTGCATTAAGCTTGAACATTCCTCCATGGAAACTATTTGGATGATTCAGAAGGCTGCAGTTATGGGCAACTGGTGATTGGCAGCATCACAACAAAGTATCTGTCCGATGCATCGCATTGGCAAAACATCAAATCACCCAGATCCTTTAAAGCCCCCCCAAAGTCCAGATTTGGTGCCCTGCAATTTCTGGCTTTTCCCAAAACTAAAATCACCTTTGAAAGGGAAGAGATTTCAGACCATTGATGAGATACAGGAAAGCATGATGGAGCAGCTAATGATGATAACTGGGAGAACTCCGTGAGGTCCTAAGGTGCCTGCTTTGAAGGAGGCTGAGTTGTCATTGTCCTCTGTACGATGTTCCTTGTATCTTGTCTCTTCTTCAGCAAATATCTCTGTTTTTCATACTACATGGCTGGATACCTTCTGGAAAGACCTTATATTCCAAAGAACCCAAAACACTAATCTGAAAGAATATAAGCACCCCTATGTTCATTGCAATGTTATTTATAATTGACCAGATATGGAAGCAACCCAAGTGTCTATTAGTAGGTGAGTGGATTGTATTTGTAGACTAATGCCACTTCTTCTTTTTGTATAATAGTCTTCTCAATAGGAAAACCCTTCCAGGTTCTACTAAACCCTTTATTCTCTGGTTGCTTTAGACCAAAGGTTGGTAAAAAAATAAAATTGAATTAAAATAAAATAAAAACTTTGCTATTTGTATCTGTTGTGGTTTCCTTACACCTAGTACATAACATTATGTAGAGTTATTTTATGAAATCTTTATGCATTACACTAATTTTTATATTCTATTGATATTTTGCTGGCACTCAAATTGATATGGTCACTATTCTGTTCTTTTCTTTTTAAATATCTTTTAAAAACTGAAATTTTTATTTCTTTCAAGCTCTTTTCCTCTTGACTATTGTGATTCCATCCTTTCCTTATTTTTCTTGGCATGCATGATTTTTAAAAAATCCTTTAAAAAAATTCTAGGTCCTCTTTTCTATTCAACTTCCGAATATTGAAGCACACCATGGCTCATTTTTTAACGACTTCTATTCTCTAAGTAAAGTGTTTCCATATTTAATCTTATCCAATCTTGTGACTTTTAACTACACTTTCAGAGACACTTACTGTTTGTTTTTTTATCCCTGAAGATCCTGAGTATCAAACCAGCTACCATGTGTTTTTCCCACATGGATTCTGATAAACAACTCAAAATAAACTACAGAACTTTGTCTAAAGTTCTCATCTCTGGTTGTTTCTATATCATTAAATGCTATCACTACTTACCCATTGTTAGAGCCAAATATCAGAGAGTTAGTATTACTATGTTTTTCCTATCACTCGTTTCCCCATATCGGTTTTATAAGCATATCTGTAGACTCAAACTACAGACCATTTCTATCCCCTCTGCTTGAATTCCTTTTATTCTAGTTTTTACATGTCTTTCTCTTTCTCTAAGATCTCAGTTTAAATATCAGCTTTTCAAGATGTTTCCTGTAATCGAGATCAACAGCAAATGCCCAGCTCTACTCCAACACATCAACCTAGTTTGTGTGTGTTTTATCTTTATTGTATTTTTTCTATCACCATTTAGTCCCCTTATACTCCACTACCCCCAGCAATCACCACCCTGTTGTCCATGTCAATGAGTCCCTTTTCCTTTATGCTCAATCCCTCCACCTCCTAACCTCCCCCCTTAACTGTCATCCTGTTCTACATCTATAAATCTGTGCCCAGTTTCCTTGTTAGTTCAGTTTGTTCATTTGATTCCACATATAAATGAAATGATATGGTATTTGTTTTTCTCTGACTGGCTTATTTCACTCATAGTCATTCCTTTAAACCATTTCTTATTTATTGTATTGTGATTTTAATTTAGATTTCTTTTTGTCTTTCTTTCCCTTGAGAATGTGATCTCCTTAAAGGAAAGAATCCAAAAATTTTTCAAAGATTTTATTTATTCATTTTTAGAGAAAGGGGAAGGGAGGGAGAAAGTGAGGGAGAGAAACATCAGTGAGTGGTTGCCTCTCACATGCCTCCAGCTGTGAACCTGGCCCACAACCCAGGCATGTGTCCTGACTAGGAATTGAACTGGTGACCTTTTGTTTTGCAGGCTGGCACTCAATCCACTGAGCCACACCAACCAGGGTGCCAAGATTTTAAACTGTACCTGCAATGGAGAATATTTGTTAAATAAATAAACACATTAAAAATGCCTATAAATGTTTGGATTTCATTATAAGAAAATATTTATATTACCATCTTTCCCCAGATACTTCAAAATATTAAAATGAGATTCCAATTAAAGACTGAAAAGAGCTAAGCAATGTCAACTCTGTTCTGGTGACAAGCTCAATATTGAGTTAGCTCAATAAGAAAACTGCGCTATTTACACTGTTGTAGTTCAATTAGCTTTTGCAAAAGTGAAACTGCACTTATCCATGCATTTTTTATTTAAGCATTGTTTGCTCTTACATTATGCAAAGTCCTATAGACATTGGATACACAAAAAATGATAACTATGTTCTTGCTTTTAAAGAGTCTTTGGTCTTACATTACTACTTTTATGATGAGTCTTCATGATTTCTTTATTTATTGCATCATTAGCAAATATGGTAGGTAAAATGCATACACTATAAAATATTTAAATCTATAGACTACATGTGTATCTATAAGGCAGGAATACAACGAGTATAAATAAGATTTGAGCTTACACTGATGGTGCAAATAAAAATCTTTTTTGGATAACATTTGCTGACTAAACTTTTTTCTGAGTAATTGTCAGTTTGGCAATTAAGTACTTTGAAGTTTCAAAGTTACTCTACTTGGCAAATTAATTCAGAAGTGGGAGGTGGTAGATGGAAGTCTGGATTATTTAAGCTGACTCTCCCATTTTGAATTGTAATGTTATCTCCAAATGAGTTTATACAATCTAACTGTTGCATTTGCATGTATTGAAAGTATTCATTTATTAAATATGAATTTCTGGAATTTGTAATATATTAGTTGTGAGAGATTGACTTATTGGTACCTCTCTTTTACTCCCCTGTAATTTTCTTCTATTTCCTTTGACATAACTTCAGAGTGAGAAGGACACCCTGCTTTTGGGCTTGGTCATGTGGTTTTTTTGAACAATGGAATGCTGTTGGTTAAGAGCAGAGGCTTAAAATGCGCTTATGCAATTGGGCTTGCTTTCTTGTTCTACCATTGTTGCAATAGGACCATATCCGAGTAGACACTTTCTCAGTCCATTCAGGTGGCTATAACAAATTTACTCTAGACTGGGTGGCTTAAACAACAAACATTTCTTTCTTACAATTTTAGTTAATGGAAATTTCACAGTCATGGTGCCTGCAGATTTGGTGTCCAGTGACGGCCCACTTCCTGGTTCATAGGTGGTTCTTGGTGTTTCATAATGTGGGAGAGCACAGAAGGAAGCTCTTTTCAGACTCTTATAGGGCACTAATTCCATCATGGAGACTCTACCCTCAAGATATCATCTAATCCTATTTAACTCCTAAAGGCTTCTTTTCCTATTACCTTCACATTATGGGGTAGGGGTTTCAACATATGCATTTGGAGAGGATAGAAACATTTGGTCCATAACAGGCTCTGACTCTCCAACTTGAGGTCCAGAATGGGATACATGAAGCAGAGACATTCCAACACATTCACACATTTACAGCCTGAAGCAGAGTTGGGTGACAACTTGAAGACTTGCAATGTACAGTAGAATCACTTTGGCTGAACCAAAGACATATCAGTAAGAAATAAATGCACATTGTTTTTTATCATGAGCTCTTTTTTTGGGCATACCTACACAGCTGATTAATACATCAGGATTTTCAAATATGGTGGAGGCCTTGATCCTTCTAGTTCTCTTTATTGCTCTGTTCTCATCAGTCTCCCAGAGGACAAGTGTCCTTTCATTTTTACTCCATATTTAAATTCATGTATTCCTGCTTATTTTTCACTACTTCCTAAAGTCCCACAAACATTTAAAGGTTTAGTTAATGGTTTCCACTCAAGGCTCCCTTGTGTCCTGTGACGTGGTCTTTATTAACCAACCATATACCCAAGTTTTGTTCTCTCGAAGCAGTCTGAGTGCGTGCCTCGTACACTAGATTGTAGCTCCTTCTTCTATTTTCTTCTCCATCCCCCACCACTTAAATGTTCTTTTTGTCTCCTTAAATTATTAAAGCTTAGCTCTTTCAAAACAAAGCCATATTATTCTAATTATTTCTACGTCAGGCAATAAAGTAATCAACACTTAGTCTATGCCTGCTATGTGCAGGGTTTTATGCTAGTTGCTTTGGTAGTACTGAGATATATGAGACATAGTCCTGGACCTCAGACATTTATGCTTAGGTTTCAGAGACAAATCACAGTTAAAAACTATAGAACAGGTAGTATAAGTTTGGTACCTCATGAATGGAATTTGTAGGTGTCCCTATTTTTATGGTCTCTAGGGATTACATTCCAGACACTTTTCAGGATTATCTGTCTAGTAATGTTGATACTGAGTGTGTACTAAGGGTCAAGAAATAATTTAAATTTAGAACCGTGCACACTTAAACTATATTAAATTTTGGCAAAAAGAAAGCCAGAAAATGTTGAAATGTAAAGACACACTTGTTTATATAGACACACTTGTTAATTTGTGAAATCAGATTGACTAAAATAAATAAATAAATAAATCTTTCAGCCACATATGAGTAACTGGTAGGAACTTGAAAATTTTAGTATGTAGTCTCTATTAACTAAAGGGGAGATAATTAAATTTATTATCTGCATAACCAGAGGTTTAAAATCAATTTAATGTTTATAAAGTAATTCAATAAAAATGTAAGTCCATTAGTGCTATAAAAAATTACTAGTAAAATGTTTCCATCATGACTTTTTATTAAAACGTTATTTTAGACCCAAATGATCATTCTTTTAGGGGGCCTTCTGATGAAAGAGTGGCTTTTTCACTTATGGATACCATACTGCATGCTGAGAAGGTAGACTTTTATATTACATCCCATCACTCGTTTTTACCTTGTTGTTCATACAGTCACTTAACTTGCTTCAACATTTGTGTGTGTACCTAAGAAGCCCAATGAGCCAGTACAGATTTTAAGATTTTCCTGCCCCTTCATCTGAGAAGTCAATGTTTGATGTTATTTCCTTCAGGAAATAATCAACAGATTTGCAAAACAACAGAAGGCATCAAGTTTAACTGCTGGTCCCTGAATTGCAATATTAAATTATGTGTTAAAAAGGTATTAGGCACACAGTCTTCTGGAATAACTATCATCATTACATCATATTGCTTGCCATTTGAATTAGCATATAAATGAACAAAGATGGCCAACTCCATAGCCAAGGTGAAATGTGCCATCTTAAGCATTTAGTTGCCTTGGAAGCAGATTGTGTCAAATGCAAACTGGTGTGCTTGGATGCTGATATTTGTTTGTTTGGGAATTCAGAATTTTTGTGTTAGTCTTACAATAGATATCAGGGACACACAGAGCAATGACATAATTCTTCCCAATAGATCTTTGAAATATTCAAAAGATGCCAGAGGACTAAGCAAGTAGAAAGAATGGCCAATCTTGGTGTAGCGGAGAGAGGCATGCATATGCAACAATATGGTATATTAAAGTAGCTGTAATTAGCTAGGCTTACCACCAGTTACAGGCACATGAAGAGACAGGCAAGGCAAAACATGGAGTGGGAATTGTCGATAAGCTTGTCTCTGGGCAATGAGAACCATTGTAAGTGTTCAGTCATGGCAGCCGTGGGATCTGCTTCGCATTATCAAGAAGATACGATCAGCAGCTCTATGCAGATGGAAGATGGAAAGAAGGGTTAAGGTCAATTGGGAAGTCAGAGAAATAGGATCTTTGAGAAATGATGTAAATTCCAACAAGGTACAAAGGGAAGATCACAAATTATGTGATTAAAATCCATAGGACTTGCCAGTGGATAAAATATGGTAATATAATGAGTAAGAGAGTAAATTCAAGACAAACACCCACATTTTAGCTTAGAAATATGGTGAATCTTTTGTAGTAACTGAGTTAAGGAGTAAAGAAGACAAATAGACTAGTTTGGGAATATACTTTCTAATCTCCTTTGGAGATATCCAGATAGCAATATCAGTGACTAGTTTCTCACAGATGCCCTGAACTCCAGGCCTGAAATCATTGACTTGGATATCATCAACATATAGTAATTAAATTTTAAGTGTGATTGCCATTGTCTAAGATTGTGCAAAATGAGTAAAATAGGCTGTGAACAGGATCCTTAGATCCACCAACATTTAAGAAGAGGCTGGAAGAAGGGAGTCCACAGAAGTGACTTAGAAGGAATTATTAATTACTATAGAAATAAGATAATAATGGGGGGCCTGCTAACTCAAAAGCTATCTCAAAAGATATCACTCAAAGATATCTTCCTTTGTTATCTAATTATTCCTGTATTTTTTGAAGTTCATATTTATTTAACACTTAATCAGTCACATAAATGGCAGATATTAGAAAGGATTAGGGAATACAGTCCTTTGCTACTTGATACTCAAAGGCCAAATAATCAAGAAAATTAGAGAATTCGAGGTATGTCCAACATCAGTTGGGCAAACTTCTTTCAGACTCAGTTGTTTTGAGCTGCCTATGTCTCCCAGTGCTGAGAGGGACCAATTTATTTCACCAGCGATTCCCTTCTAATTCCATTATTTCTTTCTCTTATTTTCAGCTCTGTTCAATTTTCCCTTTTTATTCAGCATGAACCTTATCTGGGATCAATAGTTTATCTCAAAACATTACCAAGGCCACATCTAATGCTACCCATAGAGAATTTCTTCTAAATGACCTTTAAAAAATCCTAAATGAGGGTCTTTACTTTTGTAAATAATAAAAACGTATTTTATTATTAAACATTGCATATAACAATCTCAGTTCTTCCCCTTATGTTATTCTGATTAAAGGGAACAAGAGCATATTCCTTTGCCTCTGGAATTCTCCCTATTGAGTTTAGGCACAAAGAAAATACACACATTATTTCAGTGTACAGATTCCATTTGTGAAACTTGTAAAAGGCCAGAGCAGAAGCTGCCGTCTCACACAATTATTCACAAGAGTCTCTCTTTTCAGATTCTCAAGGCCTTTTGTGAGCCAGGATACAACCTGTCTCTCTGCTAATACATAAGAATTGGAGGACAATTCTTTCTTTTGTTCCTGTGCCCTGGCTTTGCCCACTTGCATTGAATCAAGGTCACCTACTCCTTCCAAGGGAGAATTTTCAAGACACATTTTTTTTCATGCTGTTTTTACAAAGTTTTCTCATTGGTGGCATGGTATTTGGAGAGCCACTATAGGAAAATCATACTGTGCCTACCGCTTTTGTTTTCTGCTTACTTATTCTTGTGTTTAAGAAATCAGCCAAATTCTGTTAGGCAACTGTGTTTCAGATTTCAGAGAGTGAGATGATGATAGAATTCCAAGTACTGTAATTTTCTAAATCTATTTTTTCAATGAGAATTTTTGTAGGAAATATAGAAAAATATTACTAGGGAGAAAAAATATACAGTCTAATAACTCCAAAGTCATCAAAAGAAAACAAAAATTGACCCTGGCTGGTGTGGCTCAGTGGATTGAGCATGGGCTTGTGAGGCAAAGTGTTACCAGTTCAATTCTCAGTCAGGGCACATGCCTGGGTTGCAGGACAGTTCCCAGCAGGGGACACACTAGAGGCAACCACACATTAATATTTCTCTCCCACTCTTTCTCCTTCCCTTCCCCTCTCTCTAAAAATAAGTAAATAAAATATTAAAAAAAGAAAAGAAAATCGCTAAATATAATTTATGAATATTACCTATGATTAGCAAAATCTTATCATGTATCAATAAAATTAATAAAAAATCTGAATGCTAAAAAGAAAGATAATTTATTCTTCCACTAATGGCTGAATATTAATACTAGCAATATATACCTTCATAATGTCTTTCTAACAATATTAAATTTTAAACCCTACATATAGCTTTCCTTGCTTTATGTTTTTGTGTGTGTGTGCGCACGTGTGTGTAATTAATGCTGTTCTTGTCCCCTTTCCATGGCTCAGACATTTCAATTTGATAAACAAGGAAATAATGACAAGAAATATAGTGTGAGGTAAAGAATGAACGTTAAACTGAGAGTCAGAATACTCAAACTACTTTCTCTTCTGCACAAATTAAGACATTTACACAAATAAATGAAAAATAGAGACAAAGTTACTTTATTATAGAAATAACTGAAAATCAAATTGGAAAAAAGGTCAGTTTTGGAAGGTTGTGAAGGAAAATCATTTTGAACCATTTTGTTGTACAGTTGGTCTATTTTGTTTCTATTTACTTTCAGTTTTAGGCATTGCTTTATTTACCTTTTTGATACATTTTTAATTATGTAAAAATTTAACGGAAAACTGTACTCAAACAACAATTAAAATAAAAATTGAAAAAAGGAAAAAACATTTAAACTTTTCTAAAGTCAAAGTCAATTCGTAGGAGTCTTACTTTCTGTTTCCTCACTCATTGTTATATATTTATTAGTCTTTTGTTTATTATATTATTTTTTAGAAAATATAAACAAATCAAAACATACATATACATACCAAATACAAACACATATTTCTCTTTCATACAGAACAAAAAAAGATGTTTTTGTGTGCAGTATACTATCAACATTGTTCTTCATTTTTTCCACTTCAAAAAGTATTCTAACAATTATTCCATAACAATGTATAAAGGCCTCCCTCAATCCTTTTTATATCAACATTTTCACTTACAGGTAAACCAGGTTTTATTTTGCCCATCCGTATTGATAAAATGTGAAGTTTCACTCTTTAGTTATTATAAATAAAGCCACAATTCACATTCTGTTCATGTGTCATTATGTATTGAATATTCTTGTCAGTGTATCTGAGATAGACTGCTAGACATAGAATGAGTAAAACATACATGCCTATGCCATTTTGATAAATATTACCAAACTCATCTCCATGAGGGCTGTAATATTTGCATTCCAATTAGTGACAGTCACTTAAATTTGTTTGTGTTGTTGTGTGTCTGACATTTCTTAAAATTATGACCTTTATTTTGCCATAATACGGAGAATCTTAATCTTGTTTTCTTCCAACAAGGATTTTGGTTTTTCTTTTTCTTGAACTGCTATTGACTGCTTTCCGTCTTTGAGTATAAAGGAATCTAGGATCGGACTCTAACTTCTTCCCAAGGACACAAAGCATAGCATTCCATTTCAGTTCATATGTAGACATGTGCTAATAAACAAACCCATCTTTTACGCTGTTTTAGCTTTTGGTGCTTCTTGTTTTATTTATAGCTTCATATTCACTTTTTTTTTTGGAAGTGTGGGTATTACATTTCAAAAAATCCAGAAGAGTGTTGAAATGTGTATTTGTTATAACTTATCCAGAATATAGATGTACTTTACAGAAAAACAGTTGGGGGTTGGGGGACAGGGTATCTGTTTTCTAAAACAATAAATTAAATTTTAACAATATTTTTATCGTTCTTTTATTTGAGGTTTAAAGCTTAATAATTCTCAATATTTGTTTTTTTTCTATTTTGTTGATTAATCTTCACAGAGATTTGTGCGTGTATATGTTTTATACTGGCTATTTAAATGTTCCTAGATATATTTATTAATTCTATTCTTTATGGTTCATCCTACTCCTGGATTCATTAATTCAGTCCTTTATAATCTAGCCATATGTCAATATTCATAAACACTTTAGTTCAATATTTGTTTATATCATGTTTGATAAGTAGAGTATTTAGAGCTGATTATTTACTCTAATTTTAGGTTATTTATTCTAATTTGCGCTGTCTCCCATACATTATTATATATAATGCTTTCGTCAAATTCAATTACCTAAATAAGTTGTTATTTATAAGAATATCTAAAAGTAAATTTTTATGTGTGGGTGGTGATGTTTCATACTTTCATGTTATTAATTTCCCTTTTTTCTTATCTTTTGACCAAAATATGTGACTTATAAGATTGATTATTCAAATGTATTGAGTGTTTGGTTATGTGAGAGCAATGTAACAAAAATTTGGTAATATTCTAGGGGTGATAAAAAAGAATCATTCTTTGTATTTTGTTTATATAACTTGGAATGCACTGTGGCTGTATTAGACCAAACTTGTTCACTGCATCAGTGACCTTCATCCCTTTTTTGTGGCCTTTTGTCCTCAAACTTCATGGCATGTTGATTACTGACCATGAGAGCTGTCGCCAGGCTCATGGTCCAGGCACGAGTGAGGCTGACAACATGGGCTGTACCATGGTCTGCCTCAGGAGTGGAGTTTTTCCACTCACTCTCTTCTTGAGGTCAAGGGAACTCACTCTGCCAGGGTAGAGCTTTTGTTTACATATTTATTTTTTGATATTTGGCTCAGCTTCCATACTACGTACATTACAGGATCATTTTCAGTACAAAGCCTCTTGAGGCAAATTTTTTGCAGGTGGCATGCTTTTGCATGGTCAGGTGGCTTCTGGAAACCTTAATGCAGCTGCTTACACACGCTAGTGTGCTATTCTAAGGAAAGTGGCCTTTACATCTTTCCTTTAGCCTCTTTAGCAATGGACAACCAAACACCCCTGCTGAAAATAAAATGCTAGATGTAGCGCACATACAAAGTGTGTTCTGTTTCCATCCTCTGGTTAAAGCACCATCTTCTCAGTAAGACCAGTTTTGGGTAGATGCTTGTTGCTTGTCTCAATCTGATCCCATCTGTACTATACATGGAAGAAATTCTTCAGGTCTGCCTTTTGTAGATAATATCCTTCCATATGAAAGTTCTCCTCTACATTTATAGCTCTGTGATCATTTAAGTGGTGATTTCAGAATCACTAGTTATCACTTCTTGAGATGCTGTTTTTTAGTAATTTCCTAATTGAGATTCATTTTTGACTCATTGAAAATGAACCTTTTATTTGTAAGACTAATTAATATTTTAAAATATCTCCCTCATATCTTAAAAACTAAAAATGTGTCTATCATCCTATGATAGATAGATGCATTTATAGTACATAAATAAATAATACTTCTAGGTATCTAGGATGATAATTTATTTAACTTTAAAGAGACTACAGTAATAAGAAAAGCATAGTAGACCTAGAGATATGGACAATAGAAATAAGAAGACAAGCCTGATAATGATCTAGAATGAAAGGATAAAGAAATTTGTTCCTAGCTTGTTTTTAATTACCTATACCTGCAGAGGTGAATGGGGAATATTCAAATTAATCTACTAATTATGCTACTGTAGTTTCTTTTTTCTTTGTCAGGTTGTTTAATTTTTGCTAATTGGGCTTTTCAATAGATAGTCTAAGCCAATCAATATTTTAAAATCAATATTCCATATTTTTGTTTCATAAACCTCAGAAAAAATTGGTTATAAGAAAATAGGCTTTAATGCAGTTATTTTCCTGCTTCACAAATCAGAAAACACAAAGGAGCAAAGGTTGCAAGGTATTTATGATACAGAGAGTTGTACAGATACACAAAATTTTTATAATTATTTAAATCACCAATTATGTATAAACCATGTACATAAAAGCTATCAGAAAGTTCTTTCATGTTTTAAATCAAAAGAGTTATAGATAAATAGGTAGGTAGGTAAGTACATAAAGTAGATGATAGATAGATAGGTGATAGATAGATGATAGATCGTTAGATAAAAAGACTCAGCCAAGACTAAGCCTAGTGGCTAGAATATAAGCTATAATAAATATGACCTCAATTCTTTAATTCCTGGATTGATTTCAGACCCTGAACTATTGTGGTAATATGTTTCCTTGTATAATTTTCTATGTTCACATATATGAGACACATATTTGTGTATATGTATTTATATGTATATATGTATGTATGACATAGGTGTGATTCTAGCATTTTGACTAAAGGATATTGGCAAAGGCTCCACCTTAAATATTCTTTGCTTAAATTTATCTCATAACTTTATAGTCAGCTTGTACATTCTTTTTGTCCCCTTAAGAGAAAACATGCTTTTTTATAGCATAATAGCCATTTCAACATATCATTGAAAAATGATAGCAATGTAAGCTGGTCAGGTTTCAGAACACCTGTGACAGGCTAGTTTTCACATGTGGAGAAGTGAAACCCAATGCAGTGTGACTACTGAAAAGAGGGTGCTTTCTCTGGATAACACAGCCTGGATTGAATCACAAGTCCATCACTTCCTTGCTGTAAGTCCATGGGAATTCACTAAATCTCATATTCAAGGTCCTCATATAGATATTAAAGAGATAACAAGATCTCATTCCATCTGTTAGAACAGTATTACTGAGATTGGCAGGTAAGTATGGAACCTATTTTCAGAAAAGTTCTTTGTTCTCAATGGCATGGACTCTCTGATCAAGCTCATCCTGAGAATCGACCTTAAAGCTCTGGTGTTAGGAATAGACATGTACACAAAATCATCAATTTTAGTTATATTTGAGAGATTTAAACATGAAATATTTGATAGACATTCTACTGGAGAACAATGATCTTTATATCATAGAATTCAGAAGCCCATAATATATGTAGCTAGGGTGTACTTAACATAAGAACATGAAGACACTACAGCAAAATACAACTGCCAGAGACTAGGAAGACGATAAGCTATGTAGAAATTAATAAGCTTGGGAGAATTTTTAACTTTGGGCTGATAAGAGTTAAAGGGCTTTTTGACAAAACAGAGAGGCCTCGTGAGTGACAGCAGCACACAGCGTGTCTGTGGCATTCTCCCCTACGGACACCTGTGGTTTTTCATATGATGATGACAGAACTGATTGCACTTAAATTTGATTGAAAAACTTCTTTACAGTTACTTTTCATCCTGAAATGTTTTCATTGCTTCTTTCTTCTCATTATTTTAAACCTTTCTTTATTACTGTGACAAAGTGTATCTCTCACATTTTATTTGGCTGTTGGAAGAACATATAAAACAATATTTTTTCAATAATTCCCAAGCACAGTTAGCAATTGAATAATTAGATTTAAATACTATCACACTGACAAATGCAAATAATTTCATTAATAGGATAAGATGGTGAGAAAGTTATGAAAACATTTTTAAAAGTCCCTAGATCACATAGGCTCATGAATTTTATCTACATAAGAAAACATATACTCAAAAAAACATATTAAGAGGTTACTAGCTTTTAAAATTTTCTTGAATTTGTCTTTGGGAAAATCATAGATGAGACCACTAAAATACCCAGTGTATTCCTTGAAGTAACAGATCTGTATCAGCATTTCTAAATTATACATCTCACTAATTTTAATCCTGAAGATGTGGTACAGACAGTAAATTACGATGTTCTCAGTTTAAAAAGCAGCTGAGTCTTGAACAGCGCAGAGGTTAAGGCGGTGACCTCTGTTCAGTTGAAGCTCCGATGAAGGAGCTTAAAGTCAAAATATGACTCCGAAGTCAAAAATATGACTTCGGAGTCAAAGTCAAAAGTATGACTTTTGACTCCCTCACTACTTACCTATCTTCTGTACCTGCAGTGAATGGTTCCAGGACCTTGCTGGATATCAAAATTCATGGGTGCTCAAGACCTCTGTAGAAATGTATTGGCAGCCTCTGAACTGCAGATAAAAAAGTACAAATATTTATTGAAAAAATCCATGAACATGCAGTTCAAATCCAATTTGTTTGGGGGTCAATAGTCCAATATTCTTCGGTGAATTTCTCTTTTTTTTCTTCTAACAAAGTTGTGTCAGGTACTGATGGCAGAAAAGCTGTGGTAGTGTCTGGGTCACACAGTTTGTTTCTTTTCTAAGCCACTTGACAGACTGACAGATGGATACACTCAAAATGCTCTCTCTGCCTCTCACAGTTTTGCAATCTAATGTGGACAGGAATATGAATATTTCTTCATTTTACCATGAGAATAAATATGCCAGACTCCAATTTCATTTAATGTAGCTCTAATGGAAGAATTCCCCTGAGGACCAAGGCCTAAGTTCAGATTTGCTATTTTTATCACATCAATTACAATAGTCAGCAAGAAAAAACAGTGAATTTTCTATGAAAGTGTTCTAGCTTTTTGGCACACAATAGCTCCATATTCTCTCAATGCTAAACAAGTAAATAAACCCACTTGCGTGTAGTTGCAAGAGCTCTATATTTTAGGTCTATTGGTATATAACAACATAAACCCATAGAAGCTTGAAAATCTAGTCTAATTCTCAAAAATTTAAAATTAAGAATAAAAATAATCTGTTTAACATGCAAACTCATCTGTTTTTAATGACATAGCCGATATATTAGGAACTACAGCTTCCTCATTAAAAAGAAGTCAGCATGACTTCAACATTTAAAGGTGTAAGTGCCAGAAATGTAATCTAACAGTGATTTAAAAAATTGTAAATTTGAAACAATTCTATTTTTTTTAAAGTTAAACATTACTTATATAATTAGTTTGCAAGTCCCTACAGGCAATGATATGAATATAAAGATAGAAGGATGTTTAGAATGTAAAACAACACGGCACCCACCTTTCACAAATAATGGAAAGTAAAAAAAAATTGAAACCATACACAATATGAAACCTGAAAAAATATTTTTTTAAAGATTTTATTTATTTATCTTTAGAGAGGAAGGGAAGGAGAGAAGGAGAGAAATATCAATGTATGGTTGCGTCTAGTGAGTCCCCAGATGGGAACTGGCCTGCAACCCAGGCATGTGCCCTGATTGGGAATCGAACCCCGATCGTGTGGTTTGGTTCGCAGCCCCACACTCAATCCACTGAGCTACACCAGCCAGGGCTGAAAAAATATTTTAAAAAATTTGTGGACTCCTTTATAGTTTTAAAAATTATGATTAAACTAAAATGACATAGTTTCTATTTTGGTAAAGTTATAATGTAAACTTGATGTTCTAAAATCCTCAGAAGAAGAAAACTCTAATGTGTGTGAAAATAAACCGAGGAAAGTTAAACACAAGCTAAAATCTTGTGTAGTCACATTGATAAGGTAAGGATGGGATTGCCACAACCTACATCCAGTTCTGAACCGCACTATGAGCCACTCTTCCAGAAAGTTTTTGCCACTTGCTAATACTCAGCTCTGGACCACTCTGCACAGACTGGGAACAATGACGAGGCAGAGCGGGCATCTGTAAGCTCTGAGAAGGAAGTTGACCTGACTTGAAAGTCCTCTTACAACTCACATATGGTATGGCAGACCTTAAAATGTCAAAGATCTAAGCTTGTCTATGTAGACTATGTATCCAAATACTGTTTGCTTAGTCAGCCTTCTCATATCCTAGCTATTTCATTTCTAAGTGCACAGCACCCAATGCCCAATGCGCTCACCCAAAGCGCCAAACGTGAGCAAACTGGCGTGTAGTGTACACTCAGGTGTAGTTGTTCAAATGACTACTTTTATTTCCAAGTTACACTATTCCGCTATACAAAATGAGAATGTGTTTTGAATATCAAGGTGACTTCTGAATTCACTAAGCCCCTGGTAGGAAAATATACTTTGAATATTTATATGATGAGGCAATCACATTGTAGTAGACCAATAAAGACATATTTCATGCTTCCACTAACAAATAACTTAAAAACCTTATCCCTGGAGAATATTCAACAAGTCCCAACTATATTTTAATTAAAGATTAGTAGATTAGGTAAAATTGGTTATAATATTATTTAATTTTCTCCTACTCAAATAATTTGAACATGTGACTATAAAAAAAAACAGGAAAAGAAACCCATAAGCCTAAATTTTAAATTAACTTTATTAGACCAAATTGAGTTGGTATGTCTAAATTAGATAGTTCTCTAGACAATTCATCTAAACAATTGGACATGCTATCTTGTCTCCCCCTATATTATCTCAAATAATCAATTTTCTCATCAATAAAAGCTTTAAAATTAAGTCACAAAATATTAATGACATTTATTTTACTCATTGAACTTACATAAAAATAAATGAATTGGTCAGCAGTAAGTGGGTATTCAAATTTCTGTAAATTCTTTTTGATTCATAAGAGTTTTTAAATCTAGTCAAGGATTTAAAATAAAAAATAAAATACTATAATATAAAATAAAAACATATGATTCTGAATATCCTGCCCAAAAATGTGTAAAACCTCACTATCCAACTAAGAGTCATTAATACTGTGAATATTTGTAAAAAGACATATATGGTAAGATTTCTGACCCATATTTTCACATAAACAATCACTAAATTAGATTAGAATGTTATTCAGTTTTATTTTATATTTTTATTTCTTATTTAAAAATTACTGAGTGGGAAATCAACAAATAAACCAAAGTCATCAAATATTTCCTCCACCTTGTAGTAATAATCAGTTTCTCAGCTTTCTCTAAAGACTTTATTTGTTAGTGGCTTTTTCATTTATGCTACACTCTCTCTCTAGGTGAAATTTGGGGGCTTATGGTTTAAATGCCTATATGCCAATGACTCAGTTGTCTGTATTTCCAACCTTGAATTAATTGAAAAACTTCATACTCATTGATAAAATATATAAGTAATATGTTATAACATGTAATGAAAATGAGGTCCCTCTTCTTAAACTCCTTCAGTTGGTTGATGAATATCACTTCCCCAATCTCCCTTCTTAAAAAGTCTTCAAGGAATCTGACCCCTGCCATCCCCTTTGCCCTTTAATAAACTATCCCCCCTAACCTCTAGATACATTTGCCTACTTTCTGCTCAGTGTGGTAATGACTAAAGATTTGACTAACACCACTAAAATGCAAATTATGTGTTTAGATGTCGAAATCAAACAAAATTGGTGAGCATTTTTGCTTTTTCAAGCAACTATGAATTTTTCCCAACTAGCAGCTCCATATTTCATGACCAGCAATTTTTTTTCAAGGTGTGCGTTCCTGTTTAACCCCTTGCTTGTGTAATTCAAATATTTTTAGTCCAATTCTTCATTCTATTGATATTTGGACTTTTTGAATATTTCAGAATGTATTGGTACTATTTGACAAATAGTTTAGGTAGGTTTGTTCTGAAGTCTCTGGATTTGAGACAAATAAGTACTACACCAAGTGCCAGTCAGCAGGTTGAAATATTTGCCCAACCATTTGTAATATTATAAAAAAGCTTAGACAAACAAAATTGAAAAGATATTCTTGGGAAAAATCAAATGTGGAAACAGTTTAAATTAATAATTTTTGTGGAGGGAGGTAGGTATAAGGTATTATATTATTCCAACCCTATGATGGAATAATATAATAAAACAATAAAAATAAAATAAATCAATTAATAATTTTAATATTGTATGTACCACAGAAAATAAATATATCTAGGAAAACATATCCTGAGGTAAATATCTATTTGTCACCTCAACTAACTCATACGACCTTCATTAGGAGTTAGGATTCTAGGCAATATCTCACATAACATTTACCTCTTTATTAAAATTTACCCTTTGTTCATAGCAGCACAATTTACAATAGCCAAGAGTTGGAAGTAACCTAGGCGCCCATCATTAAATGAATGGATCAAAAAACTATGGTACATATACACAATGGAATTCTATGCAGCAGAAAAAAAGAAGGAGCTCCTACCCTTTGCAACAGCATGGATGGAACTGGAAAGCATTATGCTGAGTGAAATAAGCCAGGTGTTGAAAGACAAATACCATATGATCTCACCTTTAACAGGAAGCTAAACAACAAAACAAACAAGCAAGCAAAATAAAAACAAAGACACTGAAATAGAGAACAGTGGGACAGGGACCAGAGAGAAGAGTGGAGGGAATTTCAGGGGAAAAAGGGGGAGGATTTATAGGAACTAGTATAAAGGACACATGGACAACAACTAAGGGGGTAGAAATGGGAGGGAAGTGGGGAGCATGGGGGGGGGTGGGCTGGGATGGGAGTAATAGACAGAAAACTGTACTTGAAAAATAACTAAATTAAAATAAAATAAAATGAAATAAAATTTACCCTTTGCAGATATGACACTTTGAAGAAAGCAAAAACTTATGAGGGTAAACATTGCATAAAGTATAATAAAACATGAATAGTAAAAATACTTGTGATTACAGGTAAAGCAAATTTAAAATTAAAAAGAAGAAAACTTTGTTATGTGTCATTTGGGCTATGTCTATACATGGCCCAAACAAATCAACCAATTTATTATAAAATAATAAAACAATTTGATTTTCATTTGTCTGTGTTGTCATTTTATTAACTGAATTGACTCTTTTTTGGTCTGAATCAATTTATTCTTTTGCTGTTGGGTAAAAACATTCTTAATGCCGGGTATGGGCATTAAATGGCAAAACAAACAACAAAACTGAGAAGAAAAATTACTGCAGCACAGATTTGAAGAAACATATTTTCCTGCTCACTGATCTCCTTTTATCGTCTGCCCATATGTTTCTGTGTTGCAGTTTTATCTCTTCCACACTTATGGAATACTTTGGCAGGGGGATTGAATTCTGATGAGACAGTCTTGGTGATATTCCAGAAAGTTTTTAAGAAGTTCAGATACCAAACACAGAGCCTGTATTGCTATGTATTGCAAAGATTTAACCTCCACTTGTCAACAGAGTTTAGCTTGTTGGTTTGTTTGTTTGATAATGTAATTTTATGAGGCGTGTTTGTAATGCTCAGTGATTCAATTGTCTTATTACTTTCTGACAGATTTAAAGAAATCATGAGCTCACTTTTTCAAAATTCACTCTGTTGAGCTAGATGAAGTATTTCTCATACATCAGAAAGATGGGAAAGCTCTGTGTCATAGTAATATGTACAAAGAGTACATTTCACATACTTATAGGGCCAGGTGAAGAGCAACCAAGCAGGTAAAGTCATGTTAATTCCAGCAACAGCAATAGTACCATTAGCATATTCACCCCAGGTGGCTACAGAGGAAATCTCGTTTCATTCATTCTCGCCCCGAAAATTCTTTGTGCAAAATAATTTGCATATATCAGTATGTCAGTGAGCTTCAACTTAGTCCTGAGAAAGGAAAGACATGTAACCACAATTAAATACTTCTTTCAAGAGAAACTGTAAGAAAATAAAAAGACAAATTGAAGACTGGAAAATATATTTACAAATAACATATAAAAATAACAGATAAAAAACTTACAATGTAGACTATATAGAGCCCTTAAAACAAAATAAGAAAATGATCAGCTCAATTAAAAAGTAAGCAAAAGATTAAAACACATACTTCATCCAAGAAGATATATGAATGACAAATAACATTGAACATTTTCAACATCATTAGACAGTAGTTAAATTAAAATTAAAATCATGATGAGATATACCAACATAGCCATGAAAATGTTTTCATTTTATTTTTTCCACTTTTAATGTTTTATTGTGTGTGCTATTACAGATGTCCTATTTTTCCCCCTTTACCCCTCTTCACCCAACCCTCCTCCTGCTCCCACAGTCAATTCTCACACCATTGTCCATGTCCATGGGTCCTCCATGTATGTTCTTTGACTAATCCCTTTACCTTCTTTCAGTTGGTCCTCACCTCCCCCCACCCTTCTTGCAGCATTTTAAAAGATTGATATTGTCAATTATTTACTAAAATAGAGTTATTAAAACTTTCTATGCTGCTGATGCAAAGGAAAAATTCTACAACTTCTTTGAAATCAACTTGGTAGTTTCTATAAAGTATATAAAGCTCTCAGGAATTTTACTACCAAGCAATTATAGAAAAAAGGAATAAATGTCCGTACAATGAATGTTCAAATTGATTTTCTTTTCAATAGCCAAAAGCTGAAATCAAATCAAATGTCCATCAGTAGGTAAATGAATAAACAAACTTTTTTTTTATAAAATAGACTGCAGATCAGTACAAAAAGGAAAGCACTTCTATAAGATTTGGCAAACTATAGCACTAGATTCAATATGACCTATTTCCCTATGGTTTGTTTTTATATGATCCACAATGTAAGAATACTTCTTACATGTTTAAAGGTTACAGACAGACTAAGAAGAATATATGATGAAGATGATATATGCCCCACTAAGTTTAATTTATTTATTATATGGCTATTTGTAAAAAAAAAAAAAGTAAAAATTTGCTGAACTCTGCAATATATTGCGGAAGAATCTCAGAATAATTATGCTCATTAGCCAGGGGCCAGTGGTAAAATAATACATACTACATGAATTCGTGTGTATACATAAAAAATGAAAACTAACCTATGGTGACAAAAAGTACATCATTGATTAGTGGGTAGGTAGGACTTGGGAGAGAGCGGAAAGGAGAGATTGCAAGGGGAAATGAAGAATCATTTGGAGAGATGAAGACATTCATTGCCTTGATTATAGTGATTGTTTTGTGGGTATCTACATATGTCAAAACATTAAAATGTACATTTATCCTTGAGAAAATTTATTTTCTATTTTTATTTATTTAAAATATTTTTAATTTTTAAATTACAGTTGATATACATACCTCCATACAGTGTACAACATGGTGATTAGAACTTTATAAACTTATGAAGTGATCACCCTGAGAAGTATAGTTTCCCTCTGACACCATCTTATCACAATACCCTTGACTATGTTTGTTATGTTGTACTTTGCACCCCCATGACTATTGTGTAGCCAATTTGTCCCTCTTATATCTTTCCTCCTTTTTACCCATCCCTCAAATCCTCCTCCCATGTGGCAACCATAGAAATGTTTTCTTTATCTATGAGTTTGTTTCTGTTTTGTTTTTACTTTTTTGTGTGTTTTAGATTTCACATATGTGTGAAACTATGTGGCATTTGCCTTTCTCTGTCTGACTTACTTAACTGAGCACAATACTAAATCCATCTATGTTGTTGTAGATAGCAAATGTCATTCTTTTTTAGCTGAATTATATGTGTATGCCGTTTGTTCTTTATCTCTTTGTTCATTGCCAGATACATAGGCTGCTTCCATATGTTAGCTATTGTAATAACATTGCAATGAACATAGAGATGCATATATTCTTTTGAGTTAGTGTTTTGGATTTCTTTGGATAAATACTCAAAAGTGGTATTGTTGGGTCTTTCTATGTCTCTTTTAATAGCTTTTGTTTTAAAATCTATTTTTTTCAATGCGAGTATTGAAAAATACTCAGCTGCCTCAGCTTTTGTTTGTTTCCATTTTCATGAAATACCTTTTTTATTGCTTTATTTTTAGTCTGTATATTTTGTGGTCAGAAGTAGGTCTCTTGTAGGCAGCATATTTATGGGTCTTATTTTTTATCCATTCAGCCATGCTATGTTTTTTGACTGAAGTATTTAATCCATTTATATTTAAAGTAATTATTGGTAGGTATGTGGTTATTGTCATTTTATTATGCATGTTTTTAATTTTTTCCCTCTCCTTCTACTTTCCTTCTTCTTCCTGCTCCTCCTTCTTCTAGATAAAAGATAATTTCTTTAACATTTCTTGTAATACTTATTTACTGATGATGAATTCCTTTAGCTTCTTATTGTCTGGGATAAAATTATTAAAATTCTGTTAAAATGTTGACTTTTATTTTCTGATCAATAATGGCAATAGCCACAAATTCTCTTGAATTTTTGAATTTTATTTGTATGGCAGTTAAAAATTTTTTTATTGGCTTAGTATTATCCAAGGTTATTTTAAAAGAGTTTTTAACATGGTAAGGAAGACAAGAGGAGTACTTTAAAAGCATATTTTGTTTCATAGTTTTTTTTAAGCATATGAGTTTACTGCTATTCAACCTAAAGGAGCCTGATAAAGGTCAAGTCCATAAAAAGAGTGATTCATGATTTATGGCTGCAACACAGATCAAGCTTAAACCTCTGCTGAAAATTGAACTTGTCCATGTGTGGAAAACCACTAGATAATTGTCAGAGAGGAGGAATAAAAATAAGAGAATTATTGGCCAACTCTCTTAAAGAACATTTTTAAAGTTCTGACATTTCATTTATAATTATTCCCTTATGATAGTTTAACAAGGCCCAGAGAAGAACTTTAGCATTAGAAAATTAAACGCTATCAACTTGCTTTAGGCATTATATATTATTTGTCACTAAATATATTAAATATGCTTATAAGCCGAAAAGATTGCACCATATAGAAACCAAGGAACAGAGGTTGTACTTAATATACCACATTTATTAGTCAGACATTACAGAAAGTCATGATAACAGTATGGGTGTCACATTTGAATAAGGCACGACCAACATATTCGAACATCAGAAGTTATGTTCTTGATTCCAAAATATATATGCCTTAATATCAAATTTTTCAGATATTGTTATCAAACATCCACATACTCATAGTTATTCATATATTAAATTTTCAGTGTCATATCACAAATAAGTAGTAGTATTCTAATAGACTTGGACATATTGCCTTATTTATTTAGTTAGTGAACTTGTGGTGGTACCAATAAGCTTATGGTGGAAAATATCAAAGTAGTGATTTTTAAATTTCAAACAGTAAATAATAGGAAGATAGATCAACTAGTAACCAGATTATTAGAGTAATATAAATAAATGGGATAACTTCAAAAAATACAAAGCCAAGCAAAGCACAGGGGTGTTATGTGAGCATATTGGAAGAGCATGTAATCTATACTTAGGGAATCAATGAAAAACATGGGATTTCTAAGGTGATAAGAACTAGGTGAACAAGATTTAGTGAGAGGAAAGTAATAGCACATAAGATAAGAAGAAACCGCATGTGCACCCAGAGAAGAAATTTGGTCATGCTTAAAATTTAAATTAAAAGAAATTCAGTAATGCTGAAGTATATTGAAAATTGGCCAAAGATAAGGTTGGAGATTTAATTAAGAACTGGGTCATGAAGGATGGAACATTTTAAACTATTTAATAATTTTTAAATTAAAAAAAATAATGGGAGTCTGAAATCTGTCAAAAACAGTGAAATTGTAACTGATAGTTAGATTTCATAGGGCTTAATTACTTAATTACCTACTTCACTAGATTAAGGTACAGGCGTTATTTAAATATGAGTACTATGAATTTCCACACTTTAATGAGAAAAAACTAAACAGCCCATCTTTTAAAAATTTTTCTCAAATCATGTTTAATAACACTTGTCTTTTCTGCGCTTTCTGTAATTTTTCGGAAGAGGCTCAAACTATACTTTTCAAAATAAATATATATCTTATCTATACATATTTATAGTATTTGTGTGTATTAATATGTATATAATAATTTTCAAACTCTGACATAGTAGAATACTAAAAAGAAGGAAACCAGAAAGTTAACATGCCTACCTTGAATTCTGTTTCAAGAAACTCCTTGAAATACATTTGAAGATCATTGTATATTTTCCTTAACCTCTCTCTAAATCAAAATTTAGCTCTGACCTCATTTCATTCTCCATTCCCTAAAGCACTCATCTCATGTCCTTTGATCTTGGAATACTTATTAAACCATGTGTATATTAAACATTTATCATAGGCATGAAAATGCTCTAAATATGAAATTATAATCACACTTCACAGAAAGTTATACAAATGTAGAGAACAAGTATCCTGTTTCTATAATTCTGTTTCCTATTTCTTCTTATTTCTCTGTTTCTCAAGTAGATCCCTGAGAAATGTGTAGATATAGCCATGGCCATTTTGTAAGTGACATTGAGGAAGATATTAATAACACACTCAGTCTTCAGTGCTGTTCTTGGAAGGACATGTTCTAGTTCAAAGGATGTGACTTGACTTTTTTAATAGACAAAATGATATTCTAAAAGATTAAAAAATAATATAAGTTCAGGTAGAAAATTTATGGTGTTTGTGGGTTGTGCCTATATATATATTTCTATGAGATATTCTAGGATATGAAATTATGCAATAATTTCTACATTAAATTCAATGATTTGGTCTGTACAGGCAGTGCTACCTAAACAAGAAACTTACAATCTAGAAAGTTTGGGAGTAATGATGCTACCAGCAACCCTGAGACCGTCTGGAGATCACTAGTATCATAAAGCTTGGATTTTAATATTTCCATGGGCCCCATACAAGCTTCGGAAGAATATAGATACTGAAACAAACAAACCAAACAGCTAGGCAACAGACAAATAAACAAGGCTCTGGAAGGCAATCTTTTAGTGAAATGATGAAATAATAAAAAGACTTTTCCTAAGGTTGTTTTCATAAGCAAGATTTAATGTTTTTTTGACATCTTCACATAAGTTTGTAATCTAAATTCATGTCACTCAAGTCTCTCAGAAGCCCTTTGTCTGAGAATATATTTTCAATTGAGAGTCCCTAGATCATTAGTGCCCCCAGGAACTTACGAAAAAGACAAATATCATCCCAAATATCTGAAAGAATTACTCAAATAATGATGCATTTTTAATCAGAAAATACATGGTATGTTATTACAAACAAGCATTGAGGATCAAGAGAACACAAATGATAGAATGAGATATAGTGACACAGAGAGATCTGAGCAGATCACTGGGGAGGCATCGTAGGAGGAGGTTCCCTGAGGCAACCGTAAACAGTCTAGGACATGATTGGCTGAGAAGCTGTATGCCTCTAGAACGCCTGGAATTATTATGTGCCAGAAGATTTAAAATAAAAAAGGGGCAGAGACTGGCTTGGGCTCTTCTTCTTCAAGGATACCTGGATAATCATGTTGCAGCTGCCTGCATTCCCCAAAGAATGGTAATTTGGATGGATTTTGCATAGAAGAAGAAACTTCAGGCACAGCCTTGGGTAGAACTGGCCTGGTAAAGGGTGGCAGGGTTATTCTTCTTTGGTTGTTCTAGAGGGGATAGGCTGTGAGGCAGAAGCCTGCCATTCCTCCAAAATTGTGTAGCTTTTGTATCTTATGTTGTTTTAGCTTGTAAAGTAATCCTATAGAGAAAAGGTACAGGAAATAAGAAGCAGAATAGGTAGGCACAAAATAGGGGAGGTGACAAATAGTATAGGAAATGGGAAAACCTGAGAACTTATATGTATGACCCATGGACATGAACTGTGAGTGTGTGGTGGGGGAGTACTGGAGGGTGAGGGTGGTGGTACAGGGAGGAGGGAGGGAAAGGGGAAAAAAGAATTGGGACAACTGTAATAGCATAATCAATAAAATATACTTCAACAAATAAGATAAATAAAAACTAATAGGAGGAATGATAGGGAAACTCAGGTGTTGAAGAGTTTAGCCTTAGTTGATAGGCTTCAGTGACTGATGCAGGTGGGAAGCTGTTATTCCAAAATGTGTAGCTTTTGAATAAAGACTCCTTTCCTTTATCACCAAACCTTTGCCCCTGGAATTTTACCTCGAGGGTGGCAGCCAGCAGGGGCCCACTTGCTGTTTGGTAACAATAGGGACACTTGAAATATTTTAAAAATAAAATAAGTGTTTATGTATTAATAGAATTAGAAGTGGCATCAATAGAGAAATTAAGAATCAGACTCTAGAGTATGACGAGGCCAATTGTTGCACATGTTCAGGGGGTGTGGGAACCCCAGGGTCTGTGACTCACTGTGGGTTCTTCTGACAGGAAAAAATTCAAATGCAAGCCAGCAGTGAGTTCCAAATAAAAGAGGGTTTATTAGTGGAGCAGTGGGACAGAGACAAGACTACTCACAGGCAGAGCAGTGCCTCCCTAGTGGGATTCACTTCTTTTACTGGGGCTCATTTAATTAAGGGGTAGCACGTGCAATAAGGGGGAGGAATATTTAGGATTTTTTCTGGGAAAGGGGTAGAGGCTCTTGGAAAAGCCCTGGCAGCCATTTGTGTCCTTATATAGGCCTTTTGTTGGATTTTGTCATTAATATGCTAATGTGTTACAATGAGCACATAATAAGGCTAGGGGTTATCTTAAGGTGAAATTGATCATTATGTTGGATCAAGCTGGTTTCTGCTGGTTTAAAGCCATAAATCCATCAGGGGGCTGGTCTTACTATTTCTTTGATAGTTCCTACAGCCATTATGGGTTATAGACATTTCACCACACACCCTAGCTCAAACTTGTCAGCTAAAAACGACTGGTCCTGCCTGCGGGTGATTCCAATCACGGAGCCACACAGTAGTGGCAGCAGTGTAGGCTCCTAAAACCTTGAGGAAGAAACGTCTTTCTGGGCAGAACTGTAGGAAGAAAGAGACCCAATGATCTCCCTGTGAAACTTTTTTTCCTCTTGTTTTGCTCCTGGTTCTGGTGCAGAGTCTGTCCTCAGTCATGTGGTACTGGGCTGAAAACAGATGACTAAAATCCTGAAAGAAACCTATTTTTCAAGCTAGGGAACCAGGAAAAGCAGCCTCTTGGACTCAGAGAGTGTGTGCAAAGCAGATCTCATAGTTCAGTGTATGAACCAAAAGAAGTTTGACTCACCCCTGAACTGTCAATAGGAAATAAGCCCTAGGCAGCCTCACTAGAGCTTCAAATCATGAGCAGACATTAGAAACACTGCCCAGGAAAACAAAAGCTGAACACAAAAGACTCACCCATATCAGAAGATTTTAATGAGACCCAGACTCTTTACAACACACTAAAAATATCTGAGACACGAAGCAAAATTAACAACCACAAAAAGAACTGGGAGAATTCTTTTTTTCTCTCCTAATACTTAAAATTTATTTATTTATTTATTAAAGATTTTATTTATTTATCTTTAGAGGGGAAGGGAAGGAGAGAAGGAGAGAAATATCAATGTATAGTTGCCTCTCGTGAGTCCCCTGCTGGGAACTGGCCTGCAACCCAGGCATGTGCCCTGACTGGGAATTGAACCGTGATCGTGTGGTTTGCAGGCCTGTGCTCACTCCACTGAGCTACACCAGCCAGGGCTATTTTGTCTTTTTTAAATATATTTTATTGATTATGCCATTACAGTTGTCCCATTTCTCCCCTTCATTCCCCTCCCCCTTCACACCTCCTCCCCCCAACATTCCCCCTCTTTAGTTCATGTCCATGTGTCATAAGTTCTTTAGCTTCTACATTTCCCACACTACTCTTGCCCTCCCCATCTATTTTCTCCCCATCGTTTATGCTACTTATTCTCTGTACCTTCTCCTTCACTCTCCTCCTCCCACTCCCGGTTGCTAACCCTCCATGTGATCTCCATCTCTATGGTTCCACTCCTGTTCTAGCTGTCCAATTAGTTTGCTTTTGTTTTAGGTGTGGTTGTTAATAACTGTGAGTTTGCTGTCCTTTCACTGTTCATATTTTTCATCTTCTTTTTCTTAGATAAGTCCATTTAACATTTCATATAATAAGGGCTTAGTGATGATGAACTCCTTGAATTTGACCTTATCTGAGAAGCACTTTGTCTGCTCTTCCATTCTAAATGAAAGCTTTGCTGGATAGAGCAATCTTGGCTGTAGGTCCTTGCATTTTATGACTTGGAATACTTCTCTCCAGCCCCTTCTTGCCTATAAGGTCTCTTTTGAGAAATCAGCTGACAGTCTGATGGGTACTCCTTTGTAGGTGACTGTCTCTTATTTCCTGAGGCTTCTAGAATTTCCCCCTTCATTTTAATCTTGGCTAATACAATTATGATGTGCCTTCGTGTGTTCCTCCTTGGGTCCACCTTCTTTGGGACTCAGCTTCCTAGACTTCCTGGAAATCTATTTCCTTTGCCAGATTGGGGAAGTTCTCCTTTATTATTTGTTCAAATAAGTTTTCCACTTGTTAGTCTTCCTTTCCTGCTTTTGGTACCCCTATAGTTTGGATGTTGGAATGTTTAAAGATGTCCTGGAGGTTCCTGAGCCTCTCCTCATTTTTTGAATCCTTGGTTCTTCGTTCTTTTCTGTTTGATTGTTTCTTTCTTCCTTCAGGACCACTCCATTGATTTGAGTCCCAGTTTTCTTTCCATCACTATTGGTTCCCCGTGCACTTTTCTT
Organism: Sturnira hondurensis; assembly: GCF_014824575.4. Classification (NCBI taxonomy): domain Eukaryota; kingdom Metazoa; phylum Chordata; class Mammalia; order Chiroptera; family Phyllostomidae; genus Sturnira; species Sturnira hondurensis. The sequence goes on from NW_028077910.1 coordinate 2,495,493, forward strand.
CTTTTCACTTAGTGTAGCCTTCATTTTTTCATCTAATTTATGACCAAAATCAACCAGTTTTGTGAGCATCCTGATCACCAGTATTTTGAACTGTGCATCTCATAGATGGCTATCTTTTGGTCACTTAGATGTATTGGCTCTGGGGCTTTGATTTATTCTTCTGTTTGAGCCATAATTTTTGGTCTGGTCATGCCTGTTACATATGAGCTGTGAAACCTTAAATGTTCACCAGGCGGGGCAACCCACATGGCTGGGTTGTGATGCGGTATGTGGGGGTGGAGTCAGAGAGAGAACAATGGTGCTTGCTCCACTCTCTCTTGAATTTCATTCCCCTCTACTGCTTCCTACAAGCAAATTGGGCCCTTCTGGTACTGGTTCCTGGGTGGGTGGGCTTGTGTACATTTCAGGACCCTGTGGGTTTCTCCAACAATCTCTCCTGTGAGGCTGGGAGTCTCTCCCAGCACCTCAACCCCCACAAGTGTTTTCAACTGGTTCTTTTAGGCTTTATTTCCCAGTGCTGGGGCCCTGGGTTGTGTGGTCTGTCTCACTGTCCATTTTTGCCTGGTTTATCTGTGCGCAAAAGTGTGTCGGTGGTCATCCAACCGCCTTGCACACCTCATTGGGTTTGCTCATTTCTTCCCCGTGCCTGGGTCTGCCAACCACCGCTTTTTCCTGCTACGACCCCCCTCCGCTGGCCACCGACTCTATCTCTCTTACCAGTCTGGATGAATGATTCATTGTTGGACTTCCATACAGTTCCATTTTCTGTCTGTTCTGGTGGTGTGTTTTTTTCTAAATCTTTGTTGTCCTTAAATCTGGTTGTGGGAGGAGCCACAGTATTTCCACCTATGCCTCCATCTTAGAACTGAGAAAGTTCTTAAAGGAAGAAATGATCAACAGATGCCAATGCTGAGATGTTCTAGATGTTGGAAATATCTGACAAAACTTTAAAGCAACTATTATAACTATGTTTCATGATGGAAAATACAGCCTTAGAAAAGATAGACAGAAATTTTCAGAAAAGATATAGACACTATCAAAAATACCCAATGGAAATGTGACAAATATCTGCAATATCTTGATGCTGCAAATTATGAAACATTACACAAGAAAATTAAGAAGACCTAAATAAAGATATACATTCTATTCATGATTTGTAGGATTCGAGATATTAAGATATCAAATCTCCCAAAATTGAAACTTTAAATTATCTAGAATAGGGAATATAATTTTTAAAAAATTTTGTTTATTTATCTTTAGAGGGGAAGGGAAGGAGAGAGGGAGAGAAACAGCAATGTATGGTTAGCTTTAGTGTGTTCCCTCCTGGGAACTGGCCTGCAACCCAGGCATGTGCCCTGACTGGGAGTCGAACTGTGATCTTTTGGTTCACAGGCCCGCACTCAATCCACTGAGCAACACCAGTCAGGACAATATAATCTTTAAAAAATAACTAATATTAGAGACCTTTAAATAACTGATTTCAAGAATCCCTCCAAAGCCACTGTATTCAATAGAGTATAATATTTTCAAAATATTAGATATTTAGATGAATAGGAAAAATCAGCAATTCAGAAATAGACTCACATATTTGCTTCTAAGAAAATTATATTTTTGTATTAAAAATTTAACTTTGACTCTTACCTCATAAATAAATAAATACTAAATAAATACACATTAATTTGAGATGTATCATGATCTAATTGTGAAAGCTAAACAGTATAATTTATGGAAAGAGTCATAGAAAAAAATCTTTGAAACCTTATAATAAGCAAGCATTTCTTATATAACAAACATAGAACATACATAATTGATTAATTGAAGTTCATAAGAGTTAAAAACATTTGCTCTTTGAAATACATTATTAACAAAACCAAAAAATGGGGAAAATAATCGCAACACAGATATCTGTCAAATACTGGTATCCAGAATATTAAAGAACTTTTGCAACTCAATAATAATAGAAGTAACTCAACTTAAAATTATAATGTTTAAACAAACACATCACAGAAGACTATACATAGGTGACAAAAGTTACTTGAAAAGATGCTCAGCACCATTTGTCATCAGGAAAATGCAAATTTAAACCACAATATGTATGTCTATATGCCAACTAGAGTAGCCAAATTAAAAAAAAACTGACAATAAAAATGTTAGCGAAGATGTGTAATAACAGGAACTCTCATGCACACCAGTGGGAGGACAAAATGAAACACTTTGGTAAAGTTCTTTGCTAGAATATAAAGTTCAGCTCATACCTACCATATATTCCGGCCATTCCATCTCTAGCTTCTTCCTTAAAGAGTGATTTGTCGAGCACTTTTCTCCCAGTGTTAATAAAGGCCTATAATATCTCTGTTAGGATATAAACTTCAAAGTTTAGAATAAGTATTAGGAGACAATGTCAAACTTTTTGACATTTTCTTCATTAAAATATATTTTAGTTTAGAAGTATGACATTTTATAAAGCCATTTAATTCAGAAATGTTCTTTTGACTCAAAAGTTTTGGAGAATGTGTTTTATAGAATAAATTTTGTAAAGCAATATTTAAGGACACAAGAAACTTATTTTTTACCTAATATTTTCATTCTGAAAATATACATTAACTACTATATTTCTAGCATTTCCTACAGTGTTGAATATTTTAGAATAAAATATGAGATAAAATCATCAATGAAAATATATCTTTATCACTTTCAATATTTTAGAGCAAAATGTGAGTTTATGACAACTCTTTCAATACTTCAGTAAGTTACTTCCTATATAGTTCGATACTTCAATACTTCCTATAAGTTAAATATTCTCTTGCTCTCTTAGGTACTTTCTTTGCTTCACTAGCTTTTTTTTTTAAGCAAAGTTTTCATATGAACAATTTCTAATAGACCTTCTGGATATATAACATCTTGTTAATAATTCATGCCAGCCAGCATACAAGAAGGTCAGAAAATGCCTTTGAATTTATGCTATGGTCTTTTTGATAATTCATTTAGGTTTTAAAAGGGAAATTCCTCACTAAGCAGAGGACTTAATGCTTATTAATTTATATGCTTAAGCAAGGGACATGACTAATTCATTTACTAACTATCAAAGACCATGTTTTCACCACTTGTCCTTGCTTATTGATTCATTGCCTTAAGCCAATATAGATGGAATCTAGGTGGGTAGAGGGCTAGGAGAGGATCAAGTGACTGAGGTAAGTTTCTGATATAATTTTTTAACCTAATGAATGATGGCACTTCTTTACATTTCTGTACACAACACATATGACATGATTCAAAATGAGTTTTCTTGTTTAAGTGTGGATTTTTGAATACTTGAGAAATGTGATGTAATCACTTAACTATTATGGAGAAGATTGATGTAAGTGGAGGAGATGAATGGAATAGAAGTTGTAATGGACTATGGAATTCCAGATGCAATGCTTCAGATTTAACACATTCCTCATGGATACAGGTAATGCATCACAACATATTGCTCAAAGTTTAACTAGAACTAACACATGTTTAGGATAAAACCAGGAAAAGCAGTGTCTGTGCTGCCTATCACTACCAGATGTTGATGGGCACATATAATTCAGATGCCAGTGATCTGAGAAGATGGCTGGTTCTGTACCCTCAAAATATGTCTTAACATTTTGCCTTAAGCTGACCTTTTTATAAGTAAACAGAAGGGTAGATAAAGGTTTGGAAAAAAAGGCTAATTGAATAATAGTTGCAGTCTAGAAGTGATTTTCCTAGTTTCCTTTATCTGTTGATCAACAATTCTTTATCTGTATTGCTGACTTCCTTGCCTGGAACACAATGGACCAGATACCCTCTCCATCACTTGCACACCCTAGGGCACAAAGGTTGAATGATTTGTTTACCTCCTGGAGTTCCCTAGGTCATGAATTCCACTTCCTGGAATAATAGCTTTCCACATGCTTCAATTACTTAAACCTATCAACCATGACTGAAGCTAAAATCTTTAACTCTTGTTTCCCTATCAAGGAGACAAGAGGGTAAAACAGGAGGAAAAGCATTTTGGTCAAATCAGATTGCAAAATAGTTAGTAAAACATAAAGGGATAGACAGATAGAAATATGAACATATGCACATGCACACATTTTTTTCTTGGCTGGTGGGCAAGATGCATGTGTGTATTTGTTTTTGTGTTCATCAATAAGTTTACTTTCATTGAAAGGCAGAGAAAAAATTGCTTAAATTAAGCAGAGTTGGAATATAACTGAAGTATATTCTGTAGCTTACAGAATTGATGAGTATGAAGCATAGACTTGGAACATACAGAAGCCAGGATCTGATAATAAGAACTGATAAAAAAATTCTGTCCAGGAACCACCATAAAATTCATGAGCTCCAGTTGCCTTTTGGCTCATTGTTTGAGCCCTTGGGTTATTCAGGTTAAGATTTAAACCCATTGGATACACATTTCATTGGAAATTTAAACTTTGTACCTGCCCATTATATATAATATATCCTTTTATTCACAATTCTACCAGGGCTGCACATGATAGGAAAGGAACTAAAGGAAAGAGATCAAGGTGTTAATAATGTAGAGGGATTTTATCTTTGTGGGTATATAAAATATTTTATTTCAGTATTTATGCTTTCCATTTCCTAAAATAATATATCAAGAAAACCCACTTAGAGGTACAAATAAGTTTAAATACTTAAATATTACTAGCCTGTTTAGGGTGTTGGCATAACTATAGATTTCACTGGCAAAAACTTTGACTAAATGAATATTGATTAAAGTAACAGGGAAATTATCTCATGTAATTAAGTGTAAAAATTGTTATGGCTTTTGCCATATACTTCTGTTCACCTGATTTATTAGCCTTTAAAAATATGTAGAATTAAATATGTGCAACTGACATCTCTGGAAAGATCATGGTTAATTCATTTTATAATCACTTCTCAGATATTTTATGAGCATTGGATGACTTAAATTCTGATGTGGGATATAGATCTTTCACTCATATAGTTTGATTAGCATCAGGAGGTCCTGAGCCATGGAAAAAACATCTATTTCCTGCTTAGTTTACTAAGGCAATATTTATACATAGTATCTACTATTCAGAGGATTCTAAAAGGGGAATGACAAAGCTTATTTCTCTTTCACAGGATGCTTACATACTTCAGAAATAAATGGAAGTCATTAAGAAGTTATTTTCAATGATCTTGTATTTCATTCATTCAAAGAAAGAACTTGCTTAAGGCCATAATCTCAAAAGCTAGTGTTGTTAGAGACTAATATGTTCTAATAAAATTTAAAGCATTCTCTCAGCTGTCAAATAAAAACGTAAAAACTTGCATAAGATGCACTTTTTACCTTTATATACACACATACATGACTTTTAGTTGATGTTTAGTAGTTAAGACTGAATTGCTTATTATTTGAAAATTGACAATATATATTAAATTTTTATTGCAAACCAGAAAATACCCTTCTACAATTTTATACCCTCTGTGGCCATTTGAAATAAAAAAATAAAAAGATAATGGTAATAAACATATACATTGGCAATTATTTTCTTCAAGAAAAAACTACTGCCACATTAGAAGTGGATTAGAAGTCCCTACTTGCAATTTCATTTCTGATTTTAACTAGTATCATAATCTTAAACAAATTGTTTGATCCTTTGACCAGTGTGTTAAATAAATATTAGAACTGTAAGGAAGCTAGTGGGAAACATTGTCCAAATGCTCACCACACTGCCAGCAACCAATTTTAACTGTTTTTCTAATGAAGTCTCTTCTGGTTGAAAAGTCCCACCGCTATTAGACAGTACCCTAAGAAGAGGCTACTCAGTGCATATGAAATTTGGAACTTGATTTGAGGTTAGATCTTAGCCTAACAAAAATTTTCTTCTAGTTATGTTCACTGCATTCACTTAAAAATCCACCAGACACCCTCTGGCATGACATCCCTGTAAATATTCAGTGATGCTTGTCAGAGACAACTGTTGTGCAATCCTCACATGATTCACTTTCCAAGTTAAAAATTTCTGGCTCAAACAATCATTTTAATATAGCACCACAATTCAGAATATTTCCTTGTTTTCTTCATTCTTCTTTTGATACACTCTTATTTAACAAAACCTTAAAAAAATTGGCACCCAGAAACCCAAATCCAGTATGATTTGAGCAGAGTGAGAGTAATGCAAATTCTGATACAGAGACTGCTTTTTTATTGCAGCCAAACTTACATTAGGGAGGGTTGTTTTGTTTTAACAGCCATAACAGTTTGATGGTTCATGCTGAACATGCAAATTGCTAAGTTCCTACAACTTTTAATCATAAATTGTTGAGCCACAAGACCACTATTCTATACTTTCATAGACAATTTTTTAATTTAAATTACAGAGGTTTGTTAATTTTCTTCTACTGAACCTTATCATTATCATTCTAGCATAAGGTTATTTCAAAAGTAGACTTTTTGGCTTCCTGAATATTATACCATGCTGCCATAGTGGCAGACCACCATAATTTTCTGTCCATCTCCAGTAACATCATCATGATTCTTCACCTGTCAGAATAGGGGGTTAAACTATTTCGGACACACCCTGTGCACATGGATACACACACATGTACCTTCAGATATACTTTGATTATTAGTTACTAGTTTAACCAAAGAGAAATCAAACTACTCTTCTCATGTAGCACTCTTCTTGTTCATTTTTAATCTTTCTTCAATATCAGCAAGATTTGTTAAATGCCTTGATGAAGTCAGCATTAGACACATCTTGCCTTGATTATTAGCCCACAAATTGCATCAGAAACTAAAATGAAATTGGGTCTTAGTATTAAATAATTTATTTCCCAAGTGCCCTTAAACAGTTTGCTAAATAGTCCTCTCCATTAAGTGTGCTATTCTCAAAGCAGGATTCTTAACTTGGCAGTACATTAGAATCACCCAGGAGTTTGGAGAACACACTGATTCCTAGGCCTCACCCAGTTCAACTGAATCTGAATCTCTGCCAGGGGGCCCTGAGCATTACTATATCTTAAAAATTCCTCTGGTAATTCTAGTAGTTTCTAAGGCCTATTTGCCCAAAGAAAGGCGTAATACCTCTAGTTCTTCAAGTTGGCTTTAGCTGAATTTCAAATTATTTATGTGGTACACTGACTTATATTATTATTTTTTTCTATAATTTCATTATCCTCACCTGAAAATATATCATTGTTTTCATTGCCTTCAGAGAGGGAGGAAGAGAGAGAGACAGAAACATCAATGTGAGAAACACTGGTCGTCTCCCCTGTGCTCCAGAACTGGGGATCGTATGTACCTGGGCCAGGGATCAGACTGCAACTCAGGTGCCCTGACCAGGAATCAAACCCACGACACTTGGGTTATGGAACGAAGCTCCTGCCAACTGAGCCACACCATTCAGGGCTAAATAGTTATTCACTGAATAATCAAATGATATTGAACCATTATATTTTCAATTATAAAATTATATTCCATCCAGTAGGATGCCTCAGTTTGGCATTAACATTTATTTAACATTTTTTAATAACACCTGCTAACAGCCCTCCTTTCAAAAACATGAAAAAATTTCAGACTCAGAATTTTGGTGGGTAGAAGAATCTAGAGAGAATTTTAATCACAGTTATGTGCTTATTATATTCATAATAATATTTCTACATGACATTTGTTTTCTATTTATAGAAGTAGTCAATGTTTTCTTTTTAAAACAAATACTGATAGCAGAAATACAGTTATACAATAAATTGACAGTTGGAACATGTTCTAGAGTTTCTAAAACCTATTTATCTGAAGACTGTACTTTCAAGGATCATTTCTATAGTTTGTTTCTAAAAGCTATTTATCTGTTTTTTTAGAAATATTGGGATGATATTTTTCAGGTCTTCTATTTAATGTTTTCTCAAAATTGTACGTGGGTACTTCTAAAATAGTACTTTGTAACCTTGAAAGTCATTTATCATCGAGGGCTTGAGACAGGCCTTTGAAAAGAGCCTCGTTCTTGCTTAGCATCTGGTAACCCTATGTTGGTTTTTAATGTCTTTGGCCATCTGGTTTTAGCTCACAAAGCAAACATTGATTCAAGTTCTGTCCCAATTCAGTGAACTTCTTAATTGTTTGATTTTTTAAAAGTTAAATCAGAGTAGAAATTCTACTTTTTCCTCTCTACTTTCCCAAATTGCAGGTTTGTGCTTTCTTATGTTCATACCTAGTATTAAATGTGAAAGCTCCTTTGGTCTTTTTTGTATTATTTAAAAATTTTACTCTACTTTAGAATTTAGTGGATTACAGGTTTATGTCACTTTTTAAACAGGATTTTTTAAGTAAATCGCTTTTGTAGATGTTTTCTTTCTTTTCCAGAAGTTATTTATTGATTTTTCATAGAATTTGAGCTTAAAAGAAGTTTCAGATGTTAAATCTTATCTTGGAGATCATCCTTTCAAATAATCTTAATTTAAAAGTTAAGAACATGAGAGCTAAGTAAATAGAAAAAATAAGAACTGCTATTTGCCCCACACTTAATATTATAAACATTTTACTAAGTGCTTTAATTTTATTATCATACATACCTAATACTCATAAAAATACTCTATAGTAGATATTATTTTCATATTCATGTTATGGGTAAGAACACTAAATAAAGCTCAGGAAATGAGCTAGTCGTTTTCAGATTTAGAATTGAATCCTACTCTGTTATTCTGTAAGTCTAACTCATAGCTACTAGTACTACTTCCACCTCAATAGTAAAATAAATAAATACATAAATAAATACAATTAAAAAAAAAGAAAAGATGTAGCTGAAACGGTACTACCACAGACCTGCTAGATTCAAGTCTGGCCTTCTTTCATCTATAAACATTGCTTTCCAAATTCAACAGAGAGCTTTACAAACAGATAGCCAGGATGGTTTGTTTTGATGTTTCCCCTTTTATTCTCATTATAGTAACTCCGACTTTTTTTATAGCATAACATATTCATGGAACTATGTCATTACCTAGAGCAAAGTTTCTCAACTTTAATTCTATTGACGTTTTGAACTGGATAATTGTTTGCTGGGGATGAGGGCCTGTCCTGTGCATGGTAGGATGTTTGACATCATCGCTGGCCTCTACTCACTAGATGCTATTAGTATCCCAAAGTCGTGACAACCAAAAATGTCTTCGGACCTTGCAAAGTGTCATGAGGAGAAGAGGAGGAGCAAAGCCGCCCCTGGTTAAGAACCACTGTTTTATAGATTCAGGTTATAGGACCACACCTTTTTATGTTTCCCTAAAGCTATTTTCTGTGCTTCTAAATTCTAAATTGTAGTGTTGACAACATTCTGTTTTTTGTAATTATAGACTTTTAGAAGGGATAGGAAATTTTTATGGTCTTATTTATCATATCACTTCCTCTAAAATGTTCCCATATGAAGTAGTATTATGACTACGTAAAAAAAGATCCCTTTCTAAAATATTTAAAGGAGAATTATTATCAAGTCAAAATAATTCAAGAATTTATCATATATTAAGCTTCCTTAAATGGAGTTCCTGGATAAACCCTGTTACTAGGACACTTTGCTTATTTGTAATCTGGTAGGAAATCACTGTGGTTGGTCAGGCAGATGCACTCTATTTACAAAATAAAATGTCTTTTGTATTCCCTGCCCCCACAAACCAAACATTTTTCTCTTTAAGTGAATCTACAAATAGTTATAAATCATTTTCACATAAAAATCAACTTTTCTCATTAGAATTGCTACTCCTGAGCATGGTATAATATAGCTTTCATTATAGCAATCGAGATCAATACCCCATTCTATATTTGTCTTCTTCATGTTAAGATTTTACTTTATTTTGTTTGATTTTGAGAGTGCATTTATTAAAGCTAGGGACAGTGAAACAAGGAAGGGTTTAGGATAGAAGAAACAACAGGGGAGAGCCTAGGCAGGGCTGCTTTGGCTGTCTAGAAATGTTGCTGGAGAGAAAGGAGCCCAGGCAGGGCTGCTGTGGCTGAACGGGAAGTCATAGAAAAGGGGGCCTTAGAGACTGGTTCAAAGAGTTAGCCCAGGAAGAGGTGCCACTGCCCATTGCTCTCCTGTTTGCAAGACTCGTGGACGCCCTAGAATTTAGGAGATGTGTGCTTGAGAGGGAAAAAAGGTGTGGGTGTGCTCCCAGGAGGAAGAGAGCCTCGTGATAAGATTTTATATATTTTTTCAACTTTATTGTTGACACTATTACAGATGTCCTCACTTTCCTTTTTTGCTCAACTCCCTCCACCTCCCCCCCAGGGACATCACCGGTGTCCCTGTCTGCAGGTTATGCACATATGTCCTTTGGTTAAGATTTTGTGTTTGTCTCATTATACTTACTGTGTTGCTATGTAGAAGTATAAAAGCATTAAGTTGCATTCCAAATAAACAGCATTTTTTTCCCTTAAAAATAGTAGGTATCTACACCACTGTTTCTCTTCTCTGTATTTTACTTGATACACATTATATCAATTATTATTGAGATTTCCTCATGGCATTCACTTTTCTTCCTGAGATTTAAGAAGCTTTTTGACTACGTTAGTAGTGTCCTGAAACACATGCTCTCTCCAGACCCGTGGCATGTACCTTGTTGCTTCAACAGCTAGTGATTTTGTTAGAATAATTATGGTCCAAAAAAACAAAATCCTTTGATGCCATTTTTGCAACCAGCTGTTCATTTCTCGTATCTTCTTTTCTTTTCCAAGGGTCTGACCTTCAAATGAGGATTAAAGATGAAAACACCACCTGGACAACATGCTTTCAGTTTCCTATACAATACTTGAAACCCAGTAGTGACAGAGGCTAGGTTTTTAAGCGCCAGTGCTAGCCTCAGGTGTTTTAGCTCAATGGGTAAAAGGTTAATGAGGTTCCTCCTATGTCATGGGGGAAATCTCTTGCATATAGCTTAATCACATTTTCCAAGAAAATAATAACCCATCCCCTGATTAACTGATTAGCCCAGAGTCTTGTCCCTGAAGGGAAACCACTAAGCTCTATATTTGATCTTTTCTTACAAGTATTCTTCAAACCTGGCCAAAATGTTGTATTGTTTTAGGAAATATGGAATATTATGCTTCAGAAAGGCCAGGTTTACTTTTGGTATCTTCAGGTGCTACAGAGTTCCATTGATTAAGAGGGGAGATCCTTTGTTAATTTTTTTCTTTTACGTTGCTGATATTTTGAAACTGGTCTCCTTCCACCAACTGAGTCGCTTTTCTCTCAAAGCATGGCTCTTGTATTATTTTCCTATATCCTCTCACAATAAACTAATCCTAAATTTACCAATGTTAACTTTAATTTCAAGTACTTTCCAATTTACTTTTGTAACACTTCATGTTGGAGAGTTTCTCACACAGTATGAAAAAGTTGACATGCAACCAACAGGTGTTTGGAAATGATTCTGTTACTGAGCTAAAGGGGCTCATGTGCCTGTGGACATCAAAGCCCAGGCAAATAGAAAGAGCAGTTTGCAGCAAAGGAAGTAAAGGTTATTAATTAAGATGATGGCATCATGGCAAGTGTCACAGGGGGGCTCCTCCTCAAAGACCTGGCTTTGCAATGGCCCACACAGGGACAGATTATGTACGGAAAAATATTAATCATGGTGATTAAGGGAGTTGAGGTCCTGGGCTTTACTGATCTTCTGGGAGCAGGATAGGAAGTAGTTAATCATTGTATCAGGTCTCGATGTCAACCATGGTGTGGTTCTGTCTTGCTTCCTGAGGGTGTGGTGCTCTGGTTCTGCTTTGATGAGCCTGGGGCTGAAACACAACCGAAGTCAAGACACATCTTTGGTTTGATGATACTCTGTTTTTGTAATCGACGGACCTGAAGCTTTGTTCTTAAGACAGTTTACTGCTGACCAGAATTTGATGTCTTAAGGGCTTACTAATTAAGGAATGGAGTAGAAGGACAAAAAGGAGAAAGAGTCATGTTAATGAAATGGAGTTTCTGAGTGATCAAAATTCCTTACTGCTCTGTACTTTCATTCTTTGTAGCTCCTCAAAGAAGCATTTCTTATTTCACCCATTCGTTCATCCATTCATTCCACACATATTTGTTGAGTGAATACTATGTATGTGTCCATCACTGTCCTAAATTCTCAGGATCTAGCTTAGAATGATGACAAAGACCCTTCTCTCTGGGTGCCTACTTATTGTAAGAGGGGGCAGATAGATGGTAAAATACAATTAAATACATACAATAATTTCACACACTGATGGAAGCTATGTAGAGAATGAAATACGGTGATATGCAGTAGAAAAGTGGCAGGGTACCTGATGCTTGGGAATGCTGCCTTGAGTATAATTTTGCCAGTTCTGTCTTTCTGATGATCTCTGCAAACGTACTAGCATGTTAGCCAATACTGTGCCTTATTCTGGACTGGCCACATTTCTGTGATAGCAGCAAATAACGTTAGAACTTCAAATTTGAGCTGAATCTCTTAGGTGTTCATTTGTTTACTGTTCCTAAGAGCCATTTCAGATTTTGGAATAGATATAAAATTTTACAAACATAGAAATACAGGTAAATATGCCAGTCATTAGGAAAACAAACCTAGGTATCAGAAAAAAAAACAGTTCTGATTTCAAGTGGCTACATACTAGTTGTGTGTTTGAGAGAATTTCCTTAGTTCTTGGAGTCTTAATGTCCTCAATGATACATTAAACCAATCCCTGGTATGTCATGAACTTAGAAAGAGGGTAAAAATGTATATTTAACCTAAAACTTAGTACCTAATATAGTATATGATAGGCAAATTACAGGGGTGGGGAAAAGTAGGTTTATAGTTGTGAGTATGAAAACACAGTTTACAATTGTATTATTATTTATTATTATATTATTTTCCATAAGAACAACTGTAAAACTACTTTTCCCCACCCCTGTCTGGGTTATCTCTTAGTTTTCTACATTTTTGTTCTGTTACTATCTTGGTCTAGGTAATCTTTAAGACAGAAATATTTATTTGTGGTAACATAACAGCTTGATTTTCTAGCATAGTCCCAGATTCATAAATTTTATTTCATTTCTAAGCTATCAAATCTGGCTTAGTTTCTCTTGGTTTTTTGTTTGAAAAAATATGACTAAATTATAGATACTCCAAATATATTGTACTCTGTATTTTGATAAATAGGCTTTACTTTTCCTGCTTTTCTTGGCTGGCAGTGCCATCTTCTCTACAGATGATTTAGAGGCCAGATGCACAGCAATTTGAGATGTAGATGCCCCCTACCGTGAAGCAATTATTGCCCTAGAGGCTCTTATGCTCCCTGTTTATAATTTTGTGATAAAGCAAACAAACTTTTTACTTTGGAATATAAATCAACCTGTAGCTACAGATCATTAAGGATGCAAATTTACATAACCATATTGGTAGGCATGTTGTAATGGTCTGCATCATAGCCTTAATGGCAACAAATAAAGTCTAGGATTTTCTCCAACCACATTCATTATTGATGCAAGCTTATTTGCCAATCCCCAATCTATGTTCTTGGTGCCCAAAATGCAGGAAAAAAAGAGGTTTTAAGATGTGAGCCAAGGTAACTCAAGTAAAATATTTAAAATGCTGAATAAGGAGGCTTGGAAATGGTGTGCTAATAAAAAAAGTACATTTGGGGAGTTTTAGAGTTTTAGGTTAACACATTTAGGTTTAGAATTTGAAATTGAAAGTGAAAGAACATGGGTTTGAGGTGAAAATGAGTTGATGGGTTGGCCACATTAACATCTGTTCATGTCTTATCCCTGAAAATAGAAATATGGAAAACAGAAAGTAGAAATAAGGCGATTTAAATTATCTTTTTTATATAATGATGACCTAAGTACAAGGTAATATATACAAAATTTTGTAGCATCTCAAATATATCATCAACTTTAATTACTGTTTTAACTAACTATTACATATTTTAAAGGGAAAGAGGAAGTCTTGGTTTCCCTTTAACTTTCAAAAAAAAACACAAAGACACAACTGAAGGGAAAATGCAATTAAAATTTAATATCTTAGAAAGGCCCATATTTGTAAAATATCAAGTTAAATTGAAGGCAAAAGAGGACTTTGAAATTGTATGTTAGACTGGTGAACACAGAAATTTATTTTAAACACAATATATAATAACATGTTTTTATTTCCTGCTTCTTACTTTTTAAATATTTTATTTATTTATTTTTAGAGAGAGGGGATTGGAAGGTGAAAGAGTAGGAGAGAAACATCAATATGTGGTTGCCTCTCATGTGTCCCCTACTGGGGACCAGGCCTGCAACCCAGGCATGTGCCCTGACTGGGAATCAAACCGGCAACCCTTTGCTTCACAGGCCCATGCTCAATCCACTGAGCCACACCAACCAGGGCTATTTCCTGCTTCTTATGAGAAATCAAAGTTCTCAGTGAAAGAAGAAGTTTTCTTCTGAAAGATTCTATTTGAAATAGATGCCATAAGTTCAGATTTTTAAACTTATTTTATCTAAAGGGCATGTCATTATTTTGATGAGTGATATAGTCAAAACTCCAAAAATAAAAAAAAATGTTACACTTCAGGACAAAAATATTTGAATAATTGTGATATGAAAAACTACCATCAGCAAAGTACAAATTTTAATATCAGCAAGACAGCACAGGAAGATACTTAAACATAAGTTAATCTGCTCCTCTGCTGATCATTCATCATGACAAAAAGAAGAGGGTGGGATCCTTCATCAGGAAGGAAGTGATGAAGGAAATATGTCTAACCATTTTTTTGTCAGCTACAGCATTTCCTGCTGATGCAATTGGATGGTATGAATGACTAATGAGAAGAAAATGAAGACTGAAGTGCAAGAAGAAAAGAATTTAAGATGTGTATCCTTTTCATTAGACTGTACCATGGGAGCATAAAACTAGAAGAGAAAAAAGGGCTTCACTTTTTTTTTAGCTTCAAATGTCTCGTTTACTTCAAAAAGAAATAGAATGGGTCTGGCATGTATAGGCTTAGAAGTCACCACACTTTTCTATCAAATAAAAGCTGTACAAACGAAGAAAGCAAACTGCTGCTCCAAAAACCCGGAGAGACAGGCAGGCAAGTGTGAAGAATCACAGTTTTGTGGAGTAGAAACCCACAGGCTGAAATCTCTATGGGAACCACTGGTGGGGTAAGGAAAACAGAATTGTAGTTGACCGACAAATCCTGGAGGCTCTTTGTGGATTACTGGGGAGTTAAAAGCTTCAAGTCATTGGGGACACCATACACTTTAGTGAGATTTACCTCCCAGTCTGCCACGTTCTCAAAATAAATATCAAATACAAATCCTCTTGCACTTACAATAGTGGAAGAAACTATTTTGAAATACTCCAGAATATTCTTTTTTTCTAAACAAGGTCTGCCCCTCAGGGAAAACAGTATATAACTTGCTGTTGTTTCATCAGAATCTCACTGACCTGGGAGAATTGAAATAAATACCCAAACCCAGCCAGCTCTAGCTTTCCACATGGAGGAAGGAAAAGACCCAAGTCCAGCTCACCGTAATCATCCTGTCCAAGGAGGAAGAAGAGGGATGAGAAATGCGTGTGAGCACATGTGACGTTCACAGTTTAGAGATACAGGCTCATTGAAAGACTGAGACCTAGAATGCCTCCCTTTCTTCACATATTAGCATATTACTAAAAGCTTGTTTACATTTCTTTTTACGCAGTAAATCATGCCTACTTGTCAAGACAAGAATCACCAGACACACTAAAAGCCCAAAAGCACAGTTCAAAGAGACAGAGCAAACATCAGTACCAGACTCAGATGACAACGATGTAGGAATTATTAGAAAAAAGGATTAACGTGCTGAGGACTGTTATGGATAGAGTAGATAGCATGCAAGACCAGATACACAACAAATGCATATAGGTGGAAATTCTAAGAAAGAACCAAAATTAAATGCTAGAGATTATAAACACTTGAATAAATGTGCAGAATGACTTTAATGTTCTTATTAATAGACTTACATAACCGAGGAAAGAAACTGTGAGCTGGAGAATATCTCAATAGAAACCGCTAAAATGGAGAAGCAAACGAAAAAAGATTGAAAACACAGAAGCCACTATCCAAGAAATGAGGGACAACTATAAAAACTGTCAGAATGGCTACCATGAACAAAGAAATAAACAACAAGTGTTGGAGAGGTTGTGGGGAAAAGGGGACTCTAGTTCACTGTTGGTGGGGTTGCAGACTGGTACAACCACTATGGAAAGCAGTATGGAATTTTCTAAGAAAACTAAAAATGGACGTGCCTTTTGACCCAGCAATTCCACTGCTAGGAGTCTATCCTAAGAACCCTGAAACACCAATCCAAAAGAACCTATGCACCCCGATGTTCATAGCAGGACAATTTACAATAGCCAAGAGTTGGAAGCAACCTAAATGCCCATCGGTCAATGACTGGATCAAAAAACTATGATACATTTACACAATGGAACTCTATGCTGCAGAAAGGAAGAAGGAGCTCCTACCCTTTGCAACATCATGGATGGAACTGGAAAGCATTATGCTGAGCGAAATAAGCCAGGCGGTGAAAGACAAATACCATATGATATATCACCTTTAACAGGAATCTAAACAACAAAACAAACAAGCAAGCAAAATGTAACCAAAGACACTGAAATACAGAATGTGCTGACAGGGTCCAGAGGGGAGAGGGGAGAGAATCACAGGGGGAAAGGGGAAGGACTCACACGAACAAGTATAAGGGACACATGGACAATAAGTAAGGTGGGGGGCAGAGATGGGAGGGAGGTGGGGAGCACTGGGGTGGGACAGGGCTGGGAATACAAGAAAGAAAACTGTACTTGAACAAGAGTTAAATAAAAGAAAATCTTTAAAAAAAACTGTCTCGTTCATATAATGGAAATGCCAGAAGGATAAAATAGACAGAAAGGAACAGAAAAATATTTGAAATACAAATGACTGAGAATTTTCTCAAGTTAATGACCCCAATCCACAGAACAAGGAAGCTCAGAGAACACAAAAGAGAGCAGGATAAATGTCAGAAAACAATTATGACTAGGAATATAATTTTCAAGCTACAGAAAACTAAAGCTAAAAAAAACTCTACAAGAAGTAGGGGTGTGGGAGGAAGAAACACCTTAACTATAGAAGACCAAAGATAAAAAGTACATTAAACTCAGAAACTATGCAAGCAAGAAGAGAGTGGAGAGCAAAATACAGAGAAAAAACCCAACAATCTAAAATTCTGTACCCTGGAAAATTATCCTTAAAAAGCCAAGAAGAAATAAAAACCTTCTCAGGCAAATTAAAATTGAAGAATTTTGCTGCCAACAAATCTGCCCCACAAGAAATGCTATAAGAAGCTATTTAGAGAAAAGGAAAATGATAAATGTCAGAAATTTGTATATATATAAAGAAAAAAAGAGTTCTGGAAAGAGAATAAGTGAAGTTGAAATTTAAAAAAATCAGTTTTTAAAATTCGTAATTGATTTAACAGGCAAACAGTTCAAAATGTATCAACAATCAACAATGTATACAATTTATATGCTTATGCAAATATATATTGCATGTATATATTATATCCATATATGCTCATGTATATGTATACATAAGTGAAATGAATGATTGCAATGTATAAAGTATGAGAGAAAAAATTAGGATTATTTTGTTATTATATGGTATTTATACTGCCTGAGTAGTGGTATAGTGTTATTTAAAAGTGGATCTGGATTAGTTGTAAATGTACATTGTGAACTACAGGACAAAAATTAAATATTTGTAATGGAAGAAAGATAAAGCTATGCTTAGAAAGAAGACTAAATTTAATTGTGGGAACTTCCACATTTTGGTAAAGAAAATCTACAAAAATATCTACAGCTTACTATATACTTCATGATGGGAAACTCAAATCTATTCTTCTAGGGTAAGGAACATGGCAAGGATATTCTTTTACGAGTTCTTTTCCAAATTGTAACAGAAGTTCTAGCTAATACACTAAGTCAATGAAAGGATAAACACACACACACATTTGTATATATATATATATATACAAATTAGTGAGAAAAATGAAGCCTTTGCAGATGACATGATGGTCTAAGTAAAATATTCGAAAGAATTGACCAAAAAACTCCTGGAACTAATAAGTTATTCTAACAAGTTACATGGTCAATATACAGAAGTCAATTGCTTTATTTTTATTTTATTTTTTTTCAGTTGCTTTCTTATATAACAAGAACAAGTGCAATTTGAAATTAAAAAATGTAATTTGCATTAGCACCCCCAAAATGAAATACTTAGCCATAAATCTATCAAAACACAAGAGGTTTATGAGGCAAACTTCAAAACCCTGATAACAAAATCAAAGAAGAGGATAGATGAGATACATGAGAGAATAGCTATTCCATGTTCACAGATAAGATGTCAATTGTCAATTGTCAAGAAGTCTTTTCTTCTGAATCTATTGCTAGCTTCAGGGCAATACCAGTCGAGATCACAGCAAATTACTTCGTTGATATTGACCAGCCTATTCTAAGTTTACATGGAAATACAGAAGATGCAGAATAGCTAATACAATATTGAAGGACAAAAACAAAGTTCAAGGACTGCCACTATTTGACTTAAAGACTTACGGAGCCATCGTAATTAAGACAGTGTGGTATGGGAAAAGCAAAATGGATGGATCAATGGAACAAACTAGAGAACCCAGAAATAGATTCCTGTAACTGATTAATATTTGAAAAAGGAACAAAGACAATACAATTGAGCAAATATAGTCTTTTTAACCAGTGGTGTTGGAACAACTGGATAGTCACAGCCAAAAAAATTAATCACAGACCTTAAATCCTGCACAAAGACATAATTGTAATGGATTATAGACATAAATATAAAACTAAACAACTTTTATGAAATAACATGAGAAAATCTACATGTCATGGTAAAGTTTTCAAAACCCATGGAATGCACGCCATCAAGAATAAGGCCAAATGTAAACTACAGTCTCTGGATGATAATAATATGTTAATGAAGGTTTATCAATTATAACAAATACACCCCTCTGGTGGGGGAGCTATGTATGTGTGGAGGAAGAGAGTATATGGGAAATATCTGTACCTTTAGTTCCATACTGCTGTGAACTTAAAACTGCTCTAAAAATAAAATCTATTAAAATTATGGTGAATTTATTATTGTAGTAATCATTTCACTACATATGTGTTAGACTATTATGTTGTATATCTTACACTTAAAAAGTGATGTATGCCAATTAAATCAATAAAACTGTAAACAATTATAGCAGAACATTATACCAGACTTCTAAATAATAGCAGACACTAATCCACAAGTTCTACGTTGAGTTTATCTCAAAGATCAGCCATAAATTCTCCAGGGATGCAAATCTGTTTAGTGAGATTACTTAAACTATTTTGGTTGTATTATTGTTGCTGTTTGTTTGTAGAATCATGTCTGAAATAAATGAGTGAATGACTAGCCTCTACAACAACTCAGACAGGGTATATTTCTTCTGGCTCAGTTGGAATCAAATACATACATTCTCTTGTTTTTTCTTTGCTTTCATTATGAGCCATGAGATTCCTACCTAAACTGAAAGCTGAGGCTCTCTGAAGAGAAGTAACTATTCAGGCCTTCAGACTGAAAATAGATCTTTTCAATGTCAATGTTACAACATACCAGGAAAACTGCTATTCACTATGCTATAAAGAAATTGTGAAATTGACATTAAATCTTTATATGTGCTGATGAGAATTGGGACTGATCAGAAATTTCACCCTACTTGCAAATTCACAATTTAGTGAATACTGGCAGAAGACATGAAACCCCTGTGTCAGAGACAAAAGGTGGCACCAATCATAACCTAGCAGGAGCAAGAGTGTCATTGTGAGGTTCTTGGCACTCAATTTCCACAGGATAATGTGATGAGGACCAGGTGATGCCAGCACAGCAGGAAGGTGGAATACGTTACACTTTTGTGAGTGTCTTTGGATAAGTTACAGAGATTTCAAAAAGAGGGTTTACATACCGAGTTTGAGCAGCACTCCTTAAAGTGTGGCCCAGATAGGCAGCAAGTTTCCAGGTGTCCCCTGGGAACTTGTGAGAAATGTCAGTTTTCTAGCTTCACTCAAGATTTAAAGAATTAGAAACTTGGGCTTGGAAACCAGCAATCTGTGTTTAAACAAGCCTCCAAATGATTCTGATATGCACTAAACACTAAGAATCATTAAACTAAAGTAAAAGAAGATCACAAAAAGCATAATAAATATACTCATGAAACAATTGTTCTGTTAATGGTTTTATGAAATGCCATTTACTAGAATAATTACAGCTAAAGCTTGGCTATAGGTGTGTTTCATTCATTCATTCATTTACTCATTCACATATTTTTGAACTTAATAACTATTAATTAAGCACTCATAATTTACAAGATAATACTTGTGTGCTATGGAAACAGCAGTGAACAAAAGCAGTAATTGGTGCAAAATGCCACAATGTTTAGATTGAAAGTTATTAATAAATTACCAAAGAATTTTAACTTATGCAGAATGACAAAATTTTGAATATTTTTATTCACCCTTAGCTCTACCAAACAATTCAAGCCAAAATTAAGACCCACTCACTAATATTGATTGTGTTATTTAAATGGCATAAAATCCACAATTATTGAATTGAATTATTGTCACTGTATGTAGTATAACATTAGCAATGTGCAACCTTTATTTACAATATTATAATGTTGTTAAACATTATTGCTTATGACTTAACCCTTGATTTTAAAAGATAAAATGCAAATATTCTATACAAAGATAGGCACCTTGGGGATTCAAAGAAGTATCTCTTGTTTCTTACATCAAACACACCACTAAATTTATAATAAGTTCAAATATCTCTTTTTAGAATCTTTAAACATAAAATCAAGATGCATCATTTCTAAGGAGGTGGGTGGATAAGACTTCTATTGAAATTTTCCAAAGCTTTTTTTTTCTTATATGATGCTAGAAGATGAAATAAGAAGATCAGGAAGAATGTGAAAATTGGATGAACTTAAAGGAGATTCACATTTGAAAGGAAAATGAAAGCTTTGATATTTAGGACCCTCTAAAAATTGTTCCTTTAAAATACCTAAGAAATATTATGTTATAACCAGTTCAGAAACAGAAAAGATTTAAGGAGATTGCTTACATTTGTAGTGATAAAGTCACTATTCTGGGGTAAAAATATGATTTATTTCTAATTCTCCCTTGCATTAGTTAGATCAGACTTGAAGAATTTTGTACATACTTTCTGTTCTGAAAATTTCTCTCATTCCTTATTTCAGTGTCAGCGATCTGTTACCAAAATAATAGTATGTGGCAAACAACCACAAAACCTCATTGGTATGCACAATAATTTATTGAGCTCATTAGTTTGAAGTTCAGAGATTTAAGCCAGGTGGTTCTGGTCTTACTGGGCTGGCTCTAGTGCCTGAGATGGGTTGGCTTTAGGTTGGGATGACTAGGCTCTGTTCCACACTCTTCTGTTTTTTGGGGGGCAGGCTAGCCAAAAACATCTTCTCATGGTGAAGGCAGATAGAAAAGAGCAAGAGTACATAACCAATATTTTACATTACTAAATCACATGGAAATGTATTGCCAATTTACATGATAGAGTTTATGGAAACAGGGAAGGATGAAGAATTGGGAGTTTTTTACAATCTACCACAATCCACCCTATAATACAATTATTCTCAGTCCTTGCACATTATTTTTAGTAAATATTTTTTAAAATTGCAATAAACCCTTTAAGTAATAACTTGTTAAAAAATTTGAACAAACATGTTTTGTGAAAAACCACCAGCTTTTCATTTGCTAAATTTGATGATTAATGTGTAATTTACACAAACTTGATCTCTAAAGTTTTTGTTTACTAGCATGGTTTCATAGTACTAATGCCTGTATGAAAATTAGAAAGTGTGTGGGTTTTGCTTTAAAAATACCATCATATTGTATACTAAATAATTGCTATTAAAATGATGAGTGAAGATAATAATTTACTACCTATGGCTTCAGAAAATATATTTCTTATGAATCATAACTTCTCATTTAACAATTTTTAATTTGAAATATATTTGATTATCATCTCATCTAAGCTCCCTTTGCACCTAGAAAAATTCAAACAATGGTAATAACAATTTGGTTCCAATATCAGGAAGAACTTTCAAACATTAAAATTATATCAGTTTTATTTTTATTTTTGTCATCAATTTTTTTAAATAGAAAATCATATGAACTAATTCTAAGCATGATTTAATTTTTTATCTAATTAAAAACATTCAAAATGAAGTATTTGGAAGTTAATTTTTAAATATAATATTTGACAATATTTTAAATAATACTGAAAACTTAGTTAAAATCCTTAATATTTAAGATAAAAACACAAATTAAAAACACAAATGTGCTGAATATGAGGTTTGACATTGCAGCAAATAAATTGGTCTTAAAAATTAAGGATCCAGTGTAGCTCAATGGATTGAGTGCGGGCCTGCGAACCACAGGATCGCGGTTCAATTCCCAGTCAGGATACATGCCTGGGTTGCAGGCCAGTTCCTAGCAGGGGACTCACGAGAGGCAACCATACATTGATATTTCTCTCCTTCTCTCCTTCCCATCCCCTCTAAAGATAAATAAATAAAATCTTTAAAAAAATTAAGAATCCAATCAGTGACAATGAACTTGGGATTGTGGTATTAATATAAACCATTTTATACCCATACAGATTATAACATTATAATAATCAATTCAGAAACTAGAATCGTTAAAATTTATAAATATATATACCATCATATATATGTATAATTTTATATCTTTATCTATACATAGTTAAATAATGATATTTTAGACTTTAAAACAAATAAAAATCAAACTTGTCATCGGCAGATTTGAATTAAACACTATTGATAATGCTTTAACCAGAAGAAAAATCAGCACAGATTTAAAGTACTGGGAACTGCCCTGCTTGGTTTCAGAAGCTGTAACCTCCCCATGGCTACGGCTGAGTGAGAGACCCTGGGACCATAAGACGCTAAGGAGACAAAACTTATCTTCCTGGTAGGGATGCCACCTCCGCCCCCTTTACTTCACCCTGCTTGGCCCTGAGCAGATGACTGGTTAGCCAATGACCAGTAAGATGCCTCAAGAGAGAGACAACCTAAGACATCTGGGTGAATGAAGGGGTTGTGAAGGGGCCATGAGGGAAGGACTTGGGGGACTATAAAAAAGGGGGTGATGGGCCCTCATTCCTTGGCTTTGACATAGCTGGAGTCCTCATCCTGTCTGTAAGAAGTCTCCTAATCTCTTGGCTGCCTTATGTCTGTTGCCTGACTTAAACCTTAAACAATGCTGGAGGGTGGTGCAGCCTTGGTCAAGAATGGGCAATTCCCTAGTGTGATCAGGCCTAAGAAAGAATGATAAAATCCTGTGAAACCTACTCTGCTAAGAATGCTCTCAATTTTCTGATAAGGATCCAAGCATAAAATGAGTTTGTTTCCTAAAGTTTTATGGCCTTTAGCTATCTGACCCTCACTCAAAATAAGCCCTCACAGTTCTTTTAATGTTATCTATTGTTTGATCATTACTGTCTGACACTGATTGATGAACTTTACCTGTATTCTTATGTAAATTGAACCCAATAAAAGCCCACTGAGGAACAGGTTCAAGACCCTTCTCCTCTAAGAGACTGGCCTTCTTTCCTCCTCAAGCAGATCGTGTCTCTGTAGACTTATTCTCATTCATGATGGCCAGGGCGGCTCTGCTGGACAAAGCTCCCACACATAAAAGCAGAAAGATGTGATTAAAATAACTAAAAGTCAAATAATATGTATAGGTGGAATAAATAAGTACTATCTAAAATAACACTAATGATGTTTTTAGTTTTAAAATTATATTTTATATATACGAATGTGTTGTGACTGTTCTAGGCTGGACAGGTCCCAGGACTTGGGAAAATTCCCAGAGCTATGGGAAAGCCTGACAGGCCTTCCTTCACGAGTGGGGTGATCCATGCTGCAGGGAGCCCCAGTTCCCATATATACTAAAGGCACACAAAGCCAGCAGGAGGCCAAGATATTGTATAACTCAGGATGATTCTACAGGTGGGCCTACTCAAGGCTATGGGAATGCTGCTTACCTTAGTTGCCCAGACATCTGGGTGAATGAGCCTGACTGACTCTGTTTATCCTACAATGAGTATAGGTAAAACATGTGAGCCCTGGCTGGTGTGGCTCAGTGAGTGCCAGCCTGCAAACCAAAGGGTCCCTGGTTCATTTCCCAGGCAGGGTATATGCCTGGGTTTCGGGCCATGTCCCTAGTAGGGGACCTGTGACAGGCAACCACACAATGATGTTTTTCTCCCTCTCTTTTTCACTTCTTTCCCTTCTCTCTAAAAATAAATAAAATTTCTAAAAATATATAAATAAAAAACATGTCAGCATTAGTGTTAAGTTGGTGGTTGCAATTGAATATAAAGTGTTCAAAGGTCTTTTTATTGTGTGGAAAATACTAAACATACAACTTTATTAGTCTTTAATTAGTTTGCATTATGTTTCTAATATCTAGTTTTTTCATTATAATAAAGGTAAAATATCATTTCACTAAAAAGGAAAAATATAGACAGCACATATAATCTTAATAATAATTAATCCAAAGCAAAGTAAAAGAGATCAAAAAGGAAGGATGAATATTTAGGAAAAACAGACTATAAGTAGCAGGTTTGTAGAGTTAAACCCAATTATATCAGTAATTATATTGAATAGAAATAGATTAAATATTTCATTTGAAAGACAAAGGTTGTATATCTGAATACAAAAACAAAACATCACATATCCTGCTTAAAAAAATTCTTAAATTTAAGAAAACATGAAGGTTAACAATAGACAGATACAACACCAGCCAACACTTACTGAAACATAAGTGATTTAGCTGTAGTGATATCAGGTAAACTTTAAAGAGAAAGTATTACTAGAGATAAAGAAAAATATATAAAATTACTGAGCCAACAAGAATATTTAACTTTTCTAAATATGCATGAAACTAGTAGCATAGCCTAAAATACATAATGTAAATATCAACAAACAAAAGAGTAAATTGAAGAGTTTTTAACAGTCAACTTTCAATAAATGGAAATATAGGGAAAAACAAAGCAATGCTTTAGACAGAGCTGTCATATATATATATACTTTATATCATGTAAATGGTAGTTAACATAAATATGTAAATGTTTATGTTTATAATGTAAATAAACATGTATGTGTATCGTGTAAATAAAGTTAAGCAAGCTTTAAGTTTAACATTTGCTTAAGCTTTGAGTTAAGCATTTGTTTATAATTCTTTCACCAACATTTATTAAAGTAAGTAGAAGTAGCCAGATTAGATACAGAAGAGAAAATAACAGTCTTTCTCATTAAGAAACTCACAAAATGAGGAAGATATAAGTAGATTACTACCTAACAGAATAACAGAGTTCACAGTTACCATGGAGGTATGGGATAGGAGTTACAGAATTCAGAAGAAGGTATACTTCAGTTTATTTTGAAATGTGAAGAACAATTTTTTTATAAAGTATTTTTTTAAAGATTTTATTTATTTATTTATCTTTAGAGGGGAAGGAGAGGGAGAGAAACATCAATGTGTGGTTGCCTTTTGTGCGTCCCCTGCTGGGAGTTGGCCTGCAGGGAACTGGCCTGCAACCCAGGCATGTGCCCTGACTGGGAATCGAACCGCGATCCTCTGGTTCGCAGGCCCACGCTCAATCCACTGAGCTACACCAGCCAGGCCTGAAATGTGAAGAACAATTTAAAAAAATGACAGAACACAGCCGTTAAAGAGTAGTAAAGCCCTTGGAGAGTGATACTGTGTTTCAATTGTTTTGAATTATTAGTCTTTAGCACATCTGAGAACTGTTTTTCACCTGAAAAATGGAATAAAGGCTATTCCAGGCAGATGAACACTGCTGCGAGAGAGCAGGGAGCCTCAGGGACCTGCTAATTCCGCACAGGTTTTCTGGGGCCCATAAGAAGAAAAGGCAAGTTGGAAAGCAGGCATTGAATGAATTCAGGTAACTGTGACCTCTGGGAGGTTTGCAGTTCTTTCTGAAAGTCACAAAGGCAACGACACATTCACATATCTCCCTTTAAAAGAAATATTTTATAGCTCAAGTTTGAAAAAAAAAAGGAAATGAAAATGGGTTATTTCCATGAAGTATTGCTCTAAATAAAATGTGGAAATTTTGACTATTGATTTTTAAAGCTCAGGAACATGTTTAATAAATATGGTTGAAATTTTCTTTTCTTCGGAAATGCCCATTTCCTTTTGTGTAATTATTTAAATAATATGAAACATTACTAGGTATCACAAATTATACACCAAATATTTTGACTGAAATACTTTTTCTACTGTTGTAGTTGTTTGAAAATCAAATACACTAAACAGAGTTTTTACAAATAGTCTCAAAGTTAAGTGAAGATTAAAAAAAGAAAGTTGACACAAAGAGCAAATATTATCCTAAAATGACACTTTTATGAACCTCACACCTTAATTACATTTTCACAAGTATAGGCTTTTTGGTAAATAATGTATTTTCTAGTTAAATGATAGATTTTGGCCCAAGTGACTATATTATACCAATTTTAACAGATAAAATTACAGCTATTACTAAAACATATGTAAGTCCATCTAGAAAGATTTAAACAAAAGTTATGTGTACTGTAACAGGAATGCATAACTCTCAAACTAATGCAAAAGAGCCAAGCTTTAAATCCTTTATTAGCTATAAAACAAATATCTTGTGAAGAGAAATATGAAGGGAAATATTGTAAACCATTCTTTTTTTTCTTTACCTTGAAAAAGAAAATCAAAACTTGCCTTTTATTGATGCATCAGTGGACCCCCGATTTGGGAGGGGTGGTAAGATCAGTACCACACTCCTCATCAAAGTGAACTATTCCTTATTAAAAGAACACATCTAAAGTCATTATCTGTGTTACAATTGACAAAGTCACAATGTAATGAAAAATTTTGACAATATTCCTTTATGTAGTTATTGAAAATTTTACAAAAATTTGCAGAAGTGTATAAAGTTGTTAGAGTCAAGCATTCTTATACAGGTTATGGGTTTCAGAACCCACTACCTCTAATCCAATGACACCTTGGCATATCTAATTTAAGTGTGATAAGGAGTTTGAGAAAATGGCAGAAGCAGAGAAGTCATTCTTTCATCCCATCTTGCCCTTCTTCCTTGAAACTGGTCATAACACCCTCAGGAGAGAGGCACTCTCCCAATACCCAGAGGAAAGAACACCCTTGAGTCAAAGGGCACTGAGAAGGATTCAAACAGGCCTTGCTCAGTTTCCTCCCTGGTTTAACATACTTACCTCATACCCCTTAACCTATCATATTTTTACACAACCTCTTTATCAAATCCAGCACAAAACACACATGTCTAATCATTTCTTAGGGTGTGAATTTCCTTAGTAAGTCTCCTGTATCTTGTAAAACTTACATGAAATAGATTCATATGTTTTTCTCCTGTTAATTGGTCTTTGTCAGTTAAATTTTCAGACTTACACAGGGACCTCACACATGGAAAAAACTTGTATTATGGGGAAAAAGAGAACAGGTGCCAAAAATAGAATTCAAAATTTGCCAAATGGTTTTGAAAGTGGTATTACATCTAATTCTGTTCATAAATTATGATTGAATCTTATAAATGTACTTTCTATGATAGGATATTTAATTAACTGATAAACTGTAATGGCTACTCTGCATCAATAACTAAGTCAATAATCTGCAATTTTAAAATTCCCTAAATGTGCATTTGCAGGACACACTACAACAGCTCTAAGACCTTTTGGTCCTATTGGAACACTGACCTGAAATTTACAAAGTCATTAACTACTATTTACACGATAGGCTGGAAAAGCTTTTGCACCAAGTCAGTGACCTGTTTCTTCAAAATGCTTGAGCATATTCCCTTGCGAGATCATGTTTCCCCTTTTTTTAAAAAATGACTCTCAGTTTGTATTTCCTTTAGAACAGAAAAGTTATGTCCTATTTTTTCAGTAATGTGTAAAACAAAGATTTACACAATAAGTTTTAATAGGCCAGGTGAAGTTATTAGTATACTAGGATAATATTTCCATGTTCAAATCAACACAAATGCATATTTATGTATCTGACAAACCATAAATCTTGTGTTTGAGTCCATCTTTTTGTCCTATACTGTATTTCCCTATAACATTCTACTCCTTCACACATATATTAAAACTATCCAGCTGGTCTATATTCACAAAATTGCTTAAATATTTATATATTTAATACATCTTGCCCATGTCCGTGAAATTAGTCTTGCTCAGAAATCTTGTTAGGATATTCTTTGTATCTTTACTTATCTCCTTTTTAATCATAACTTGTATCACAATTTTTGGGTCTGTCATTATTGCACAGCTTCTTTCATCTAACTCCTATTTTATTTATTGGCCAGGCCTCACCTTCCTATACAAAGTGCTAAATAATTATTTGCTCTACAGTATTATATTATATTAAAATACTTCCAATAAAGTAATTATTGACAGACTTTGCAGCATTTTTGTTCCCATATCATTTTAATTTTCTTGTGGCAAAATATTCGAAATACTACATCCATCTGACACTTAAGATATTAGTAATTATTGAAATATTAAAATAATTAATAAATTATGAGTTTATTTAATGGCTTAATAACTATTAGCATATCCATCTCATACTTTTATACATTTATATAATAAAATACAAATACCTTAAAATTTTTATTGCAGGTACAAATAGGTGTATAAATGTAAATCATACTGATTTTATTTTCTTTAATTTTAAATGAGAATGTTAAATTAGTTAAACTGGATAAAAGACATGAGCTATATTCCTGACTTCAATTCAAACTCTGGTGACTCCTTCCCTCCACTCCAAAACTCAGAAAATGACCAAACAGTAAAAATATTACATAATACTCTCAATTTTCTTGGCTGATTTTTCTTGTTTCAGTCACAGTTCACCAGTCTTTTCCATTTTGTTTTTAACATTTGTTGAAGATTTTTGAAAATATATGTCAGAGTTCTCTGTATTGCTTTATTAATTGAATCTATAGTGAGACATAAAGAGAAGCGAGACAAAAAATGTTTCTCGAAATATTTTATTAAAAAGTGTGTTTATATATCTATTAGCATTATACTGTATATGTGGAGATTTAGTTTATACTATTTCACAGTAAAATTTTGTTCTTCCTACTATTATTCAATATCAGCTAATGAAATTATTTTTGACATTCAACATGTAATGCAGAATATAATCCAAGTCAATTGGAGATTTTTGTTCTTTTCCTGGGTCATAACTCTTTAGTATCTGCCACAATTAGGAAGACTTGGGAATCAAATTCATGAGCCAGTTTTTAATGATGCTTTAAAAATAAAAATGATTTTTAGAATATGCAAATAAGTTTAACTAGGCATCTAAATTTCCGGAAGGAGAGCTGCTGATCTTTTGAACTCTCTGTTGATAAGCATCTTGAAGCTTGTTAAAATTTCTGCAAAATTACTGGTAGTATTCCATCCAGTACACGAGATTTGGGAAAGCATAATACTGACTTTTATTTCTCCTCCTCTGGCTGGGTGGTAATAGAACTTACAATATCTTAGAGATGTGTTACATTTCTTCAGTCAGGACTTTCCTATCTTTTATTTTATTTAAACTCTACTAAGGAAAATAAATATGATCATTCTGTTTCCAGCTACAAAATGTTTCTATTGGGCATCACATTTATGAAATTTCTTTTTCCATTCTTACTGAATATTTCCATTCCCATTTTTCAATGTCTTCTTTCTTATTCCAGTAGTAATACTAGAACCCCAGTAATGAAATAAAACAAGGTAGTGTCATGCAAATTATAACCTTAAAAATTAAAATTGCATTTTTATTAATTTCTTTGGTGGTGAATTTTATAGGCAATGAATCCAGCCAGTGGCAGGTCTCCCCTAAGATCGGTCTCTCATACATAAGCAGTTCCCCAAGCTTTAGTGGATTCAGCATAAAAGTAGACTCTTACCTCAAGCCAGAAAAGGATGCTGATGAAGGAATTCTAACACTTTAAATCTTGCATTATTTATGTACTACATAGCCCAGGAAGAGAATGATCTGCCATAGCCATAAAGATGAGATAATAAATTCTTTGGCTTTAAGGTAACAAAATAAAAAGGCAATGACCTTTAGCTAATAATCTCTTGCAAGAAAGGTCAACAACTGCCTAGAGGGAAAAAAGCTAAGCTTAAAGACTATTACTAAATTTTTAAAAATCCAACTTTCATAACGATTTGTCTAATTTTGTCAAAAGAAAATGGGTGTGATGTTATAGCATTAATAAAGTATTTAGTGGTGCATAATTTAGTGCTCAGGTATAACCATTAAGAGAGTAAACCATGGTACCAAATGCTAAAAATAATTAGAAGTAATAAAAAGTTAACAAATTACCATGTAAAAAGGGAATAGCCTTAAATATCACCCAAAACTATCTGATTTTTTAGAAACCCAGAAAATAAAAATGTTAAGAACATACCAAGACTAGGTAAACAATTCAGGAATTTATGAATCTATGTTATAAGAAGTAAACACAGTCATGTTAAATTAGATTTTTTCCCATAGCAGTGGAAACTTTTGATTTCTAAAATTATTAGTATAACTATCACAATAAATATAAAAGCCAAGTTGGTTTTGTCTTAAACATTTAAATACAAAGATTTAAAAAATTATTTTAAAAATTATGTTCATAATTAAAGGAAAACTAAACAGAAACTATGTATATGGTCATTGGAATGGCAGGTTGGAACTCATAAGCTCCTGTGTGGCTTTAACAACAAAAAAAGAAAAGCAAACTTAACTGTCAGTGGCTATAAAAGTAACATATATCTTTTTTCTAGAAAATGAATAAACTTTTTTTAGTCAAGTTAATGAATCTTGTAATTCATATTAAGATCATGTCTATGCACAATCAAAGCAGTTGTTTTAGCTTATAATTTCAGTCAAAATGAACTGAGTGAAAAAGGAATATATTACTTTATTTTTGAGCTTTATTAAAAAGCCTATTTAATCTTTATGCATTATATGATGTATGCATATATATAAAATATACACATAAATTATAAGGTTATCCTGTATTTTGAACATATTACCAACAGCAACATTTACAAGAACACAATACACAAATACTCGAAAGACACAGAGGAAGAAATATTACCAAGCATCCAAAAGGGATGTTTGAGAACAGAACAGTACATTTAGCAGAGATGATCATGATGCTGCCATAGACACACAAACTACTTCAGATTAATGTATTTCTCAACCTATGCTGTTGGGAAAGAAGTCAGGGCAACAGCAAACAAGTGACTGGGAGTCTGGGCAGTAGTCCGATAACAGAGCAACAGAGTAGACACAAAAGCGAGAAGAAATAGAGATGCAATATTGCTCTTCCAAGGAAGTTGTTCGGACTGAGATCTACTGCAGTGTAGACTGTCCCCACAGAAGCATTTCCCCTGGTTAAAAAATCCTTTTATTGTTTCTTGGTAAATTCCTATGACATAAAGATTTAACTGAAAATCAGTTAAAAACAATTCTGAAAAGCCCTGAAATATATGACTTAGTTGTACATGTGTATAAACATTTTTCCTTCTACTTTTCTCATTCCTAAGTATTTAATAAGATATGCCACTTACCCTCATTGTTCTGTTCCCACTTTATTCTTCTAGGTAAAATTTAGTAGCATGCAAGTGAACTGCAAGATATGAAATCATATTAAATATATTTATTACCTTTGAGAAAATTGATATATCTTTATTATATAGTATTTTCACCCAAGAAAGTAAAACAATTTGCTTTCCATATTCAAATATTATTTTATATTTTTCTATAAGACATTTATAGTTTTTTATAGATTGTGTTTTGCTCTGTAATGTCTTTTTTTTTTAAAGAAGGAGTGTGTAATTACTTTGTAGGAAGAATTTTTTTTTAAAGATTTTATTTATTTATTTACCTTTAGAGGGGAAGGGGAGAGGGAGAGAAACATCAGTGTATGGTTGCCTTTTGTGCGTCCCCTGCTGGGAGTTGGCCTGCAGGGAACTGGCCTGCAACCCAGGCATGTGCCCTGACTGGGAATTGAACCACGATCCTCTGGTTCACAGGCCTGTGCTCAATCCACTGAGCTACACCAGCCAGGGCCTGTAATGTCTTAAAATTATTATTTTATTCACTCTTCTGAGTAAAATATGATCTTTTCCAAAATCCCTTCCTAGAGGTTATAAGTAACAAAAAAGAAAAATATTATTTTAATATTAATTATGATTAACTCATATTATAATATAACCTTATTATTCTGTGTTAAAGGTTTTGGGAATTTTCATTTGCAAAAATCATACTTATAATTTACATTTCTATGTATATGAGTATGATTATAAATTTTTGATATTTCATTTCTAGCTTTATACAATTAGGTGATTTCCATTTACTCTATTGTTAAATATAGCTTAAAACTATTTGAAGCGTACAAATCCATCTCATTTGAGATAGAATTCAGTTGTGAATTGTCAGCTGCTTATGGGTTTTTTAAGGTTTTTCTTTAAGTAGCTTTCCATTATTTAAGGTCTTTGCAAGTTTTCTTTTTTACATCTTCTTGGGTTTGTTTTAGTAATTTAAATTTAGCTATAAAACCATTCATTTTTTTTTGTCTAGATTTTTAAATTTGTGTCAAAAGAGTTAAGCATTGTATTTCCAAGGTAGTTTAAAATTGCCTGCCTAATCTTTATTTCTTTCCCTTTTTTCTTCCTGAGGTCATGTGATATTTATCTATTTTCTTTATCTTTTCAAAAGAAAATAAAAAGTATTGACTTAAATGTGGTATAGTTTGTTCTCTCCTGCTTTACCAATTTTATCTATATGGTTTTTATTTTTTTCTTTTGGCTTATTTTTTAAAATTCTTAAGTGGAATAATTATTTTACTTTAGTCATAGTACTAACTAATGAAAAAATTTACATGACACATTTTCCTATAAGTACTGATTTTGCTGTGAGCCGATATTATGTTATGACATTTGGCACTTTTTTATTGCTTTCAAAATGGTTATAATCTTTTTTTAATTTTTACTTTGATCTAAATAATAAGTGATAAAGTACTTCTTAGTTTTCAGTGATGCAAACATTATATTTAGTTATATTTTATAACCAGAAAATAAAGTCTATAGAATGGGCAAATTTTGCACTTTTACTTTGCCCGATTTTCAGAATGTAATATATACATATGTGTAAATGACTGCACAGACAGCACGTAGCACCAAGAAACCGACACTGAGTAGCACATGGGGGTGAGATCCATCACTGAAAATCTGGTAAGTCTCCTTTGTGCCACCCCAAATCTCTACCTAAACACCGAAAGTGACTGTTAACTTGGCTTTTTTGTCAGCATTTACTTTTGCCTGGTTTTAACTTTTATATAAAAAGAAGGATACAGTATGTATTTCTTAATGATCTTCCTCTCGATATCATATTTTAAAATTAATCCATGCTCTTTTATGTTATTATGGCTTATTTATTATATTTGTACAAATATATACAATTTTACTGTCTGAATATATTATGATGTATTATTTTTCTAACATGAATGGACATTGCTTTATTATGAATTTAGAATGATTACAAAAAACAGCCTTTCTAAATAATCTTATACATGTGTTTTGATACACAAGTGATATAATTCTCTTAGATTAATGCTGAGGAGTGAGTGGATAAAAAAGCTGTGGCATATTTATGCAATGGAATACTACACAGCCATTAAAAAGGAAATATTGGGTTTTGCAACAGCATGGATGCACCAACAGAGCATTATGCTAAATGAAATAAGCCAATCAAATAAAGACAGGTACCGTATGATTTCACTTATATGTACAGCTTAACGAACAACATAGAAACAGAAGCGTAGATACATATAATAGACTGACAGCTCTCAGGTGGGCTGGGGTTGAGGGGGAACAAGAGTTGAAGGGGTTAAGCAAACATACAAATGCACCATATTTTGCCATTTATAATACACACCCACATTTCTGACCCAGACTTTCATTATAAAAAATGTTTCATTTTAATTTTAATGCATTTATTTATTTATATTTAGATACTTGTTTTTCTATTATAAAGAGATTTTAACATTTATTTTTGAACATATTATGGTACAAGAAATTTTATGTAACAAATCATTACAAGACACAAGAACAGATACAAGGTATTTCAGGTATCAACCATGTATAATACATATCCTTATTTTTCCCTCAAAATTTTGGGCAAAAAAGTGCACACCAGGCATGGAAGAAGGCAGTATATAAAACACATAGACACAGACAATGATATGGTAATATGGTGATAGCCGGAGGGAAAGAGGGCTGGGAGAAGATAGAGGTGGGCAAAAGGGGATAGCTGGGGACAGAAAGAGACTTTACTTTGGCCAGTGGACACCTGGTGCAGTATGCAGATGAGGTTTTATTGAGTTGTACACTTGAAACCTGGATGGTTTTGTTAACAAATGTCTCCCCAATAAACACAACAAAAACAAACAAACTGACAAACAAACAAAATACTTAGGAATGAACTTTTTTTAGTGAGGACTTTAACAGCGTAAAAAGACCCAATCAGAAATGAAGGATACATTGATTGAAATACAGAACAATTGACAGGGAAACAATGATAGAGTGAATAAAGCCAAGCACCACCTCAATGATTTGGAACATAAGGAAGCAAAAAACAACCAATAAGAATAACAAGAAGAAAATAGAATCCAAAAA
The DNA here is from genome assembly GCF_014824575.4 of Sturnira hondurensis. NCBI lineage: Eukaryota > Metazoa > Chordata > Mammalia > Chiroptera > Phyllostomidae > Sturnira > Sturnira hondurensis. The sequence goes on from NW_028077910.1 coordinate 2,530,334, forward strand.
ACAAGGATAGTGTAAGTGGCCTCTGGGACAACTTCAAGTATTCCAACACCAGCATCCTAGGGGTACCATAAGATGAAGCGAAAGATCAAGAAATTGGAAATCTATTTTTTAAAAAAGACGAAAGAAAACTTTCCTGATTTGGTGAAGGAAATAGACATGCAAAGCCAGAAAGAACAGAGTCCCAAACAAGATGGATGTAAAGAGGCTCACTCCAAGTCATATTATAATTAAAATGTCAAAGTGTAAAGATAAAGAGAGAATCTTAACAGCAAGAGAAAAGCAGTCAGTTACCGCCGAGGAATTCTCCCTCTCGACCCTCTCCTCAACCACTATAACCACTCATCTTTCCATTTCTGTAATGTTGTCATTTCAAGATCATTGTATAAATGGGTTTATACAGTATGTAACCTTTTGACTTTGCTGTTTTGCATACAGTATAATTGTCTGGACATTAATTTATATGTTTGTGTGTATCAATAGGTCATTTCTTGTTACTGCTGACTAGCATTTCATGGTATGGATGTACCATAGTTTTTTTGTAATTGTTTTATTTTGTTTGTTTTATTAAACCACTCACCTATGGAAGGAAATCTGGGTTGTTTCCAGTTTGGGGCTACTAAAAGAAAGTGCTATAAATATTCCCATACAGGTTTCATTTGTTTGCTTTTTTTTTTGTTGTTGGGAGGGGACTTAACAATTTATTTCTGTGAGATAAATACACATGAGTGAATTTACTGGTTGCATGTTAATTTTTTTAAGAAACTGAAAAATTGTTCTCCAGAGTGACTATACCATTTTATGTTCCCACAGTTATATATGAGTATATATCCATCCTTGCTAGCACTGTGTGTTTTGTCAATACTCTTTTATTTGGTCTTTCTAATAGGTATATAGTGATAAATAAATCTGGTTTTAATTTAAGTTTCTCTAATGACCAATGATGTTGAACACGTTTTAACGTGCTTCTTTGCCCTTTGTTTCCTACCTTTGATGAAAGTTCTCTTCACGTCTCTTGTTCAGTCATATGGATCTCTGTTGTGTGTGGGTGAGTTTTTAGAGTTTGTTATATATTTGAGATACTGGTCCTGGTCAGATATGTGTTATACCAATATTTTCTCCAATTTTAAAGCTTATCTTTTTATCCTTTTAGCAGGATCTTTTACAGAACAAACTTTTCTAATTTTGATGAAGTATAATTTATCATTACGAATCAAAATTAACCAAAATTGATCATCTATGAGTCATGCCTTACATACTATGACCAAGAACTCTTTTCTTAGTCTTAAAAATGATTTCTCTTTTCTTTTTCTTAAGAGTTTTTTTTAGTTAAATATTTACAACCAAGTCTCTTTTGTGTAAGAGGTGAAAATCAAGTTGAGGGTGATTTTCTTTTTGCCTGTGGATGCCCAATTTCTTAGGCACCATTTATTGAAAAGACTATCTTTCCTCAATTGAACTGCTTTTGTACCTTTTGCAGATATCAACTGGCACGCTATTTTTGTGAGTATAGTTTGGGGGTTGCTATTTTGTCCTGTTGATCTATGTGTCCATTCCTCTATCAATTCCACAGAGTCAAGGAGCCAGCAGGACTGGTTTCTTCTAGAAGATCCAGAGGTGAATCTGTCTCTTGCCTTTTTGAACTTCTCCTGGCTTCTAGCCTTCCTTAGCTTGTGGGTGTGTTACTCCAATCTCTGCCTTCATTGCCACATTGCTTTCTCTGCTTCTGTCATTTAAATTCCCTCTGCTTTCCCTCTTATAAAGACACCTGCGCTGACATTTAGGAACCATGCGAGTAAGCCAGAGAATCTCCCCATCTCAAGAGCATTAACTTAATAACACTTGCAAAGTCTTACTTGCCATTTATGGTAACTTTTACAGTTCCCAGGGATTTGGATCCGGATATCTTTGCAGGTCATTATTCAGTCTACCACATGGGACATGATTTGCATGTCATATAATTAACTTAATTTCAGTATAGAATTTAATGTTTTTTGGTAAATTTGAAGAATTGCGCAACCATAAGTACCATCTACTTAGAACATTTTCTTTACCCCCAAAAGAAACATTATGCCAATTTGTAGTTACTCTTTCTGTTCCCAGTGCTAGATAATTTCTAAGGTATTTTCTGTCACTATATATCTGTTTATTTCTTATATGGTCATTTAATATAATCATATATGTAATTTGGGGTCAGGTTTCCTTTACTTAGCATAATATTTTGAAGTTTATCCATGTTCTATTATGTATCAGTACTCTATCCTTCTTGTTGGTAAATATTATTTCACTGTATATATCATATTAGGTTTATCCCATTTGCCACTGATGGATATTTCTATAATATTTACTTTGTGCTCATTATTTAAAATGCTCTTGTAATCACTTGTGTGAAAGTATCTGAAGGGGCATACATTCTCATTTTTTAAAATAGAAATCCAAGTGTGGTGTTACTGAGTCCTATGGTAATGTATGTTCAACATTTTAAAAGTTTTCAAGCAGTGTTTCAAAGTGACTGCAACATTTTGCATTTCAATAAGCAATATATGAGTGTTGTAGACCTCTCTGCCTGGTTTTAGGAAGTGTATCTCCATCCCTTGTAGCTAAGGGCCAGGGACGACCTTTGGAATGGGAGCTGCAGGAGACAAAGCTTGTTTCTGGTGGCAAATGCTGCCTCAGTTTCCTCTCCCTGCCCCCAAAGCCTGGTTGGAAGTCAATGACAGGTAAGACCCCCACAATGGGGGACAACCTAAGCCAGATTCCATCACTTGGGAGGCCTTCATGGAAGGACTGGGGGGGCTGCGACAAAGAGCAATGGACTCCCCACCCCCAGCTTTGTCAAAGCCTGAGCCCCCATGTTCTCTGGGAGAACTACTTCCTGGCTCTAATCCCCTTAAGCCTGAATACCTGTTGGGGACAGGTGCAGCTCCTTGCCTTGCTAGAGCATGTCCTGGGGAAAATCTGGCATCACAAAGAATTCCTGATAAACCTGTGAAATCTGCTCTGCTAAGAGTGCTTTCATTCATATGTTAAGGATTTGAGCAAAAAACCCTAAAACTCTGTTCCTGACAGACTCTGATTCATAGTAAGCCCTCAGATTTCTTTGAAATGTTATCTACTGTTTGATCCTTGATGCCCTGTATTCCTGTGTAATTAGAACCCAATAAAAGGCTATGGAGGAAGGTGTCCGGGGCCTTTTTCTTCTCGGAGAAACTAGCTGCTGCTGGCCTTTTTCTCCTGAGAAACTGGCCACCAGCCACGGCCTTTTCCCAGCAGGGAAAATGGCCACCCCTCTTCCTCAAGCAGATCACGTCATGTCTTGGACATGTTCATTCTCATCCGTGGCACCCAGGGGGACTTGGGAGAGAAAAGTCGCTCCCACCTATGAGGGTTCCAGTTTCTCCTCATTCTTGACAAGACTTGTTATTGCTTCTGTTTTTTATTAAAACCATTTCATGAGGTGTGATTTCAATACACTTATTTAATGGCTAATGGTTTTAAGCTCATTTCCATGACCTTATTATCCATTTTATGTACTATTTTGTGAAATGGCTATTCAAATAATTTGTGTGCAAGGCGGGTCCTGTACTGCGACAGGCAAGGAGCCTGGTTTTGAGGAAGCCGTCCTGGAGGCTGGAACCCCAGTGGCTGACCAGGCATTAGGGCAAAGCTGGAGCCACTTCCAGCCTAGAGGTTAGGTTTGTGGGAGTCAGCCTAGTGCTGGAGCAGGTCAGGGAGCAGGGGCTGCAGTTGTTGGCCTGGCCAGGAGAGTCGGTTTCCAAATGCCCACCTGGTGTACAGGAACAGGTCAGTACTGGGGTGGATCGGGAGCCTGAGTTCGCAGGAGCCATAGGATTAGCATGGTGCTGAGGTGGGCCAGTGCTGGGGTCCCTGGTAAAGCTGGTTCACATCACCATCCTCCTCCTACAGGGAGGTTCTCTCCCAGCACTGGTCTGCCCAGGCATCACGGGGGAAGACCCATAGGGGTAGTGTGAATCTGTCTTCTCTATCATCCCCCATGCATCTTTTCTTATTTCTGTGCTTCTTCCAAGTGTGTAACCCCTCACCTGGAATCCTTGGTTCTTCCATAGATGTGCAGACAGTTGCTTAAATTGATATTTCCAGGAGGGTCATGTGACAAAAATTCTTATGCTACCATTTTTCTGACATCATTCCAGTAATAAAATTTTCTAAATAAAAAAGACTTTCTTTCACATTCTGTGATAGATGTTAAAAATATGTAAATATTTTGGCAATGTTATGGAACCACCAAGCTGAAGACAACTGCATTAAATCCATATGCCAATCACATTCAAGCTCTTGTCACGCTCATATAGAAGTTCCATAGTGGCTAAAGTAAACGGAAATCCTCATGCCACTAATTTTTCTACATCTTAACCTAGAATACTGCATGGTAGATTTGAAAAGACACAGGATTTCAAAATGTTATATAATCTTCCCTGGAAATCACATTTTGCTACTCTAGATAAAGAACATAGACTGAAACTCATGAGACTCATACATTTTTATATTCTAATGAAATGTTATTGTTATTTCTAATAGCAAGACATACTATTGTGTGTATGTATGTGTATACATATACATATATAATATATACACATATATTGTGTGTATATATGTGTATATATACATATATACACATATATTGTGTATACATATACATATACATCATTGGTAATCATTGGCTTGGTAATCACTGGCTTCAGAACTCATCAAACCTGGTAGTGTTGCTTGCTTGCCACTCCTTGGAATGAATCAATGACAAGTACTGATGTACCACTATATATATAAATTAGCTTCTATTATTAAATAAAACAATGGGATTTGTGGTCACCTAATCAGGACAACTTTTGTTTCTGTTCTGTAGATCTTTCTGTTCTGGAGAACTCACACAGGGCTACAGATCTCACCTACACCATCAGCTGATTGCATCCTGACAGTAGACCTGTGAGGTATGTAATACAACTGAGGACATTGGTCAAGAATGTACAATTGAAGTGTTCCCATAACTATGTATTATTTTGGCATTTCTTCTTTTGAAAAATGCAAGGACAAAACCAAGTCTCGCATTGTGTTAAATGTGTAGGTACAATTATTTACAAACAGTCATTGATCACCAGTTTGAGAATTTACATTAAAGAACTATCAAAGATATAGGCATCTCACTCAATTCTTAACATAAAAAATAATCCAAGGATAACATTTCAGGAAATTTTTATAATTTATAAACAATTAGATGTTATCGTAAGATAAAGTTATATATATATATAATATATAATATTCAAAATGGATAATAATTCTTATTATACTTTGAATGTACACTTTTAAAATTCTTCACCAAATTGATAATAAATAAGATGTAAATAACTAAATTGTATCCCTTCAAAATTTATATGTTAAGCCTTAACCCCCAGTGTGAATGTAATTGAAGATAAAGTCTTTAAGGACACAATTACGGTTAAATGAGTTCATAAAGGTAAGGTCCTAATCCAATAGAATTGGTGTGTTTATAAGAAGAAGATACACCAAACCTCTCCCCTCTCTCAAACTCTCTTTCTCTCTCTTCACATGTGTAGTGGGATGGCCATAAGAGTCACACAAAAAGGGCCTCTCTGCAGGCTGGGAGGAGAGTCCTCACCAGAACCCCATAAGCACCTTGATCTTGGACTCACAGCCTACAGACTGTGAGAAACTGTCAGTTTCTGTTGTTTAAGCTATCCAGACTGTGGTATCTTGTTACAATAGACTGAGCAGACTAATACAGAGGCATGGATTTTATGTATTGTTTTAACATATATGTGGTGTGTTACCCAGTTACTTTAGAAGGGTTAGGAAAGGTTATGTTGTAGCAACATATAATCCCACAATTTAAGTGGCATATAATCACAGTGGTTTATTTCTTTGATCACATTTCATAACCACCAGGTCCTGGCTGTAACTTTGCTCGGTACTGATTTATCCTAGAATCCAGGATGACAGAGCAAAGCCTATTAAATAAATTGTTCATTGTGTAACAAAAACAAAAAAATAAAAACTCATAGTTAGCTATGAGCTGGCTCTTAAAACTTCTCTCTAAAATCACACATTTTACTTCTGTATACATGTCATTGGCCAAAGTAAACCACAAGATGTCAAAAGGCCAGGGAAGTATAATCCTCCTGTTAGGAAAGAGAATGAATGCATAACCTGCCACAGTAGAGTGAGTCACAAAACCATCTCAACTAGCAAAAGTATATAACTCTAGTTAAAATTAAAGCAACTCTTCTCTAAATGTTCAAACATAAGAGATGGTCAAATCAACTCTCATGTCACCACAAAATGGAGTATTATGGAGCTATGAAAAGAATGAGGAGTATGCCTATAATCTGATATAAAGTGATTATATGTATATATGTTGTGTGTGTATATATCTATTGCCCAAAGTGCATGCTGTGAAAACAAAATGCAAAAGTATATCTATGCTGCAACATCTTTCATATAAGAACAAAGAACTGTAAAAAGTCTTCATACTTCATTTCTTTGTGCAAAAAATACATGAAGCATAAACCAGAAACTAATGAGAGCAATGATCTGATGATGTAGGTGTAGTTAAGTTGGAAAGAATTAGGTAAATGGGAATGTGGTAATAAGGACGAGGGGAGAGGGAAACTTCTGTTAATATACTTTTTAGAATCACTCTGCTTCTCACACCATGAAAATATTTCACATACTCAAAAGTAAATAAATAAGTCAATCAACCAGGATATGGGAAAAACCTAAAATGCAATAAAAACAGTAACATAAGTTTAACTGTATTGCAAATGAATAACATAAGCAAAACGAAGTAGGTGAAATACAAGAACTAACTTAACTTTGGAAAACATTTCAACTGTGTACTATAAGGCTAAATGCAAAGGAACTATATACTAATACTGTGCTTTAGTTAGTATTTTCCCCCACAGGAGTACAGATTTACAATTTTGAAACTACTTTGAGAGCACAATAGGATTAACTAAATAAGCAATTATTTTTGGACATTGAGAAGCTTCTTATTGTGGGAGAAAGAAAGTAGGTACATGTTTTGTTTTTGTTCTTAATTATATTTCATTAATTTGCTATTATAGTTGTTCTAATTGTTCCCCCTTTGCCCTCCTCCACCAAGCACCTTGCCACCCTCAGGGAATCCCCACACCATTGTTCATGTCCAAGGTTCATGCATATATATTCTTTGGCTACTCCATGTGCTGCACTGTACTTTACATCCCTATGGCTATTCTGTAAATACCTAGTCGTACTTCTTTATCTTCTCACCTCTTTGCCCATTCTTCCCACACACCCCTCCCAACTGGCAGCCATCAAAATGCTCTCTGTATCCATGATTCTGTCCGTGCTCTTCTTGTTTGCTTAGTTTGTTCTTTAGATTCACTTGTTAATTGATACATATTTTTGCCACTTGTAGTTCATAGTTTTGATCTTCTTTTTCTCAAATAGGTCCCTTTAACATTTCATATAATAATGGTTTGATGATGACGAACTCCTTTAGTGTATTCTTGTCTGGGAAGCTCTTTATCAGCCATTTAGTTCTAAATTTTATCTTTGCTGGGCAGAGCAATCTTGGCTATAGGTCCAAGCTTTTCATGACTTTGAATATTCCTTGCCACTCCCTTCTAGTCTACATAGTTTCTTTTGAGAAATCAGCTGACAGTCTTATGGGAACTCCCCTTTAGTTAACTAAAATGATTTTCTCTTGCTGCTTTTAAGATTGTCTATCTTGAACATTTGGCATTTTAATTATGATGTGTCTTGGAGTTGGCCTCTTTGCATCCATCTTGTTTGGGACTCCCTGTGCTTCCTGGACTTGCATGTCTATTTTCTTCATCAAATTAGGGAAGATTTGTTTCATTATTTTTTTTCAAATATGTTTTCAATTTCTTGCTCTTTCTCTTCTCCTTCTGGCACCCTTTTGATATAAATGTTGGAAAGCTTGAAGCTATCCCAGAAGCTACTCACACTATCCTTATTTTGGGGGGAATTTTTTTTCTTCTTATTGTTCTATTAGTTGTTTTTTTTACTTCCTTATGTTCCAAATCATTGATTTGACTCTCAGCCTCATCCAGTCTACTGTTGTTTCCCCATAAATTGTTCTTTATTTCAATCAGTGCATCCTTCATTTCTGATTGAATCTTTTTTTGTGCTAGGGAGGTCTTCACTAAGTTCCTTGAACATCCTTATAACCAGTGTTTTGAAGTCTGCAACTGATAGATTGCTTATTTCCATTTTGCTTAGTTATTTTTCTGAAGTTTTGACCTGTTCTTTCATTTAGGTTATGTTTCTTTGTCTCCTCATTTGGGCAGCCTCCTTGTCCTTATTTCTATGTGTTAGGTAGAGGTGGCCACCTTTCTGTCTCGGTAGCATGGACTGATATAGCAGGTGTCCTATTGGGTCCACTGGCACAGCCTCCCCCATTAACCAAGTTGGGTACTAGATGTTCACCCTTTTTGTGGGCTGAGTACACCCTCTTCTTGTAGTTGAGGCTTGGTTGCTGTTGGCAGATCAACGGGAGGGATTTGCCCAGGCTAGTTGGTTGCAAGGACTGGCTGTGACCACTGACCTCCTGTGGAGGATGAGCTGTGCAGGGGCAGGTGATAGTGCTCTGACATGGTCTGTAGCTGTCACCTGGGTGTGCAAGTTCTAGAGTTTTCTAGGTGGTGCAGGCCAAGGTCAGCCTCAACCTGTGTTTTATCTGAGGCCGCCCTGTCTGAGCTATAAAGCAATCTGACACAGCTACTATTTGTGCTGGGCTTGGAGATTCCCAGGTGAAGCCAAGTTTTGAATGCAGTCTAATTGCTGCTATTATCCAGGGCTAGGGCCACTTGGCAAGAAGTATGGGGGCTGGGGGCTCACTGAGGCTGGCTCTTGCTTGTTTGAGAGGATTTAGAGAGTTTAGAAAGTTGAGAAGCATAAGCCAAGACCAACAACTCATTGGGAAAAGCAGATTGGGTGGGCCTGTAAGTTGGCTGAAGCAGAGACCCTGAGAATCTCCAAGTCAGGGCAAATAGTTAGCCAGGTAGATAGAGTCTCAGATATGGCACCAGCCTGCCATCTCTGTGGCTCTGTGGGGGGAGGAGGGTTCAAAAAGAAACAATGGCTTCTGACCACCTTTCTATTTAGAAGAAATCCATCCCCCAGGTCTTGCTTTGATGCCAGACACGTCAGTTCCTCCCTGTATGCCACTGGTGCCTTTTAAGCTCACACCCTAGTGCTGAAGCTCAGAGGGAATGAGTTTCAGTAAGTCCTTGTGGGTTCTTTAAGAGGAACTGCTTAGGACTTCAGAAATTTCTCCCACCAACTCAATACCTACTGATTTTGTAGTGAGAAGTTATAGGGACTTATCTTCCTGGCACTTCCTGGGTTGGGGGGTCCTGGTATGGGGCTGGGACTCCTTACTCCTGAGGTGTTCCCCCAAATTTTTATTCTCCACACATAGATGCGGGACTAGTCCATTCCATATCCTCACCCCTCCTACCATTCTGGATTGTTGTAATTTCTGTAATTCCATAGTTGTCTGACTTCCATTCAACTGATTTCTGACAGTCTTGAGTGAATGGTTGTCTTATATATTACTTGTAATTTTGGTGTGGTTGTGTGAGGAGGTGAGTGATGTTTACTTATGCCACCATCTTGACAGGAACCCTAGCAAAAGTAGTTACACATTTGAAAGGGAGAAGGCTAGAATAAACTCTGTGACATTAAATCAGGACCTGAGGTAATGTTATAGATAGAAATATATAGATATAGAAATAAATATCAAGGTATGTTTATTTATAGGCATACTTCATAACTCTAGTCACTGAGAGGGTATAGAAGAAGTATTAATACATAGCATTAACACAGATTTCGGTTTCCACATACCACTTACTAATGAAATGGCTGACACGAGGGTGAGGCATGGAGAAATAAAAGATGAGGCTGGAATATTTTGTGGTTCCCAAAAGTAATAAGATGCTTAGAAAAGAAATGAGGCATTTAGGGATAACTTGAAAGAGCTCAGAATGGCAAAATGAAACAGTTTGATCAATGATATGGATATGGTATTTGATTATATTTTATGTATTTATTATATGCTCATGTTTTATATACATTTAATATATCTGTATCCATTTTGATATAAATAGTTAATTGATTAAATAAATGAAAATGACAGAAGGGGGAGTTCTTCCTTGTGGTAATACTACAATTAACTGTGGAAGGAATGATGGAAATAGAAAATCGTCATTATGTCCATAGCCCAGTAACAATCATTGCAGGCAAAAATCATTAAAGATGACGCTAAAGTGAGTGTACGACATTATGATGAAAATAGGATCTTTGCATAGTCCCAAAATATTTCCACACGTGGCACTTATTAATTGTAAAGATGGAAATAAACAGCTCTTCAGTGAAGAAACCATCTGAAACAGGAAATAAAAATCAACACCACATGTAAAAAGTCAAGTTTATATCTTTACTCCTCAGATGATGACCTGAGAAGGGCGCAGCATCACTCTTGTGGTGTTTTTTTGCAAAAATACCCTCAATCTAATCCTGAGGAAAACATAAAACTGAGTCAATTTAATGGATTATCTGCAATAAACTGGCAAGCAGTGTCAAGGCTGAGCAGGACAAACAAAAATACTGAGGAACTGAGACAGTCATAGGAAATAATGAAATGTGACAACTAAATGTAGGGTGGGATCCTGCTTTGAAGCCTCCTTACTCTGTGGGTACCTGCTTCACTAGAGCTGAACAAGGCTGAAGAAACACTCTGGTCTAATTTCAAATTTAATGATGCTCAATAATTATAACACAGTTTTTCATTCATTTACTCCCACACGCTCCTTGATGAATATTTCATATTATCTTATCCTCATCCTTTAAAAACTCTTCAGCATCTTTATTCTCAATTAATGATCTTGTTTTCTACTTTATTAGGAAAATTAAAACAACCAGAAAGGAACTCCCAGCATTGTACCTTGGTGTCTGCTACCAATGGATACCATGTAATTTCTTCCCTTTTGTTACTAGGTTTTAACTGATCATGCTACTACGTAATGCCAAACATTCATTTTACACTCTAAAATTTATTCCCTCTCACCTGCTGTAGTATATCAATACATTAGTCCCCCTTTATCCATGGAAGATACATTCCAAGACCTCATGAGGATGCCTGGATCCACCATACCATATATATTTTTTTCTATGCATACATACTTATGATAAAGTATAATCTATAAATTAGGCAATTGTATAGACAGAAAATTTATTCTTACCTCAGATCTTAGAAACCTTGACATACAATTTATCTTCTTTTTTTGTGAAGTGGAGGACTTTCACCTTTTCAATAAAGGAAGCACCTTACAGCTATTCCTTGGCACATCCGAATTGTCAGCATCACTACTCGGGCTTTCTGGACTCAATTTAAGTAAAATGAGAGTGACTTGGACACAAGCACTGTGACACTGAAGCAGTCTATCTGATAATGAGATGGCTACCAAGCGACTAATGAGCAGTGAGCATCTTCATCAGGGACAAAGTAATGCTTCATGTCCCACGCAGGTCAGAGCAGGACAGCACAAGATGTCACCATGTTACTCAGAACAGCATGCAATTTAAGTTAGTGCTTATTTCTGGAAATGTTCACTTCATATTCTCAGACTGCAGTTGATGACAGGAAACAGCAGATAAGCAGAGACTGCTATAATAGTTTCCTGTTTTATTCCTATATCATCAAGTGTTCTCTCTCTATGGCAGTATTCTTATGAGAACTTATTCTGCTGATTTGCTTATCTTAAAAAATCATTTTGACACAGTGACCTCCATTATTCCCCTCCCCTTTACAGCTAAATCCCATGAAAGAGTTGTCAATATTTTTCTCTCTAGTTCCTCTCTGCGCATTGTCCATTGAATCTACTCCAATATTGATTTTAGTCCTATCACTCCATCAAATGTGTTCTTGTCAAGTCAGCAACGACCTCTACATTGTTAAATCCAATACTCAATTAATAGCTACATTAAACTTGACCTGTAAGCAGTCAGGTTGTTCTGCCTCCCACCTTAAGAACATTTTTACCTTCAGTTGATTTTCTGGGATCACAAAATTATGATTTTTCTTCCTATGTCAACGAGGCCAAACTTGCAGTGCCCTATACTAGGTCTTTGGACTTGCTCTCTATGCTTTCTTCATTCATTGTTGCTCCTAATTCAGTTGCATGCCTTTAAATATCACCTGTATGCCAATGATTGCCAAATATACATCTTTAGCCTAGATATCACCTTTGATTTTCATTCAGTATTGTATATCTTTGACTTCCTACATGATGTATGAGATAAAATAGATATCTGAGAGCTAGTATGTTTATTGTTACCTCAAAACCCACTTTATCCGTTGTTTTTCTGATTTTAGGTAATGACAGCTTCATCTCTTCAGTTAGTTCAGAAAACCTAAAATCATCTTTGAATCTTCTTTTTCCTACATCTGAATCTAATCCAGCATCAAGTCATGTTTATTTTTACCAGTTTCTCACCACCTACACAGCTCCTTCTCGGTACAAGTAACGTGAACTTGCATTATGCAAAGGCTTTTAATTTTCTTCATTCCAATTTTTCCTATGTACCATTTATTTCTACATAGCATAGGGAATGTTGTTTCTAAATCATAAGTTAGATTATACTACTTTATTCGAACCTTCCAATATTTTTGCAGTTCATTGAGGGAAAAGAAAAAAGCTGAAACCCTCAAGTGGCATAAATGCCCTGTGTATCTTGAACTTGACTTTGATCTCTATTTGACCTCATCTACTAACCTCCACATTGCTTTCATTGATTTGATAGTATTGAAATGAACATTAGTATAGCTATTAATAGTTTCAATTATTTTCCTGCTGTTTCTTAAGTCTAGTGAGAACAGGTCTTATTACTGATTGTTCACTATGTTTGGAAAGAATTTCTCCTGTGTATCTTCATGACTCATTTCCATACCTTCCTCGGGTATTTATCAGTGACCTGACCAAACCATTTCAATTTGCAACCTTCCTAATACAACACTTTTTGTTTTTAACCTAACATATATGCTTTAACATATGTTTATTTATTTTTTAAAAGATTTTATTTATTTATCTTTAGAGAGGAAGGGAAGGAGAGAAGGAGAGAAATATCAATGTATGGTTGCCTCTTGTGAGTCCCCTGCTGGGAACTGGCCTGCAACTCAGGCATGTGCCCTGACTGGGAATCGAACCATGATCATGTGGTTCGCAGCCTGTGCTCAATCCACTGAGCTACACCAGCCAGGGCAACATATGTTTGTTTATTTATTTATTTATTTTTTATAGCATAGTTTTTTGTTTTTTTTTAAGATTTTATTTATTTATTTATCTTTAGAGGGGAAGGAGAGAGGGAGAGAAACATCAATGTATAGTTGCCTTTTGTGCATCCCCTGCTGGGAGTTGGCCTGCAGAGAACTGGACTATAACCCAGGCATGTGCCCTGACTGGGAATCAAATCGCGATCCTCTGGTTCGCAGGCCCATGCTCAATCCACTGAGCTACACCAGCCAGGGCATATGTTTATTTTTTAAGCTCATTGAATATCCCTCTTCTACCTGCAGTTGAACATATGATTCATGAGGAGAGTAACATTTGTTTATGTATTCCTTGTTGTATTTCTGCCACATAGAATGATACAGAGTAGGTGCTCAATAAATATTTATTTGGTCAATGAATAAATGAAAATATTTCAACTACATGATCAATAGTTCGAGAAAATTTATGCTTCAGCTTTCTTTCCAGATTAAATAAATGTTTTTATTTAGATAAAGTGTTGTACAAATGACAGAGTGATAGAGCACATTCCTTAATAACTCTTAATGTAATCCTCTAAAATAACTTACTGTTTTTCCATTAGACCAAAAATATATCATGGATGTGGATGATAAAGTGCAAAAGATTAAAATTCATAACTTATTATTCAAAGATTTTTTCCCAAACACTCTTTACCTTCAAATGTTGAAAACAGTATTTTTAATGAGATTACACAGAATAGAAAAGTTATTCTTCAAGAGAGAAACATGGCCAGGAAGAATGCCATTCTAAACAAGGTCATGGTCACAAGTTCCAGGGGTTAAAATGGGAACATATCCTTTTGGGAACCACAATTCAACCCTACCAGGAATAATAAAAGTATAAATTTTATTCTCAAAATTTTGTTATTCTCCTCTTCTCTTTTTAAAAAAAAATATTTATTTATCTTTAGAGGGAAGGGAAGGAGAGAGGGAGAAAAATATCAATGTACAGTTGCCTCTTGTGCATCCCCTGCTGGGAACTGGCCTGCAACCCAGGCATGTGCCCTGACTGGGAATCAAACGGTGATCTTCTGGTTCACAGGCCTGTGCTCAATCTACTGAGCTAGCTACACCAGGCAGGGGTTCTTCTCCTCTTTTTATGTATATGTCAAGACCAAACAGGTCTTGTCATTATGATATTTCTTACCTCCAAAATTACCTCAGGAGAGATAAATATCCTAAGCCATGTAGTTTTCTTGGAAAAAAGAGAAAGCTTTTAAGCCTTGAGGCAAAGATTTACATTTTCAATAGTGTTAAAATGCACTTTAGTATTTGTAGTAATAGCTTCAATTATTTTCTTAAAGTCTTTAAAGATTTCTCAAAGCACAGGAAATGGAGTTAGGCTTAAGATGTATCTACATATATAAAAGAACCAGTTGCAGACTACAGATAGGCAAGCCTCAGTTTAGTCTGTGAAGATGAGCATTTGGCCAAAAACGGGTTGTGGCAATGGACGTAATAAAGAAGATGAAAGAGTAGTCACAGAGCAGCATAGTTTTAATGAACTGACCCAGAATATCAAAAGATAATTAGAGTCATAATTAGAGAACAGTAATTCATACTTGAAATTATATATAAATGCCCTACGGTAAAATGCTGGAATTATTGGTAGAATTGCTACAATACTTCAAATGTAATCTAGCATTCACTGTTTTTTCTTGTGAGACAAGGACTTAAATACCTTATCTCTTCTCAAAGGCAGCATTGAGTGTGCGATGCCCTGTATAAGAGCACGTTTTAAAAGCAGAGTTTTATCTCCCACATAACAGCAACTAAGCTAACAAATTGTCCTCTTCCTTCCACTTTTAAATATACTTCCTTTTTATTTACTTACTTATTTTTACTGTTTATGCTGTTACAAATGTTTTCTCTTTTTTCTCCCTTTCTCCACCTCCTCCCAGCCCCATCCTCCACATTGCCCATGGGTTGTGCAAAACTGTTCTTTGGTTAATCCCTTTACCATCTTTCATACCATTCACCACCCCCCATCCCCTTTTATGGCAGCTGTCAGTCTGTTTAATATAATAAAGCCTTTGTTATTATTTTGTTTGTTAATTTATTGTGTTCATTAGGTTCCACATATAAGTGATATCATGTGGTATTTTTCTTTCACTCCCTGGCTTAATTCACTTAGCATAATTTTTTCCAGGTCTATCCATGCTGTTGTAAAATGTAAGAGTTTCTTCTGTTTTACTGCTGCATGATATTTTTTTTATATAAATGTACCACAGGTTTTTTACCCACTCATCTACTGATGGGCATTTAGGCTATTTCCAAATCTTGGCTATGGTAAATAGTATTGTTATGAGCATAGGGGTGCACATGTTTTTTTGTATGGGTGTTCTGGGATCCTTAGGACATATTCCCAGAAGTGGAATTGCTGGGTCAAAAGGGAATTCCGTTTTCAATTTTTAAGGATACTGCATATTGTTTTCCACAGTGGCTGCACCAGATTGCATTCCCACCAACAATGCGCTAGGTTTCCCTTTTCTCAACGTCCTCGCCAACACTTATTATTTGTTGATTTATTGATGGCAGCCATTCTGATAGGTGTAGGGTGATATCTCATTGATGTTTACTTGCATTTCTCTGATGAGTAGTTAAAAAGCTCCTATATAGTTAAATAAACCACCAGCAAGACGAAGAGGGAACCCACTATATGGGAGAACATTTTTGCCAATGATACACTTGACAAGGGTTTAATTTCCAAAATATAAAAAGAACTAATACAATTCAATGTCAGGAAGACAAACAACCCAAAAGACATGGTCAAAAGACCTGAATAGACACTTCTCCAAAGAAGACATACATTGTGCTCATAGGCATATGAGAAAATGTTCAGCCTCACTAATTACAATACTTTCGACTGCAGAATACCTTAAACCTTCAGTAAAACAGCATTAACCCTGGCTGGTGTGGCTCAGTGGACTGAGCGCCAGCCTACAAAACAGAGTGTTACCCATTTGATTCCCAGTCAGGGCACATGCCTGCATTGCAGGCCAGGTCCCCAGTATGGGGCGCATGAAAGGCAACCACACATTGATGTTTCTTTCCCTCCCTTTCTCTCTCCTTCTCAGAAAACACACACACACACACACTTTAAAATTAGCTATGATTTAAAAATATTTATTTTTATAAGGCAAACTCATTTAGTAGATATCATAAATAGTATTATGAATTTGAGGAATCTTGGTTGTTCCTACTGATATCCTTGAGCCTAAAATAAAATTTACTCTGACAACGAATCATTCCTAGGAACTCAGAAAAGGGCCACAAAGAGTAGGCAGGTAGTATGGGACAGCAACATCTTCTGCCAGCAATTAATGGAAAGAGTCTCTTATTTTCACGTCTGCCATAAAAATATTGAAGAAATAGATTTTGGTTTTAATTTGTCCTTTGCACCGAAGTGGTTTTTGGTTTCTTCTGACCTATATCTATTCTGCAATCCAGTCAGCTAAATCCATGAGCCCTGTATTAAGCCAATATTTGCTGAATGCCTTCTGTGTGCCAGGAACATAGGTAACTAAATTGGATCACATATGATTTTCACAGAAATTCTTTATTAACTTCACATAGCTACTGCTTATTGAACACTTCACATTGTATTACTTGATTTATGAAGATTGATGCATTTAATGCTCACAACTACCTGTGGATATGGATGTTAGTGTGACCCTAAATTTATCAGTTAGAAAACCAAGGCTTATGGAAGTTGAATAACATATCCAAGGTCACAGAGTGAGAGAGCAGCACTGGCTTTGAGCCCAGGCTGCCTGACCCCCAAGGCAATCCTCTCAGTGACTGTGCTATAACACTCTTTCAACACGTTGCTCACATTGACTCCTCTGTACTTTCCCCACCTTTACATTTACTCTGTGTAGTTGCTCCACAGAACTTTGCCCTTTTACTTCTTGGTAAGCTGACGGTGATCATCCAATAATGAGCTTACCTCCTCACAATAATATTTTCTATGTGTTTCAACTGTCCAGTTCCCTTTCTACTGCTTGATAAAATCTTCACTGGTGAATAAAATAACCACTAACAGGACAGTTGGTTAAAATCTGCTCAGGGAGGCAGGAAGAGGAAAGGAGGGAAGAATGGTATTTCAGTCAGAAGGCAACTAATTTGATAAGGGTCAAGAAAGTGCCCATCAGACTGTCAGCAGATTTCTCAAAAAAGAGCTTACAGGCAAGAAGGGGCTGGAAAGAAGTATTCCAAGTCATGAAATCCAAAGACCTGCAGCCAAGATTGCTCTATCCTACAAAGCCTTCATTTAGAATGGAAGGGCAGATAAAGTGCTTCTCAGATAAGGTCAAATTCAAGGAGTTCATCATCACCAAGCCCTTATTATATGAAATGTTAAAGGGACTTATCTAAGAAAAATAAGATAAAAATATGAACAGGGAAAGGACAGCAAACTCACAGTTATTAACAAGCACGCCTGAAACAAAAGCAAACTAAGAGGACAGCTAGATCTGGAGAAGAACCATAGAAATGGAGATCACATGGAAGGTTAGCAACAGGGGAGTGGGAGGAGGAGAAGGGGGGAGAAGGTACAGAGAATAAGTAGCATAGACGGTAGGTAGAAAATAGAGGGGAGGGCAGGCATACTATGGGAAATACAGAAACTAAAGAACTTGTGACACATGGACATGAACAAAAGTGGGGGAATGGTGGGGGAGGGAGTGTGCAGGGTGGAGGGGAGTGAAGGGGGGAATGGGACAACTGTAATGGCATAATCAATAAAATATATTTAAAAAAGAAATAGAGTTCAAAAGTTGAAGTAGGATCTGTAAGGATACATAATTTGGGATTTTATTAATGATGCCAATAACAATTTTAAAGTATTCCATTGGATCTTAAGCAAATTTACCTTCTAAATTATGAAAGAGATGAAGTGGCTTTCATTTCTTTAAAATAATTACATTATTGCGTTTGTACTAAAGGTATTCACAGGTTACTCAGAGTGGCCGCAGAATGATGATATAACCAAGAAAGAGACTACAGATAAATTATCCATTTCAGGTATTGCTTGTGCAGAGCCAAAGGTCCCAGAGCAGTGCGCTTGACAGGACATCGACACAGTCTCTGAAGGCAGAAATGAGATGCGTGTGCCTGGTCACCTCAAGTCTTCTCTGGGCGCCTCTGTGTCAGGCAGTGACTATGTTGATTGCTTAGATTGTGTAGATGTTTCTGTCAGACCGAGAGATCAGGAAGAGGGAAACTTCCCCCCCTTCATGTCTTAACAGAGCGTGTTTTGATACACAATGAGAATAACAGAACAGGATGCTGTGTTAGAGTTTAAGGGCCATGAAATTTTTGAGCAGACCTAGCTGCTCTGAATTTAGATTTTAATAATACAGTGGAAAGTTGGCTAAGGATACAAACTTCAGAGACAGAAACCTGGATTTAAATCTAGTCTCCACTCCTTACCAGTTGAATGACCTCAAGTGCATTATTGGACCTCCAAAAACCTCCTTCTACACCATTCATAAAATCAGCATAACGATATGCCATCCAGGAATAAATTGAAAAATGTATGCAAAACATTAAAAAGAGTCCCTAACTCACAGCAGAAACTTAATCAATAGCAGCTCTTTTTATTTTCTACTATAATGCTAATATAATCCTTTTAAAGCTCTAAATAAAAGAAGGAGAGCAGAAAAATAAAAGACTTCAGTTTATAATTCCAAAGCTTCTCAGATTTTTTTAACTGGAGACTAGGTTTATTTTCCTGGAAGTCTGGGTAGCTATGTGAGACCAGAAGTGAACTAGAACCTAGATACACCGTGTCAGGATGGGTTCAATACCGTGACACACATCAGATCAGTGCTGTATCCCTCAGGGAAGGCACCTGCCACGGGGACATTCATGAGGCTTCTGGAATTTCTGATATCTCCCAGCTGAGATAGACACAAAGACACAACACTCCAAGGTAAAAAAGTAAAAATTTGCATTTTGAAAAGAAAAGGGAAATGATGTTCGATCTTTATTTTCACTTAAGGCACAGCCCTTGCACTCCCCGGTTCTCTAGGCTGTAGAACCTTCAACCCTCTGCCAGGAAAGCTTATAAATTATGATCCATCTTGCAGCACCCATTAACAATCCACAGTGCTAAATTTGCACTCTCAACATGATAAGTGACTTTCTATGTGTTTCAACATAGAAACCCATAGCCTCTGTGTCAGCACCTGCTTTCCCTTTCATCTAGAAGTGAGCAGGGGGAATTGTGTTATTGAATTTTGTTATGTTACCTGAGCTCCTGGAGAACCCCCAGCAGAGACCCCCCCTGCTGATGGCTGCTTTGCAGAGCATGGTAAAACAAAGCGTTAACACTTTAATCTTCATGCCCAAAGTCAATGCAAATAATTATTTCCATTGATATTTCAACTTCATCCACAAAATATAAAGGTTGGCAGACTTCAATTAATTATACACATTGCACCTGATGGATGATCATTCTCAAACTGAGATATGGGGTTAGTGGGAACTCTTAATTCTTGACACTGATTCATGCAATAAAATAGTGTTGCTTTTTGGATGAGCACAGAAATTTTCTGTCATTACTTCCAGTATAATATCAGAACTCTCCCATGAATAAAATTACAGAATACTTTTGGTTATTTTTTAAATGATGCTATGGTATCACTGAATATGCTTTTGATGGTAATTTCCTGGAATTTTCTATACGTAAGAATGAAATATAGTACAAGTATAGTGACAATGAAGATTTTAAGAGACAGTTTTAAGAGAGAGGTTTTAAGAGACAGTTTCAATCATCAGTATTGAAATAAGAGAGAGAGAAAGTGATGTGCAAGAAGCTTAGTAAAAATATATTTATGGGAAAGTTGTATGTTTTCAGGAATGTGGCCAATAGAGACAGAAAATCATTTGTATGCCTGAAAGTGTCATGAAACTTGTGGAGGAAAGAATATTGTGTTTATAAAAACAAAAATAAATAAGTAATTTGTGAGAGAAAATGTGAATAGGTAGCAAATATATTTCATAAACAAAATTGACAAAAAGAAGTAATGGTCTAGCACAACAATTTTTAACCAGTGTTGTGCAAAAATGTTTAAAACATGCAATACGTGACTGTTCAGTCAGAACACTGGCCAGTTTTCTCTTAGACTGTCAAATAAAATTTAGAAAATGACAATAGCCAACACAATAGTCATCTGCTGTGAATGAATCAAAATTATACCTACATTTTTTGTCAGATTGGCAAAAATATGTATTTTTGGTGTGTCACAGAATTTTAGTAATTAGTTTATGTGTGCCATGAGATTTTAAAATGTATGAAAATTGCTGGTCTGGAATATATACAGTCATAATAAATAAAAAGGAATTAATGACAGTAAAACTGAGGCATTAAAAATGGGATGAAGAAATTAATGACAAAAAATAATCCATCCATGAGGAATTAAAATACTGTTGAAGATTTAAAAAGCCATAAAAAATATATTGACATTATTTTCAGGACATTTTTAGTTTTAACATCAGGCAAAAAATAGTTTAAAAAAAGAGTAATCTAAAGGACTTGAGTTGTTCTAGGCAAAAAATTAAACTTTAGTTCTATTTCAAATAGAGAGACAGAAAAAAGAACTAAAAGTCCCACAAT
This sequence comes from Sturnira hondurensis, assembly GCF_014824575.4. Taxonomy (NCBI): domain Eukaryota; kingdom Metazoa; phylum Chordata; class Mammalia; order Chiroptera; family Phyllostomidae; genus Sturnira; species Sturnira hondurensis. Next base: position 2,551,324 of record NW_028077910.1, read on the forward strand.
GATAAAGCAGTTGGACATCACTTTTTAAATATATGATTATATTCAGATACTATAGAATGTTCTTAATAACATTTGACTGCTCAGTGGTGTACTTTTTTTAGCACTCATCATTTTAGATCAATAAATATCGAGAAATTTTCCATGCTGAAATTATTACATAACATTAGTAATTGTGTATTAAGCACACATTACTTATTTTTATCCATTTAGTCTATTCCTTAAAACAACCCACATTTAGCTTTATCTATACATAGGATAGGCTGAAACAGAGAGGTTGAGCGGGTGCTAAAAGTCCACAGCTTACCAGGGCTGGAAATTAAATCTACATCTGCGTGACTTCAGGTCACTCAATTGTTCAACGTGACTGGCTGGAGGGAGTTTGTATGTGTAATTGCGAGAGTTATTTACATGACAGATGCACATTATTACTTTCTTATAGTTTTTTGTTAGCTAAGTAATTCATACAGTAATGACCTTAGCTTCATTTTGAAGGAAGACATAGTAAATGCAAGTTTATAGTAGGCAATATATCATGCTATTGCATGATAACTGATAACCCAAACACATTTCTAAAAAACCTCTCTAGATAAGCTTTAAGTTTCTTAAAAACATGTTCTACTACTTTGTGTATTTCTTTTCTATAATAGGAAGATTAGTATAACATACAGAAGATACCCTCCATGAATATTCATTTCATAAATCATTCTGATCATTCTTGTTAAATTTCCAAAGCCTGCCATAAGAAAAAATAATATAATTTATCTCCAGAATTACAAAAATAAATAAGACTCAGGGAGAAATGAGAATTGAAGAATAGTGAAAATTTGATAAAATAAGCATACACGATGTGCTAATTTATATTCTATATGGATTTGGTGTATTTATTTTATTCTTTGGTTTATAATACAATACTGCTTTATTTTGTTGCTAAAATTTCTCCAGCTCTGGTGGTTTGAAGCTCTTAAAGTTGAGTTTTTTGTCCTTTACCTGGGATTAAAGCATATAAAACAATGGGTTTCCCCCTATAATCACCTAGATGTTTCTCCTTACACTGGTCCACATTCTGCTTCTTACAGTTTATCCAAAGTACTGTTTAAATGCTCCCAACAATTTATTGCCTAAATTACTTCTGGTCCAGGTAAACAGCTCTAGTTTCTAACTCTGGATGGGGCTGTCTCTCCAGATTTTACAATAGCAGTTTTGTCCAACAACTTCAGTTCTCCAGTGGGTCTGGGAAAATAATCAATTTTCCATTTGTTTAACTTTTTCTTGTGAGAACAGGAATGTAGCCTTTGAGCTCTTTACATGTCAAAGCTGAAACAGGAAATATTTAAGCCACTTTGACCTACAATTATTACCCCCTATTTGACAGAGGGTGAAATTAAAGTCCAGAGAGGCCACATAAATTGTCCAAGGTTATGCTCTGGGAATTGCTGAGTCATGGGATGAATTCATCCTGATGCTGGTAGTCACTCTCTTAACCACTATGGTGTACTCTCTCGATACTGTCTAACATCACACAAATACATGTCTAAAATTATTTTGAGATAACAAAAGGGAGTGGTTAACCTCAGGAGCTGACTCTAGAAGGGAACGCCTCATGAAAAGGTCATAAGGGAACTGGTGCAGAGCGTGAGTGTTTACCAGAAAGGAGGGTGAGGACCTCTCGGCAAAGAAACAACAGGTGTAAAGGCACAGAGGCATTGAAAAGCATGCCATCTGTTCAGATTCAGTAGTTGAAATAGAACATATATGTTCAGGACATAGGTAAGTCTGAAGATAGGCCCTGTGCCTTGTGAAGGGCTGTCTTAAAGACTATGCATGGAATTTATAACTGACAGAATGAATAGAGCCTTTCAAAGTGAGGAAGGATGCCTTAGAAAGATGGCCCATAGCAGGTGAGAAACTGATAGCAAGAACTTTTTAAGAAACTTTAAGATAACAATAAAATATGAGGAGTATGTGTTTGTTTACCTACAGGGTAGCTTTTATGTGATGCTTTATTCCCTGTGGACAAAATGAAAATAGCAGAACACCATCTCTCAAGAGGCTGATTCAAATATCTCTAATAACAACTCTCTCTAATATCTTTAATATTAGAGATATTCAACTATCTCTAATAACAACAAATAACTTTGTTATTTAAGGTTTCGTGAGTACACTGCTGCCAGGATAGGTGCCCTTCATGAGAAGGTTTCTCTGTATTTTGGCTACTGACTTCACAGAAATTTAAGCTCATAATAAAACTACAGTTTACTACTTACATAGCTGTTATTATTATTTATATGAAAAACAAGTCCTGTTACTAAAACTACAATTGTGATTAAAAATAATAGGTAGCATAACATCAAAATATGTTTATGAAAAATTATTAAACATAGTCATAATTTTTAAGAAAAGCAATTTAAACAAATAATAGGCAAGGCATTTATAACAAAATTTCACTCAGCACAATTGTTTTCAATGTAACTTAGAACAATCACTGTGGTGATGTATGTAATGCGAAATCTATTCTTACTTTTTTCTTTAAATTCTGTAAGTTTTGGCACTGCTTGTGCACACCTCAGCAATGTTCTTTCAGACTATATTTCTGAAGAACAATTTATGGCAAATGAAATTTTGTGGTCAATTTTTATCAGCTGACATCTATACTGACACCCATCTTTTTCTTATGATTTTCATTCTTTCAATGCTGCTAGCATTATAGAGTTTATCTACATGTCCATGTTGACCTCAACTTAAAATTGAAACTCAAAGGGAAGACAATGACAATTGCTTGCTGTTTCTAGGTCTTATATCTTTTTTCTTCCACATTTTTTATAGGAAGCCTAATACGTAAAAATATAGTCAGGCGTTGCTTAAGGATGGGCTACTACATTCTGAGAAACATGTTGTTAGGTGATTTCATCATTATGCCGACATCATGGAGTGCTCTTGGATAAACCTAGATGGTATCGTCTACCAAAACTGAGGCTATATTATATAATCTACTGTCCCTAGGCTATAAACATGTATAGCATATTACTGAGCTAAATTTTGAAGGCATCTGTGATATAATAGTATATATTTGTGTATCTAACTATAGAAAAGCTACAGTAAAATACAACATAAAAGATAAAAATTTGTACACCTGTATAGGGCACTTACCTTGAATGGAGGTTGCAAGACTGGAAGTTGCTCTGGTTGAGACAGTGAGTGGTGAGTGGATGTGAGTGCTTAGGTCATCACTGTACACTACTGTAGACTTTATAAACGCTGTCTCACCAGCCCTCCCCAATCTCCTTCAGAAAGGGTCAGAAATAGAGCTCTGATGCTGTAAATGCTGCTCCATGAACAGGAATGTGGCCTGGATTGATTGGGAATATGAGGAGAAGCTGGCTGGGTAAGGTATAGATCACTGCAATAGCGACTGTCAGGAGGAAGTGAAAGGTAGCCTACAGGTCAGTAGGACTAAGAAATCAAGATGTAGAGACAAAGGAGCATAGGGGTTTGTCATGACAATGTGGTTTTGACTATTTTTGACTATTAATCATTGGAGTAGTGGTCATCAGTGGAATTTTATATTAATCATTAAAAAGGAGAGTGTTAAACATGAAGAGAGTATAAGACTGAGAACTCAATATTTTGACTTTGAAAATTTATTTTTGGTTCTATTGACCCACTCTGGCACAAACTGTACTCTCAGGTATTGAATTGATGGAAGAAATAAAATTTATCTATGCTTTACATTATGACCTGAAAATAGTTCCACAGTGCATGGACAGGCTGGCTCCACACTCCCACAGAGAGCTTTTCCTCAAGTGGCATTGGCACTCAACACTTGTTAAGGCAGCTCTTGTGTACCTGTGTCCTTGAAAGGATCTTAGAGCCTCAACAAAGAATGCACTCTGAAGGTCATCAAACGAAGGCTTTAGTGCCCTCTGTGTATACAGTACTGGGGGAACAGTCTCCTTAGTGTTGAAATAAATAAGTGACTGACTGACTGTGATATAATATGTACACTCACATATTCTTCCTTTACTGCATATTGTTACATTGCTTATAGGAAAATAAAATCTTAGGAGATCACCATCATATATGCAGTCTATCACTGATCAAAATATTGTTACATGACACACAATTGTACTAAAAGAAAGTCTAACACCTGGATAATAAAATAGTAAACATTGGTGTTCCTACTTTCTGGTGTTCAAAATCTCCATTAGAGTAATGGATGCTGGCTAATTCATTTACTCTCAGTAGTCACTAATGTAAATTGGGGAGTAATCCCATACAGTAATTTCAAGTAGGTATAATTACATGTTTCTCTGAAATTGCAACAGGTGGAGCTGAGGGCTGGAAGTAGACTGCTTGCTCAATATTCTGCAGGGTTACAACTCAGTGAAGGACTCTGATGCCAAGTGTTCAGAAACAATAAAACTAAGGAAGGGTAAATAGCCAAACTAAATAAGAAGACAAAAATTACTGATTCATAAAATGAGGCCAACATGAATAATCAAACCAAACTAGGGTAAAGAGGCTAGGAAAAATAGATATAAAAAGGGAGCACAGAAATGATAAGGCTGGGGTGTATAAAATAAGACAAAGGTGTTATCTAGTATTACCTTAAAAACATCAAAATCAAAATATAAAAAGGTAAGAAAATAGCTCCATTCTGTGTCTGTCTTTGTCTCTGTTTCTGTGCTGCTATATGTAGAAAAATGTTCCTTTTCAGAAGAGGAAGGGCCTAATGACTCACCCAAAACTTATAGAAAGCAAGATTTCAGGCTTCATGGGACTGGCAAGAATACATACACAATCACCATTAAACAATTAATGATGATAGTTCTACTAGCAACCTAAAATTTAATTGCATTAAAGTTTTGTAAATAAGTGAAACAACCACCAAAACAAACAAATCAGCAAAAAATGTCATGGAGATAAATTTCAAATAACCACAGAAATGTTAGTGATGTATGAATAGTTTTAAAAAAATGAAACCCCTGAAACTGTTATTATATTATCCAGTCTGAAATAACTTGCTTGACTCTTGAATGGTAAATTTGCCTCAATGACTACTATGCAATATCTGCAACAGATTGCATAACATATTTATTGCATAAACAAATGTTTAGTATGTCAAATATTAAGTAGATTGCTAAGTTGATTATAGGCAATTCAATGACTTAAGAAAAGCATCTAAATGAAAAAAAAAGGACACCATTGATGGGAATGAACTCTGCTACAGCCACTGTGGAAAACAAACAGTATGGGATTTCCTCAGAAAACTAAAAATGGAACTGCCTTTTCACTGGGCAATTCCACTGCTAGGACTACACCCTAAGAATCCTCAAACACCAATCCAAAAGAACTTATGCCCCACAATAGCAGCACAATTATAGTAGCACAATTTATAGTAGCCAAGGGCTGGAAGCAACCTAAGTGCCCATCAGTAAATGAATGGATCAAAAAACTACGGTACATTTACATGATGGAATACTACTCAGCAGAAAGAAAGAAGGAACTCCTACCCTTTATGGCAGCATGGATGGAACTGGAGAGCATTGTGCTTAGTGAAATAAGCCAGGTGGTGAATGACAAATACTGTATGATCTCAACGGTAAGTGGAACCCAACAACAAAGCAAGCAAGCAAGCAAAATATAACCAGAGACATTGAAATAAAGAACAAATTGACAATAACCAGAGGAAAGGTGGGAAGGGTTAGTGAGGGGGAAAGAAAGAAGGTTTTGTCAGGAACATGTATAAATGTACAAATCAAAGAGGGGTAGGATCAAGGGTGGGAAGTGGGGATGGATGGGGTGGAGAGGAGTGCTGGTGGAGGAAAATGGTGACAACTGTACTTGAACAACAATTTTAAAAAGTTAAAAAACAATAAAGTAAAAAAGGAAATGGAGAGCAAAAAGAGTCAAAAATTTAAAGAGATGAGAACATAATAGATCAAGCAGCCTTTATCTGCTCAGAGGATTTTGCAAGAATAAACCTATTAAAAGAAAAAAATTCTGCAAATATTGCCCAATAGCTTCTGTACTTATAATAAAACTTGTTTAAATGAATATTTGATAAATGCATAAATGAATAAAAATGAAATGAATAGATGGATGGAAAGGGAACATAAATACTAAATGCTGGAAATTGAATCATTCTCTTGAAATTAGTTTTACTCAAGTTTGCCAGGATTCTATACAGACTAACACCACCTAAAATGGTAACTTTGAAAGAATCATAGTAATATAGTTACCTACATAAAAAGTATATAAATTTATGGTTATAATCAATATATTCTATAAATACTTTATTAAGTACTCTGTCCTTTAAGTGCCTTAGCACATTATAGTTAAACAGTATTTTTTTTTTCACCGAGTTAGATTATCCCACATTTCTGTCAGTAACTCTTTAACTTGAGACTTACTTATGTTCCTGGAAACAGGAAAAATTCTCCTCTGCATGTTATCTCCTCAGAACTTAAAAAAAAATAAAATATATTTTATTTATTTATTTTTAGAGAGAGGGATAAAGGGAATCTCAATATGTGGTTGCCTCTCACATGCCTCCAAGTGGGGACCTGGCCCACAACCCAAGCATGTGCTCTGACTGGGAATTGAACGAAGATCTTTCTGTTTGCAGGCTGGCACTCAATCCACTGAGCCACACCAACCAGGGATTTTTCTCAGAACATTAAAAATATTAGCCCAATTATTCTCCTCTTTCCTGTCATTCTTATTCCTCTGAACATTTCCAATGTCCTTTATATGGCTATTTTTGGACTAATTCAATAAAAAGCATACTGAAATCCAGTCATGCTGGTTTGTAGAATTTAAGATAATTTTTTAACTTCTAAATTAATCTTTCAAAAGAGAAATTTTACATAAAAGCACCCATTTTCTGACTATGAGAAAAGGTTACTAGAACTATTAGAGAATAAGGCTTGTGATTATTTTATAACAATTAGGGTTTCATACATTTAAGTTTATGGAGAAAAGAAAACATCTCTTGAGGAATAAATTCTCAGGTACAACTCAGAAGAATAGATACAACTCATATGTGATTAGAAGAGTGATTATTTAGCTAAGTCAGTATTTTTTATATCCATGAAAAACTTGAAAAATTAAAAATGTAGTCTTTTTTAAAACTTTCAGTCTTAACACCATTAATTTGCTTAAGGTACAAATTCATTTTAAACAGTGCAAAGGTAAATGTTAGCTTAATTCACTCTGACTTATTGCCCAGACTAAATCAGTAAGCTCTACATTTTAAAGTACTTAATTCTAGTTTTAAAAATAATAAATCTACAAAGTTCTCATTATTAATCCAGCAAATTGGAAGGGATATACTTTTTGAAAATGTATCAAATTAGCTAGTGGGAAACATTGCCATGGTTGCTAATTCTCTATTTTGATCACAATACAAATGTTGTATCTAAAGGTTCCATGTGCAGAATTAATCTATAGTTTTTTTGTTTTGTTTTGTTTTGATATATTTTATTGATTATACCATTACAGTTGTTCTATCCCCCCCTCTTCATTCCCCTCCACCCACACCCTCCCTCCCCACCATTCTCCCCCCCTTAGTTTATAACCACATGTCTCAAGTTCTTTGGATTCTATATTTCCCCCACTATTCTCGCCCTCCCCCCTATCTATTTTCTATCTACCATCTATGCTATTTTCTATGCCTTCTCCCCCCTTCTCCCCCTCCCACCCCCGTGTTTCTAACCCTCCATGTGTTCTTCATTTCTATGGTTCCACTCCTGATCTAGCTGTCCTCTTGGTTTGCTTTTGTTTTAGGTGTGGTTGTTAATAACTGTGAGTTTGCTGTCCTTTCCCTGTTCATATTTTTCATCTTCTTATATAAGTCCCTTTAGCATTTCATATAATAAGGGCTTGGTGATGATGAACTCCTTGAACTTGACCTTATCTGAGAAGCACTTTATCTGTCCTTCCATTCTAAATGAAAGTTTTGCTGGATAAAGCAATCTTGGCTGTAGGTCTTTGGATTTCATGACTTGGAATACTTCTTTCCAGCCCCTTCTTGCCTGTAAGGTCTCTTTTGAGAAATCCGCTGACAGTCTGATGGGTACTCCTTTGTAGGTGACTGTCCCCTTATCCCTTGCTGCTTCTAGGATTCTCTCCTTCATTTTAGTCTTGGCTAATGTAATTATGATGTGCCTTGGTGTGTTCCTTCTTGGGTCCAACTTCTTTGGCACTCTCTGAGCTTCCTGGATTTCCTGGAAGTCTATTTCCTTTGCCAGACTGGGGAAGTTCTCCTTTATTATTTGTTCAAATACGTTTTCCACTCGTGGCTGTTTCTTTCCCCCTTCTGGTACCCCTATAATCCAGATGTTGGAACGTTTAAAGATGTCCTGGAGGTTCCTAAGCCTCTCCTCATTTTTTTGAATTCTCATTTCTTCATTCCTTTCTGGTGGGATGTTTTGTTCTTCCTTCTGGTCCGTTCCATTGATTTGAGTCCCAGTTTCCTTTCCATCACTATTGGTTTCCTGGACATCTCCCTTCATTTCAATTAGTTTAGCCTTCATATGTTCCTCTAATTTGTGACTATAATCTACCAGTTCTGTGAGCATCCTGATAAACAGTGTCTTGAATTGTGCTTCTGAGAGGCTGGCAATTTCTCGGTCGCTTAGAGTTATGGGCTCTGGGACTTTGAGTTCTTCTTGCTCCATCTTTTGGGCTGTTCCTGCCTGTTCTGTAGCAGGATTGGATCCCTAAAGCGTTCACTAGAGCAGGGCAACTAAGTCGCTGGGTTGTGATGTTGTACGTGGGGGCGGGGTCAAAGAGGGACAATGGCTTCCCTCTGCCGCCTGCTGCCGCGACCCCCACTGGGGCTGCAGCTACCACCATCACCAGGCCCACACATTTCGTTCCACTGCACGCGAGTGTGCCACTGCCGTCAGCCCTCCACCACTGGGTTAGCCCCCTGGGGCCTGCGCGGTCCGTCTCACTGTGCACGAATGTGCGACTGCTGTCAGTCTGCCCCGCACCCCGACTGGTTCCGGGCTGCCTGCGTGTCTAGGTCGGGGGGATCTGTCCTGCCTGACCCTGCTCGCTGCTGGCTCCGCCCCTCTTACTGTCCCTGTTGAATGGTTCGTAGTTGTTGGACTTCCGTATGGTTCCGTTTTCTGGTCTTTGGGTGTGTCCTAGTTCTCCAAACCTTTGTTGTATTCAAACTTGGTTGTGGGAGAAGGCACAGTGTTTCCACCTATGCCTCCATCTTGGAGGAAGTCTAATCTATAGTTTTAAGTGTTCTCTTAATTTGCTTTTTAAAATTATATTGATGGTTCTAATGCTATAATCACTACATACAGAGGAATATATAACATGTAGAAATTTAAATGCATAATAATAATTCTCTTGAACACTCCCAGTTTAAGAACTAGACCATTCCCAGAGCTTGTGCATTTTCACGTGTTCCCCTTCGTCCCTTTGTCCTGCCTCCTCCATGTTTACCATTCTGTTGAGGTTTTAAAGTAGTTTTATTATATATGTTTATTTCCCTAAAAGATACTTTTTGCTTTTTTGTTCCAAAAGCATAACATACTATTTGTAATTTTCTGGGACCTGTTTTCACTCAAGAAAATTTTTTTGAACACAAAACTATTTAGCTATAACTTGCTAATTTTTATTTTGATTATTATTTCAGTTTTGAACACCTGATATTTTCTTTTGAGATGTGATACATTAGTAATTATTTTACTCTTTCATTTACCAGATATTTATCATTATATGTTGGGCATATAATTATATAATTTAATATTATAATATTAAACACCACTAGCTGTGGAACACTGTTTTAATAGAAAAAAAAACAAAATTCTCCAGTGTTTATGGAGCTTATGTTTTAGTGATGGTGAGCATTCTTATATTTATACACATGGAACCATTTTCAGTCAGTATCCAGACATGCTAGTTTATAAGATAATATAAAATGTTAGTATTTTATTAATTTTAAATATCTTCTACATGTGAATGAATCAGTTTTCACTCCGACTTGTAGTGTCAGTCAACATCCTCTTCTAATGTTTGGTATTGCCAGTCTGTAAATATTTCCCAGTCTAGGGATGAAAAATAATAACTTATTTTATTTCAATTTTTATATTGGGAGGTAGAACATTATTTTTATGCTTACTTATCATTTATGTTTTCTTTGAGGCAAAAATTTATGTCTAACCTTGCTTTTCCTATTGTCTTCTATATGTTAATTTGTAAAAATTCTTTACCCGTTCTGAGTAATAATTTTTTTTATCAAAAATAGATCCTTATTTTTTTATGTTGTCTCTAAGTAGTACACAGAGTTTCTTAATTTTCAGACCTACCAAGAAACCATAAAACAAAGCAAAAAAAAATCGGAGAGTAAGTGTAAATTTTGCCTCCCCTGTAGTAGTAGCAGAAATAAGAAATAAATGAATGGGCCTGAGAACCTCAAGAAGGCCAATGAACTAGTCTGAGTGCTCCGTCTGTCCTGGCTGTGTCTGTATGAGTCACTGCAGCTGTGATCGTGGCTTGTATCACTGAGCCGCTTCTGTTTACCCAGGAACAGATAAGGTACGGTCAACATTCTTACTGACAATTTGTCATCTGCATTATTTCCAGTTTCCTAATATGAAAGATTTTAAATAAAATGTAATTTTCTTTGAGAACCACGTTCTTCACTGAAGCCCAAGTACTGGCCTGACTTTTGTCTCCAGGAGTGGCTCCAATGAGACTGAAGAAGAGCTTTCCTGAGGTTTCTAGAAAAGTTTCTTCTGTTCTGGAAGGATCTAGGGTGGGATTGGTAGAGAACTTTGTTCTTCTAGATACCATTTTAACCAGATACAAGATCTAGAACTACTGTAAGTATGGTAACTGCCTCAGGATGAAAGGACCGAAGAAGAGCAGAAAGAAGAGAATCAGACAGAATGAAAGAGGATGCAAGCCAACTCTACCCCCGACTTTCACTCACTGGTCCTTAGGAATATACAATTTTTAAAGGTCAGTTGGAGTTCTTTTTTCTGTAGAATGACTGTTCATCACAATTTGTCTAAGATCAGAATGACCAATGCTGCTTGTCTCAGTGAGATTATAACTGTGCTCCTTCATTATCGAAATTGTCCTGGTTTGGATGGTCACTGGGGCCTGGTTCATGGGTGTTCAACCAGTGTGATGGTATAGACCTTACACTCAGAAGGATTCTCCTCTTGAGGTTTAATGTTTGGAGTATGCATCTTAACATTCTTTATAAATTTATTTTTGAATTTGTGATTTTTGAGTGAAGCCTAGTGATACAGTGGAGTATGACACAAGAACTTGGAGTTCACACACATTTGTACCTGTCACCACTCCCTAGGGTGGGTTCTTGAGCACCTTATCCCTGCTTGCACTCAGCAGCCACTGCTATCTTCTACTCCCTGCAGGGGATTGGCTTGCAGAGACAGGGTGAGTGCAAGTCTGGTGCAACAAGTTCCATGGCTGGGCCCTAAGTGTCTATGTGTCTCTGCACTCCTGTGGATTTCTCTGTGCCTAGGATAAGGGGAGAATAACATTAAATATAAAATGAAAAAATAACACTATGACAGGTTAATAGAGAACCATGGAACCAAGAAAAACTTTTCTCTTATTCTTCAAAAAATGAGCACTGCATTTTTATTTTGCAGTGGGCTCTAGAAACTATGTACTTAGCCCTGGCAGTCATTCTAATAAACACCAAAAGTCATCCTATGTGACACAGCAGATTCTGTGTCCATCAATCTCACAATAATCAGACAAGGACCAAACATAGACAGGAGGGCCTTCATGATGTTCAACCACAAGATTACGATCCACATAATACTTTGTATGAATGGCACTTGAATAGCACACCCTATAGTGATACAATGCACAGTACTAAGATCCATTTACAGACTATCCTTAACAAGAAAAATAACTTAGAAACAATAATTCTACATCTAAAGAGATTTATTTTTTTGCTCTCATATATGTTCCTTTCAAGATTATTTTAATGAGTGAATGATACATTTGTTTTTATTTAATTAACACATTTCTTCTGGGCAATTAAGTTGTAAATAGAATTTATCTTGGATTTTTCACAACTTGAAGTAATTACAATGTACTAAAACATATATTACTAATATAAGTAGGCTTATTTTATTGCACTTTGCTTTACTGCACCTCATAGATATTGCATTTTTTACAAATTGAAGGTTTGTGGCATCTATATTTTGAGCAATCTGTCGGTGCCATTTTCCAGTAACATTTGATTATTTCCCATATCTGTGTCACATTATAGTAATTCTTACAACATATCAAACTTTTTTATTAGTCCCCTATTTGTTTTGGTGATTGGTAATTACTTATCTTTGATGCTACTATTATAATTGCTTGGGTCACTACACCATGCCCATATGAGAGAGCAAACTTAATCCGTAAAAGCTGTGTGTGTTCTAGTTGTTTCACTCGCCAGTGTTTCCGTCATCTCCCACCCTCTCTGTGTGCTTTCCTATTTCTTGAGATAAAACAATACCAAAATTATAACAATTAATGACCCCACAGTGACCTCTAAGTGCTCAAATAAAAGGAAGAGTCTCATGTCTGTCACTTTAAATGAAAAGTTAAGAATGATTACAGTTATTTAAAAAAAAGACCAGCCTTGTGTTAAACAGTTTACTTAGCTATGAAAGCAAAGGAAAGATTTTTCAGAGAAATTAAAAGCACCACTCCAGTAAATACAAAAATGAGAAGAAAACTAAATGACCTTATTATTGATACAGAGAAAGTCTTTGTAGTCTAGATAGAAGATTAAATCAGCCACATTTTCTTAAGCCAAGCCCTAACCCAGAGCAAGGCCTAGCTCTTTTCAATTCTATGAGGGCTGAGAGAGGTGAGAAAGCTGAAGTAACTTCAAGCTAGCAAAGTTTGGTTTGAGTTTGAAGGAAAGAAGTTGTCCCTGTAACACAAGAGCACAAGGTGAAGCAGCAGCAAGTGCTGATGTAAAAGCTATAGCAAGCTATCCAAAGTTCTAAAGTGAGATAATTAATGAAAGTAGCTACACTGAACAATGGATTCTTCAGTGTAGATGAAACAGCCTTTTATGTGAGATGTCATTTATGAGTTCCATAGCTAAGAAGGGAAAGTCAACGCCTGACTTCAAAATTTCAAATGGCAGGCCGACTCTCTTGTGAGAGGCTGATGCAGCTGGTGACTTTAAGATGGAGTCAATGCGCATTTGTCATTCCAAAAATCTGAGGGCTCTAGCCCTGGCTGGTGTAGCTCAGTGGATTGAACGCAGGCCTATGAACCATGGTCGAGGTTCGATTCCCAGTCAGGGCACATGCTTGTGTTGCAGACCAGTTCCCAGCAAGCGATGGACAAGAGGCAACCATACATTGATATTTCTCTCCCTCTCTTCTTCCCTTCCCCTCTAAAGATAAATAAATAAAATCTTCAAAAAAATGTCAGGGTTATTAAACATTATGTTAAATCTACTCTGTCAAGTTCTGTATAAGTGAAACAGCAAAGCCTGAATAACAGCACATCTATTAACAACATGATTTACTAAATATTTTAAGCCCACTATTGAGACCTACTATATAGAAAAAAATATTACTTTCAAAGTACTGCTAATCATTGAAAATACACGTGGCCATCCAAGAGTTCTGATAAATATTTACAAGAAGATTAATGTTATTTTTATGCCTGCTATAACAACATTCATTCTGTAGCCCATGGGTCGAACAGTAATTTCAAATTCAAAGTTTTATTATTTAGCAAGTATATTTTAGAAGACTATAGCTGCTATATGTAGGGGACCGGTTTGTTTAAGTCTGGCAAATGTGACTCAGCTCTGTATGGAAAACCTACAGATGAGAAGTGGTGGGCAGGAGCCAGACATCAAACCGAGTTTTCCCGTGGGAATCAGGCCTAGAAAATGCATACGGATTGTTATGGCTTGCTCTTGCTAAAACCCCATCACTCTGGTCTAAAACAACAAATGTGTATTGTCTATCTTCAAGGTAATATCCAAAGCCTGTATGAGTTCTCCCAAGGACAGAGCTAATGCGCTCATTGCCATTCCCCTCTACATGTTATTTTCATTTCCTTGATTGCACCTAGAATGTAGACAATAATATTCTGTGTAATAGGTAATAAATCTTTCTCTGATGTAAGACCCCAGGAAAACAATAAAAGCCTGCCTAGGCAAGGGTCGGGGCGCTCCCCTCTTGAGGGAGTGGCCGAGGCATCCATAGACACCTTCCCCTTGAGAGAGTAGCCATGCCGTTCCCTTTTTCTCCACAGGATTGTTGTTGCCTGTGCATTCATTCTCATCATCAGCCACAACAGGTGGACTCTGCTGGCGGGAGTCTGCCACAGCTGTAGATGTGGATTCCTCTGGTGGATCTGGGCCAAGTATATGAAAAAGCTTTTGGAAAGGATTGACTATTCTAGTAATTAAGAATATTCTTGATTCATGGGATGATGTCAAACTATTGACACTAACAGGATTTTGGAAGAAATTGATTCAGCCCACATTGATGACCTTGAGGGGTTCAATACTTCATTGGAGGAACTAACTGCAGATGCAGTGAAAATGGCAAGAGAACTAGAATTAAAAGTGGATCATGAAGGTCTGATTAAGATGCTGCAATAACATGATAAAACTTTTATGGGTGAAGAGTTGCTTCTATGGATAAAAGAAAAAAACAACAACAACTGGAGTCTTGAAATGGAATTCACTCTTGGTGAAGATACTGTAAAGATTATTGAAATGCCAATAGAGCATTTAGAATATTACAGAAACTTACATGGTAAAGCCACAGCAATGTTATTAAAGGAGTTCTACTGTGGATAAAATGATATTAAGTAGCATCACATAAATAGCTACAGAAAAATCATTTGTGTGAGGAAGAGTCTAGATGCATCAAACTTCACTGGGTTTTTTTTTTTTTTTGGACAGTTTCCCACGGCTACCCCAACCTGCAGCAACCACCACCCTTACTAGTCCTCAGTCATCACATTGTGGCAACCACATCAGCAAAAAGATTATAACTTGCTGAAGACTTAGATGACGGTTAGCATTTTTAACAATGAAGTATAATTTAATTATGGTATTTGCATTTTTAGACACAATGTCATCATGCATGTAATAGATTTCAGTATATTATAAACATAACTTTTATAAGCATGGGGAATCCACAGAAATAATATGACTTACATTACTGCGATATTCCCTTTATTGTGCTGGTCTGGAATTGAAGATTGTGGTGGTCTATGGTCTATTCTCTGAAGTGTGCCTGTACTGTAGTACATTTAATTTGTGTGTATGTGTGTGACTATAACAGATATACTCTTTGACAAGGATAGCTTTCCATCATGATTATTTACCAACTGAGAAATCCAATGCTACTAGTATTACCATAGGCAGTTAACTAGCTGTTAATAAGAAAAAGAACAACAGGAATTACAATTCGAGTTTAATAAATCAGGGAGCATAAGCCTGCTTGCTTAGTCAGGAAGCTACAGCATTTACGTATACCAAGGGAGTGACACTGAGGAGACTTAATCAGAGGGACACAGGAAATCTCCTCAGGAGCACTGCTCACCCTCCATTACCAGATTGTTGGGGGAAGTTGGGGGAGGTAGGCACATGCGCAGTAAAGTTAAAATGGTGCAGGGGGCTGTGCCTGATCACAGAAGCCTGTCCATCTAACAGTCTAGCTAGGGTGTAGACCCATTGTCTATGGGTGGGAAATTGATTGGTTACTTTGAATAAACTGCTGGTTGTAACCTCAGGGGAACAAAAAATGTTTTTTTCTGTCTCTCTTTCTCTCTTGCTAATTCTCATTCACCCTGTTTGTGCATTTTCTCTCTTATTTGGGATCACACTCAACCATGTGGGTCTAGCAGTTGTGTGGGCCCACAGCAGATGGCAGGAGCTCCAAAGGACCAAGCCTTAATATGAAACAGAAATTCCGGACGTTGCCCCTTTTTTTGGCTTTGCTGAAGACACAGTTGGACTTTTTCCATAACAGGACAGAGGGGGATGAAAAATTGGAAACCCCCGGGTAGCCTTCTACCCAAATAAATCATCTCACCAAATCACAATCTCCTGTGTGTGGGTCCATGAAATGCTTTTCTCATGATCTCATGGGAGAGCCTGACTTGAACCAACAACACTAAAACTGGGTTTATGCCTCTACGTTTTTGTGTTTCATTAAGTGTATGCTTAGTATTTGTTTTATTTTTTTTTCACTTTATCAGTTACATAATTAAAGTTTGATATTTTACTTATATAGGAAGTACATTTACTCATTCTAGTAATTAAAAATAACTAGCATAACCAGGTTAAGGAGAATATGATATTATTTTCTTCAAAAATGTATACATCTTACCCAAATTTTAAAAGGCTAAATAATAACCAATAAACCCTTATTTCTTTATAGAAAAACAGTCTTTAGAAATAAAGATACTATAGTTTCACAGCTTTCAGTAGGTGAGTAAAAAAAATTGTAGCACCTTGACAGAAAGAAAAAAAAGACAGATTTAAGGAGAATAGTTCTTAAGACTGGCTGACAGCTTTGCTATGAATCAACTTGAAATGGGGGAGTGTCAGAAGTGTTTGAAACACATAGAATGCTCTCCACATGATATATGTTAGTTGAGGTAGAGTCTCATCTCACATAACGTAGTTGGAGAATGATAAGAGTCATTAAGTTTCAGGATGGGTACATGGGTAACAAAATGATAGAAAGACAAAGCAAGAAGAAAATGTGGCTAAGACTTTGCTTGGGACAAAAAAAGCAGAATGAATCCTGTTTGATGGTCTTCCCGATACTGTGTGAGTCACCAAGAGGAAGCCCAAGGCAAATATTTTTCATTCCCCTTCTTGAGGCATCCTCTGCAGTTTTGTGTGTATGTGCACACATGTCCTGATAAGCATCAACTATTTCCTCTTATCCTGCAGAAAAACAAATCAGTAAGCTTTTTTTCCATGAATAAAATAAATCCTCTTAAACAGTATCTGGAAGAGAAAGTAGAATATTTTTTAATATCCAACATCTGGGTTAAATTTAAATTTAAAAATGATTATTTTAAAGAAAGGCAAATACAGTTTGAAATAGCATAGCCTAGAATTATTGAAATTTACTTACAGCTAAAGCTTAGTTTGTCTGTTTCCCCATTATGTGGAATAATGTGAATAGAAGCATACTTATAAGCAGTAAAGCACATGATAGGCATCTTTTGTAAGTGCTAAAGATTTTTTGAGCCCTTACTCTTAGTTATGAGAATTCATCATTTACATGTACATTTCATAAATCTCAATAAGACTAAATGATTCTGGGCTAAACTCAAATACCTCCTTTTTTAAACAGGTCTGTTTTCTCAGGTACCTCTGTATTAAGATACAAAGAAATCAGAATAAATAAAAAGAAATCAGAACAGAATATGAAAAACTCTAATTCTCTGACCTAAAAGTTAAAAAAATAAGTTTAAAAAATAGAAATTAATTATAGTTCCCAATTAAACCCTTAAAAATATAGATATAAAACTAACTTAGAAAACTTCCTGTTAAGGTCTTTTAAAATATGCCATTGTGGTACATTTGGCTTTTTAATTAGTGATTTTTTAAATTGCTATTGTTTAAAGAACTTTTCACAATGGATTGGAAGCTTCCTTTGCTAAAGGGAGGGTCATAGCTGTCTTGTTCAATTACATAACCCAGAGACTACCTATGTCTTGAATGAACATATTCATTTCCATTGAAAATACTAGTGTATTTGTAGATGACAAAATAACACTGATGAGTTGCATGATGACTTCAATGCATCGTCAAGAGTAAAGATAAACTAAAAATATGTCATTCATTTAAATTATGAGAAACTGATGAATATTGATATTTGAGTTTGGGAGTTATGAAAAATAATTCAGCAAGACTATAGACATTGTTAGTTTTGACTTCCTTGGTACTTTGTTATTTTAACAGAGGTTTGCTAATATATAATAAATTCTTCTCTGAATGTATGATTGAGTAATCTGGCTTGCATTTCTAAAACAAAGGAAGATTTTTATCATACAATATAACCAAAGTGACTTCTCAAATGACTGTATTTTTAGTTACTAAACACCTATTTATACTTTTCCACTAAAAAAACCCTTTGAGAAACATTTTAAACAAGATATAATTTTCAGATTATTACTGTAGCATATAAAGAACATAAAGAGACATTTGGGATATTTCTTATATGGGAAGTCAGCAGTATCGCCACAGCTCAACTGTCATTTGGTCAGCTTTTTTAAGAACCGCGGTGATGTTTAAATGCTTTTATGGGTGCCAAGAATTACTCTTTAAATATTCAGCTGTAAAACTGTTGCCAAAAAATGATACGGTTGCTATTTCCCTTCCCTTGAGAATGTGTTTGATTTATAAAATTAACTTGAGTTAAAAGTAAGGCACTTTTTTGGCCCAGATTTCATTATATAAGCAGATTCTTCAAATCAAACTTGTGCAATATTTTTTGTGCTTATCAATTCCTCAAATAAAATTCTTGCATTACCCAGTTTATGATATTCATGTAGAAAACTTTTTAAAAATGGGCTGAAAAGAGGAAAATATTTTAATTTAATGTTATTTGTACTAAAGTGTGGAAAGTTCCCTTACCAGTTTTTTGGGGCTGATTTTTTACTAATTCAGGAAGTTTCAGAATCTAAAGCGAGTACTACATTTTCCCAACAAAGGTTGTGCCAAAAATTAGACTTAGTTAATACAAGTATATAAATTAATGACCAACACTGGTGTGATTACAATTAGAATTTAAGACTGCTATAAATTATATTTCTTTATACTCAAATACCCTTTTATGTTTTTAAATTCATAAGATTTCATAAGTGGATGTCTCTAATTATTTCAGCCACTACTTCAATGAAATGTTTTCACTCTGATTCAGATCTAAGTCATACTTTAACTCTTCTCTATTTTCTTTATTTTTTCCTGCTTGAAGTGACATGGCATTTTCATTTGTTAATGTGTCTTTTATAATAATTCAGTGCCACTGGGCACTTTGGTGATCTAGCCCGAGTTTCGGTTTGCCAGTTACAATATAGCTTTGATCATGTACCACCTGTAACTTTGGGCAAGTTGCACGAGTTCTCTATCTCTCAATTCATTTATTTATAAAATAGAGATAATGAAAGTACATAGTCTTAAGATTATAGTGAGGATTAATAAGCCATGTGGTTAAACACTTAGAATAACATTCAACACAAGACTTTGTTGTCCCTTGCACTAGCTTTCAATGTTTTTTCTTCAAACGGCTGTATCAGTCCACAATGCTACCTCCTTCTTTGTAATACTTACTGAATTTTTAGGAAGTAGCATATAATCTGTTACCTAATCAATAATTAATTTTCTGTATTTGAGTCTTGCTTTATCAGGGCCATTGAAAATTCCTTGAAGATAGCCAGCTTGCCTTGTTGGTGTTCGAATTCTACAATATTGGAGCACAAAGTGTATTCATATTATAATAATATTTATGCTATGACAAGTAAGAATACTTATTATCATCATAAAAATATCTAGCACTTATTAAGCTCTTACATTTGCCAGGCACTTTAGTGTTTATGTACATATTGTACATCGTCTTTTTTTCATTCTTACAACAATGCTCTGAGATGCATTGTATTTTAACACCTATTTTACCAATGAGAGAAGTAAACTTTGGAAATGTGGAGTAATTTGCTCAAGACCACAGTATTACCAGTAAGTGTCATTATTGGTCTACTCATATGGGTTGTTTGACCTGAAAGCATCAATCACATCACTTCTGATCCACTTTTAACTTCCTAACAGTCTCAGAGCATCTCATTCTTAAACGACTACATCAACTCTTCCCTCTTGTTTCTGTACTCCTCTCCAATCAGTCCGCCCAGAGTGGTATGTTGAATTTCCCACAACACGCCAGAGAAGGTTGGTGATTACCAACACGGTAATTGGAAGCCTGTCTCCGTGCGAAATCTCTGCAGGATGGTCTCTGTTCCGTTAAAAGACTGTAAATGGACTCAAGTCTGTCAATAACGGATACGTGTTTATCTTCATTGGCTTTTTAAAACGTGTAATTGCTTCTCATTATATTTCTATAGTAGTTTCTCTGTTAATACAAATCTTTTCCAAGTTTTATTTCCCAACTTAATGATTAAAATAGTCAATTTCATAGAATATTAAATGTAGATGAAACTTGAGAGACATGCAGTCTAGTACACTTATTTTGTCAATGAGGAACCCAGGGCTTCAAGAGGGGCCTTTCCATGTCCCTGAGTTAGGGTGACAGATAAGCGGCTTCCATAGAGGCCCAAAAGAATATTAAAATCATAAAAAAGCTACTTTCCCCCTCTTTTCCTTGGAAGCCCTATGTGAATAGTTCAGATCATCAGGGAATCGCTGCTCTACTTTTTCAGAGAACCAGGTTCCCATCCTTGTTGCCCCAATCTCTCCTGTAGTATTCTTATTTTCTGCACGGTAGAGGCTGAGATACTGCCTAAAGTATGTCTACCAAAGCAGGCAGGAGAAAGAGTGGGCGACTGAAATGCCTGTGTCTAAAGGCCCAGGGCCAAAGAGGCTCATGATACATCTACTCATACTCCATAGTGAGTTTAGGTACACAGTCGCACCTCATATCACCTGAGAGTAGAGAGTGCATTCTAACTGGGCAGTATGTTCCTTGAGACAATCTGAGCACTTTACACCCAGGGATGCTGGGCTTTGATGAACTCCTTTAAGTCCTACTGAGCCACATAGAAAATAGAGGTAAGAGACCTATACAGCCAGAATCATAATTTATACTACTTTATATTGAGTAACCATGTAAAGCTAATATTTTACAGTGTATTGATTGGTTCAGAATTTTCATTTTCTTACTTATATGTAGTTGTGTTAGTGCCATTTGTTTCCTGCTGAAGTACTTGAGAATAAAAACATTGTATTTGTCAAAGCTGCTTTACATTTTCAGGACAGTTATTTTTGTAGGGAGTCATTCTTAGCTGATTTTTATTTTATTTTATTTTATTTTATTTTTGGGGGTTTTTTTGTGTGTTTTTTTTTCAATTTTTTTATTTAATTATTTTTCAAGTACAGTTTTCTGTCTATTACTCCCATCCCATCCCACCCCCCATTCTCCCCCCTCCCTCCCATTTCCACCCTTCTCAGATGTTGTCCATGTATCCTTTATATAGGTTCCTCTAAATCCCTCCCTTATTTCCCCTGAAATTCCCTCCCCTCTCCCCTCTGGTCACTGTCAGCCTGTTCTCTATTTCAGTGTCTTTGGTTATATTTTGCTTGCTTGTTTGTTTTGTTGTTTAGCTTCCTGTTAGAGGTGAGATCATATGGTATTTGTCCTTCAACACCTGGCTTATTTCACTCAGCATAATGCTTTCCAGTTCCATCCATG